>NC_057808.1:214341482-214686500 GCF_018294505.1 Triticum aestivum
CTCATTTCATTCCCGTGAAGACCACATATACCAGCGCTAAGTTAGCCAAGATATACATGACCAGGATCGTATGTCTGCATGGAGTTCCGAGGAGTATCGTGTCAGATAGAGGAACACAATTTACCTCAAAGTTTTGGAATCAGTTGCATGAAACTTTGGGTACGAGGCTGGAGTTCAGTACAGCTTTTCATCCGCAGACAGATGGACAGACCGAGAGAGTCAACCAGATTTTGGAGGACATGTTGAGAGCCTGTGCGCTAGACTATGGGTCTAGCTGGGATGACAACTTGCCATATGCAGAGTTCTCGTACAACAACAGCTATCAGACCAGTCTGAAGATGGCCCCTTTCGAAGCTCTATACGGAAGGAGGTGTAGAACACCATTGCTGTGGGATGGTGTTGGAGACCGAAAACTTTTTGGTCCCGATCTTATCAGAGACTCCGAAGAGAAGGTCAAGCTGATTCGAGATAGACTCAAGATAGCCCAGTCGAGACAGAAGAGTTATGCCGACAGTAAACGCAAGGAGATAACGTATGAAGTTGGAGACCGAGCATATCTCCGTGTGTCCCCACTTCGAGGAATCAAGAGGTTTGGTGTTAAAGGAAAGTTGGCACCCCGGTTCATTGGCCCCTACAAAATCCTCGAACGTCAGAGGAGAAGTTGCTTACAAGCTGGAATTGCCGGAAGGATTGTCCGGAGTTCACGATGTCTTCCATGTTTCTCAACTGAAGAAATGCCATGCTGAGATGGCCGAAATTCCGTTGAGAGACACAGTGCCCCTAGAGGCCATACAGCTCGACAGTGATCTGACTTATAAGGAGAAACCCGTCCGAATTCTCGAGACTGCAAACAGAGTCACCCGCAGCAAGATCATCAAGTTTTGCAAGGTTCTGTGGAGTCATCATTCCGAGGAGGAAGCCACCTGGGAGCGAGAAGAAGACCTCCGCCGAGACCACGCGCACCTATTTGCTAGCCAACCCGAATCTCGAGGGCGAGATTCATCTTAAGGTGGGTAGGTTTGTAACATCCTAAATTTTCAATTTGGAATGTTTTACAATTATTAGCTAAGCATCTATGCATTTTGATTGAAATTGAGTGGCATTTGAAAATTTCAGAGGCAGTTGAGTTTGTGTTGTGAATTTGAACTTGATTTGGCATTGAAATTTATTTCAAATATCCCTGACAAATACTTGATCAAAAGTATGAGAGGAGCTAACATGACACTCCAAAAATGTCAGAAGAAATGTATTGCCAAAAAGTTTGAATTCAAATTTGAATTTTATTTGGGATTTCCAGAAATTGTTTTTTCAGTTTGAGATTTACCTCTGGAAAAATGTCCACGTTGTAGGATTAATTCCCCTGAGAATTTTGATATATATATGTCCTATATAAAATAATATATATTTTATTTTATATTTTTTCCTTCCCTCTTTTTCAAAAAAAAAGGGGAAAGCCTCAGGCGCCAGCCAGGCCAACCGGCCCAGCCAGCACCCAGGAGCCAGCCGGCCAGCCAGCCGACCGCACCGGCCTGCCCCAGCGCGCCCGCACGCCCGAACCCTCTCCGCCTCGGTCACCCGATCGCCTCCACCCCTCCCTCTCTCTCCGACGCGCTGGCCCCACCCCTTCTCTTTCCTCTCACGCACGCAAACGCCGCCCAGAGCGCGACCGCCGCCGCCGCGGTTCCGATCCTCTCGGGATCGTAATCTCGAGACGCCCCCTCCTCCAAGTTGATGCCCTATAAAAGGCCAAGCTCGACCTCCCTCGAACCCCCTAAAACCCTACGCTCCAAACCCACCACAGCGCACGCCATCGCCATTCGCATCTCGCCGCCGCCGCCTCGGTTCGCCGCCACGTTCGCCGCCGGTGAGCACCACCTCGAACCCTCTTTCCATCCAAGCACTCCCCTCGCCGTTTCCCACCTTTTTGACAAGGTTTGGTCGCCCAGGAACGACCGAAGCCTCCGCCCCGAGCATCACCGCCCGCCGCCGGAGTTGCAGAGCACCAGGAGCCCCGCCGAGCTCGTCGCACTCGCCTCCGTCATCTTCGACCATCACCAAGACCACCCTCGACCTCGCCATGCTCCGCCGCATCTCCCCGACGTCGCCACCGCCGCCCAGGACCACCGGAGCAGCCGCGCCGTCCACGCCCGAGCCACCGTCGTCCATCGCCATCGTCGCCACACTGTAAGTCGCCGGAGCCGGCCTCCACCGTTCGATCTGCAATCTACGGCGCAGATTAGAAGTAGTGATCAGTTAGGTTTTTTTTGTTAGATTAGTTCGGACTTTTTTTCGGTTTAGTACGGTTTATTTTTTTAGATCGAACCGGCGGCTTTTCTGTTTAGCCGCGGGCACCTCTAGGTTATATTACGCCTGAGCGTTAGATAGCCCAGTAGCACTAGTAGTTTTTTTTAGTTTCTGTTTTTTTAGCAGAATAGTTCTGTTTTTGTTTTTGCTATTTCTTTTAGTCGGTTTATTATTTTTAGTTAATTCTTTTTTTTTGAGTTTGAAAATTTGTTGTAGTTTCTGTAGAAAATATGTTTAGCCATGTTTAAATTGTTATAAATAGTTTTATATTAGATTTAGACAGATTAGTTTTTCTGCCACAAATTGAGCTAGGATTATTATTTTTTTGTGATTCTTTTTGCTACTGCTTAGTTTTGACCATGCCTAGCAGTAGGAACTTGTTTGGGTATTTTAGATTTAATAAACAATTAGTTTTATGTCGAAATCAAGTTTTTCTTGTTTATTTAGCTAGCTGCTGTTTTCCTACTGTTCTAGTTAGCAAATTATTTTATTTTTATTATTTTATAGTTTATTTTAGATTAGTTTCTGTAGCTACAGAGGATGAACTTTTATTTACAGTATAATAAAACTTTTATTTTATTTTCTTTGCTAGGATTGTTTTAGGCATAATAGGAGTTCTATAATAGCTTTTGATGTGATTCTTTTTGCTCCTAGTTTGTATGATGTTTTCCCTTCTGTTAGTTAGCAAAACCAATGCTTAGGTTCTGTTAAGAAAAGTTTTAGTTGTGTAAAACTATTTCTTAGTTGTTGCTTGATATGATGAAAACCTTGATTTGCTTTCTCCGAGTTTTTCTTTGGTTTTGGTTTGAGTACGTGGGTGTTTTACTTCAACTTGCTGTTATGTTATATTGTGCTATACTTATTTGTGCTATTGTTTGACTCGGTAGAATTTCCGGAGTGCGAAGCCTGCTATTACGAGTCGCTAGCTTTCGAAGACCGTCAGCCAGGCAAGTCATTTGATCATGTTTTTACAATACCTATGATTTTATTGCATTAGAGTTATACCTCCCCACCATGCATGCAGTAGGAGAATTTTGTTAAGTTATGTTCTTGAGTAGTATCATGAGGTAGGATGAACCCTTCTCCCTTGTTACCGATGCCCGGGACGATGTAGTTTATTTTGCTATGCTAGTAGACGGGGTTGGTTGAGTGATTCATAAGGGAGATGCGAGAGTCAAGATGATGAAAACCCCATGACATCAAGCTCAAGATGGACTTCAAAATTCACTACTGGGTGGAGGACGGTTGACGGGCACCCTGGAGAAACCAGCGGATGGCCGGGATGCATGGAGAAGCGCCATGACATCTTGCGGAAAGCTTCACCCAGCCACGAAGAGACGGATGGATACCCCATTGACCGGAAGCTTACCTGTGCAGCCGCAAGCCATTATGGGCTCTGGCTGGTCGACCCTAGGCGTGACTCTGGCCGGACGGTGCTACGAGATGTAGAAGAACGGTAGGATTGGATGGGCACCGGCAGTGGCCCAGAGGAACTCTTCGGAAGACCCTGTTTCGTTCGTCCCGTCTTCAAACACCAGGCAGTGCGAAGACTTAAAGGAGGGAACGATTCTTGCGGGTAAAGTGCACAAAGCTCTGCAGAGTACAACCTAATCGATTAGCCGTGTCCCCGGTTACGGACAAATGAGCCTCTGGAATTGGAGTATTTCGGATATCTCAACACTGAACTTAATAAATTAATTGAGGGGGTTATTTAATAATTGGGAACGAGACATTGGTTGGCGGAACCATCTCAATAACTACCAACATTTTGTAGTAATTGTAAACAAGTCCTTGTTGTAGGGAAAAACCGGCTTTTTCGCAAAACAATGAAACTTAGAGCCCCACAGCCAAATTGCATATAGTATTAGTAATTTTATTGTTGTTCTCTCTTCATGACTTGCCAGCATATTCAAAATGCTGACCTACACGGCTGCAACGTCTTATGTTGCAGAGGATTTTTCCGATCAGGAGTGAGGCTACGATCCACGCTTGGCGATTGCCCTATGGAGTCGGATGGACTCGCTATTCTTCTACGCTTCCGCAGCTTTATTTAGTTTATTTCTCATGAGTTGGCCTTCGGCCGAATTTATTATGATGTAATAAAGACTCGATATGAGAATCGTGTAATCAATTCAGGTGTGATTGAACTTTGAATCTTTGCATCAATGTACTGTGTGTGCCAGCATGATCTTGGGATGGTACAGCTACACAGAGACTTGACCGATTTCGGGTCGGGTCGTTACAGTTGCAATAATGTCATTCCTTCACATATGCCATGTCCCATTGATTGCTACATGCTTGCCTTGATTGCCTCACACATGATGAACAATTGCCCTTTCTATTGTGTTGAGTGCCACACTATATTCAATACACCCTATGCCTGTTATGCTTGGATTGTCTTGCACTTGATCCATGTGTTTAGACACTTCATTAATATTGGTGTTGTGAATGATTCTTATGCCTACCATCGACCATTTGTCGAGCGGTTTATGCATGATTTCTATGACCATGGGCTAGATGTTTATTCTCTTGTCCCAAATATTTGCATCACTACCTCACATATACAAGCTTGTTTCCATGATGACCTTGATTGTGCTCAATTCATATTCTTACATGCCATGTCACAATACTTTGTCACGCCTTATGCTATGCATGATGACAACACTTGTTTGGTGAATCACCACTTGAATGCTTGGTTTTGCACTAAAGCTAACCACATTTATTTTTTCCAAGTATTTGTTGTCCTTACTCCTTTTGAAGGAATCACACGATGGTGCGACATTGGAGAGTGACCACTATGAGTTTCAAGATGATGACTACTTGGTGAACGTACGCTTCTACACGACGCCGCCATCTCTTTCCCATGGTGATTTGGTTTTTGATCCGAGGTCGGATCTTTCCCAAGGGGGAGGGGATGATGCGGAGCATCCTACAGACATCACCATGTCAAGAGTCCGTTTGGCGATTGACACGTGTGACATCCACTTCACATACACAAAGGTATCATCGGAGCACCACGGATGATGAGGAGGAGTGCAAGCGCAAGTGTACGCCTACACCGTCTGCGAGGGAAGCTTGGAAGCGACGACAGAAGAAGACGGTGCAAAATTTGCACTACCGGACTGTCCGGTCCATCCAGAGAGCAGTTTTGGTCTGTGCAGAAATTGCACTACCGGACAGTCCGGTCCCCCAAGCGGACAGTCCGGTAGTACAATTTATAGACGCCCAAAAGTTCTGCTTCCGCCGGACTGTCCGGTCCCCCGCACCGGACTGTCCAGTAGTGCATCTGAGGGCCGAATTTGGGCAAGGCCCATGTAACTTACCCTTTCGCCCTCACTTACCCCTTCCTTGCCTTGGACCTATATATATCCCTCCTTCTCCTCCATTTTAGGGTTAGCTAAGATTAGAACTAGACATTAGAGCTTAGCTCATGTATCTCCCCTTGTGGGTTTCCTCTTGAGGGAGAAGACTCTATTGGAGCTCAAGGCCTCCATTGGAGAAGATCCCTAGGGATTCAAGACCCCTTCTAGGGAAGGATCTATCTAGATCATCAAGACCTCATCTCCTTCATAGGATTTGGGATGAACTTTACCATGTATCCTGTTTCCCTTTGATTGGTCTTGTACCTTGTGAATCTCATGTGTTTGTGAGTCTAGTGGATGTGTGATTGGACTTGTTCTTAAGTGTTCCTCTTGTGATTTCCCCCTCTCTTGTGTTCTTCGTGTTCTTGGGGATTTCCCCTCCAATTCGTGAAAGATCTCCATCTAGGGTTCCACCCTACAACACCATCATTTTATCCTCGATGGCAACAATACAATACATGTCGGTTCCCTTTTTGTCACTGGGATCGAGCACCGCAAGATTGAACCCAAAGCTAAGCACTTCTCCCATTGCAAGAAAGATCAATCTAGTAGGCCAAACCAAACTAATAATTCAAAGAGACTTGCAAAGATATTAAATCATGCATATAAGAATTCAGAGAAGAATCAAATATTGTTCATAGATAATCTTGATCATAAACCCACAATTCATTGGATCTCGACAAACACACCGCAAAAAGTATTACATCGAATAGATCTCCAAGAACATCGAGGAGAACTTTGTATTGAGAACCAAAGAGAGAGAAGAAGCCATCTAGCTAATAACTATGGACCCGAAGGTCTGTGGTAAACTACTCACACATGATCGGAGAGGCTATGGTGTTGATGTAGAAGCCCTCCATGATCGAATCCCCCTCCGGCAGATCACCGGAAAAGGCCCCAAGATGGGATCTCACGGGTGCAGAAGGCTGTGGCAGTGGAAAAGTGGTTTCGTGGCTCCCCTGGATCTTTTCAGGGTATAAGAGTATATATAGGTGAAAGAAGTAGGTCGGTGGAGCTATGAGGGGCCCACGAGGGTGGGGGCGCGCCTACCCCCCTGGGCGCGCCCTCCTGCCTCGTGGCTGCCTCGTTGCTTCCTTGACTTCCACTCCAAGTCTCCTGGATTGCGTTTGTTCCAAAAAAGATCCTTGCGAAGGTTTCATTCCGTTTGGATTCTGTTTGATATTCCTTTTATGCGAAACACTGAAATAGGCAAAAAAACAGCAATTTGCACTGGGCCTTCGGTTAATAGGTTAGTCCCAAAAATAATATAAAAGAGCATAATAAAGCCTATTAAACATCCAGAACAGATAGTATAATAGCATGGAACAATCAAAAATTATAGATACGTTGGAGACGTATCAACGCCTCACATCCTTAACGGTTTTGGGTGCCTGTATCTGCTCGATAGCCTTGATCTTGCCAGGGTTGGCTTCGATCCCCCGATGGGATACGAAGAACCGAAGTAGCTTGCCGGAGGCAACGCCAAATACGCACTTCTCCGGATTTAGCTTCAAGTTGATATTGCGCAAATTAGAAAACTTCTCCTCCAAATCCCGAATGAGGGTTGATTTGTCCTTGGTCTTGAATACAATATCATCCATATAAGCCTCAATGTTTCTATGCAACTGTGGTTCAAAACCAACCTGGACTGCTCTTGCAAAAGTGGATTCAACACTCTTTAACCCGAAAGGCATGCGCACAAACCAGTACGTACCACATGGGGTGATGAACGAAGTCTTCTCCTCATCTTCTTTGGACATGAAGATTTGATGATATCCACAGTATGCATCCAAAAAGGAGAGTAAATCACAACCTGAAGTGGAGTCCACAATCTGGTTGATGCGCGGCAAGGGAAATGGGTCTTTCGGGCAAGCCTTTTTGAGATCTGTGAAATCTATGCAAAGCCTCCATTTCCCGTTAGCCTTGCGCACTACCACTGGGTTTGCTAACCATGTCGGATGCAGTACTCCTCTGACCAGACCAGCTGCCTCAAGCTTCTTGATCTCCTCTGCAATGAACTGCTACCTCTCTAAGGCCTGCTTTCGAACCTTCTGCTTGACGGGTCGGGCATGCCGGCAGACAGCAAGGTGGTGCTCGATTACCTCCCTGGGAACACAGGGGATATCATATGGTTGCTAGGAAAACACATCGATATTCGCCCGCGGGAAGGTAACGAGCGCGCTTTCCTATTTGTCATCGAGGGTGGTGCTGATGGTGAAGGTACCATCAACTCTAGCGAGCCCTACCTGGACCTTCTTCACATGTGGCGCAGCAACCTTGGATCTCTTCCTGTTGGAACTTTCCGGCAAGTCATCGACAGGCGCAGCGCACTCCGAAGAGGTAAGCTTCCCAGATTCCTTGCTGGTCTCCCTGCTATCCTTCTTCTTTCCTTTGCTTTCCTTGGCGGGAACTACTGCTGTCGCGGCCTCTACCACGACTGCGTCCCGGTACATCTTATCCACGCAAATGATTGCGTCCTTCTCGTCTGACGGGATGGAAATGACTCCTACCGGCCCAGGCATCTTCAAGGTGTTGTAGGCATAGTGGGATGCCGCCATGAATTTTGCCAGAGCTAGTCGTCCAAGAATCCCATTGTACGGCAGGGGGAGGTCGACCACATCGAACACAACCTTCTCAGTCCGGTAGTTCAGTTCTCCCCCAAATGTCACTGGCAACGTGATCTTTCCCTTAGGATGACTCCTGTCGGGATTAACTCCTTGAAACGTGCCCGTGACCTTCAGCTCCTCCTTTGCTATCTGAAGCTTGCTATTAACCTTTGGGGAAACCATATTTAACCCGGCCCCGCCGTCAACCAACATCTTTGTGACCTTGAGGTTGCGAATTGTTGGAGAGACCAACAATGGCAAGCATCCTACCACGGTGGTGCGGTCAGGATGGTCCTCTTCGTCAAAGATGATGGGCATGCATGACCATTTGAGCGGCTTCCGAGACTCTGTCGCTGGCTCCACAACATTGACCTCACACACCTACCGTTTAAGTTGGCGGCGAGAGGAGTGCAAAGATGCACCCCCGTCAATGCATAGGGCATCAGTAGCCTTCTGGAACTCCTGCCTACTGGTTTCCTCTTCATCCCCTCCATCACTCTCATCCCTGCAAACTTCCTTCTCTCGGCCCCTGGCGGGTTTTCCTTGGTTCCGAAAAGCCTTGCTGGGACGATTTGCTTCACCGCCCCGGCCCTTACTGCCAGCACCATTCTGACCCTTTTCCTTGTCGCGTTTCTCGTACTCAGCTCTCTACCTCTTAACAAGCTACTCAACCTGATGACACTCTTGGAGATCGTGGCCTTTGGTCTGATGTATCTTGCAGTACGACCCATCACCTTTCCCAGCCTTCTGGGCAGCCGCAGCCTCCCGGCAATCAGTGCACGCGACAGCTTCCTTGCTGGGGGCTTAGGCTTTAGACTTCTTGCTGGTATTAAGCGTGCCTGATCCTTCAACGGTCATCACTGCCTTGTCCTTCCGCCTCTTGTTGCGCTTCTTGATCTTCTTCTGACTGGTGGATTCATCACCATCCTCTGAGTCAAGGTTGATGCAATCTTCTTCTCCAGGGAGTTTCCTTCCTTCCTCCATCCGAGCACACTTGTCCACCAAAGTGTAAAGCTCCTTCACAATCTTGGGCAACCGCACATTCATCTTGGAACGAATCCTGCGGTTGCGCACGTTGGACTGGAAGGCAGCTATCACAGCCGCTGGATGGATATTAGGGATATTCCTGTGGACTCTGCTGAATCTCTGCAAATACTTGCGGAGGGTTTTTTCTTCTTTCTGTTGGAGAAGCTGCAAATCACCGGGCCGTCCTAGTTCTTGATGGCCACCGGTGAAGGCGCCAATGAACTCATGACACAGGTCGGCCCATGACGAAATGGAGTTCTCCAATAGGTGCATCAGCCGAGACCTCACATTGGACTTGAGTGCCAAAGGGAAGTAATTGGCAAACACCTTCTCATCTCTCCCTCCGGCAGCCTGAACAGCGATAGTGTAGATGCTCAAGAACTCTGCCGGGTTCAGCCTTCCATCATACTTCTTTGGTATCTCTAGCTTGAACGTACGAGCGGATGGCCAACAGACTTGCCACTTCTCATGAGTAAAGGCAGGGCACCCAACCTCAAAAGGCAGGCACCCGCTGTCCTCAAGCGCGGGCTCGTCAACGTTGGGGCCATCGCACCCATTGGCCTGGCGGAGGTAGTCGCGGCGTTGCTCGATGACGACGCGCGCGTCTCCCCTCCGCCTGTCCTCCGGGGCTCGCCATTGGCCTGGACGTGCTCGAGGGTTGGAAGACGCCATCGAGACGTCGTGGGGTTCCTGATTCTGCTGCGCCCGCGCTGGTTGCCGCGGTGGGGACTGCACCGTGGGGGTGGCTCCTTCCGTACAACCACGAGCGCGAGCTGTTGTCGTTGCTTGAGGAGGCCACGACGGGCCAGCCCACTGTGAGCCCCCAACTTCGGCGAAGCCAATCAGACTCTATATGGTGGCTCTCCATTCATCCATCTAATCGGCCGCCGAGGGAAACCTCAACAGCAGCTGGGCACGTGCCATGGCCTTCGTAGCGGTGCTCGGCATTGGTGATGATGATGTAGACCGCACCGTCGCCCGACTTCTGACGGTGCCGGTGGTGATGGCGTCGCGCCCTCGCTGTTGCGAGCCGGCCACTTGGATGGCACGGTGTCGTGGCGAAGGCGCTTGAGGGCCAGCGGCTCCGTTGGGCACATCGGCTGGGTCGACCCGTCCCGGGCGTGGCGCACGCCCTGCGGTCGCGCCCGCGGAGGGCGGTGATTCGCCCCAGTTTGGGTGTCTCCACTATGGATGTGCCCTTCGGCGAGGGGAAGAGGTACAGATAGAATAACCCCTTTGCTCGTACCTCGTGGAGCATGGCCACCTGGATGATGCTGATGCTGCTCTCCTCCGGTGCCTCCTGCTCCTGTTTCATCCGCGGGGGAGGTGGTGACGGCGCCGCCTGCTTCGACCGCGTCTCCCGCAGCACCCACACCCTCATGAGCCTCCGCACCTCCCGTGGTGTTGGTGGCCATGGCCGGCGGAGCCTTCGAGGTGGACAGGTGAGCTGTAGCACCGGGCTTCTTCTTGGGTGCCGTAGTCGATGAAGCCGCAAGATGATGAAGATGGCGATGAAGATGACGCGCTGCTCACGCTCTCAGGTTCGCGCAGGTGATCCCCCTACCTGGCACGCCAAAGATGTCGCGGGAAACCACGGCCACCTATGGGACCAAGAGTCCCTTGCTGGTTCGGTGGGGGATGACACGTTGCACAAAGAGCAGATGAGCGTGAGACAGTATGACAGAGATCACACAGGCAGTTTTACCCAGGTTCGGGCCGCCGTGAGGCGTAAAACCCTACTCCTGCTTTGGTGGATTGATAGTGGAAAGATGATGATATGCGCAACACGCTCACCCAGTAGGGTTGCCTCGGGGCAGAACCGCTACGCGCGTATGAATATGTGAGGGGGCGGATTCGCCAACTAAGGGTCCAACCCTTTCTACGGTTGCCTTGAGCCTCCTTTTATAGACAAAGGGGTCACCACAGTGGCAAATCAGTCATTATACACTGATAGGATAGCAAATAGTGCTATCATACCTAACTCTGCAGGCTGGCAGAGCGCATTAAATGCGCCGCTCAACGTCACATCGCAGCTTGCCCGGCAGGCCCTGTCGGGCTATTTTGCTAGCTTCACATATGCTCGCTCGACACGTCGTGGGACGGGTGTCGCATGTAGCCATTTCTTGTAGAAAGTGGCGGCCATGTGGCAAATGGCTGCCACTCAGGCAATTTGCGGCTTGACACCGCACCGATCGACGACGTGCGTCGTGGTGATGTGGGGTGGTGAGGTGGTTCTGCCCTCGCGAGTCCCGGCAGGCCCTGCCAGGGCGTCTTGGAGGTTTGCTTCCGGGGGTAACCCCGTCCTTGCCAGGCTCGCCTGCCCGGCAAGGGAGGCTTCTCTCTTGGCAGTATCTTACTTCTCTGGCTAAGTCTTGGTTCTCCTAAGTTGCACGCTGGTTCCTTGAAAATCTGATCACTTGTGCTTTAGCCTGACCTTGGTGCTGTAGCCTTGCTCCCGTGCCTGTGTACAGTCTGGGCAACGGACCCAGGGTTTGCTGCACCGACAATAGTGTTATTGATAGAGTTCTTCAATCACTGCCACCAAGCTACAAAGGCTTCGTGATGAACTATAATATGCAAGGGGTGGAGAAGACAATTCCCGAGCTCTTCGCAATGCTCAAAGCAGCGGAGGTAGAAATCAAGAAGGAGCATCAAGTGTTGATGGTTAACACGACCACTAGTTTCAAGAAAAGGGCAAGGGAAAGAAAGGGAACTTCAAGAAGAATGGCGAGCAAGTTGCCACTCCCGGGAAGAAGCCCAAAGCTGGACCCAAGCCTGAAACTGAGTGCTTCTACTCCAAAGGAAATGGTCACTAGAAGCGGAACTGCCCCAAGTATTTGGCGGATAAGAAGGATGACAAAGTAAACAAAGGTATATTTGATATACATGTTATTAATGTGTACCTTACTAATGCTCGTAGTAGCGCCTGGGTATTTGATACTGGTTCGATTGCTCATATTTGTAACTCAAAACAGGAGCTACGGATTAAACAAAGATTTGCTAAGGACGAGGTGGCGATGCACGTCGGGAATGGTTCCAAGGTCGATGTGATCGCCGTCGGCACACTACCTCTACATGTACCTTCGGGATTAGTTTTAGACCTGAATAATTGTTATTTGGTGCCAGCATTGAGCATGAACATTATATCTGGATCTTGTTTAGTGCTAGACGGTTATTCATTTATATTAGAGAATAATGGTTGTTCTATTTATATGAGTAATATCTTTTATCACTGGTACATCGAGGTGCTATACAAATGGTTTTTAACCCCTTTCTGTGACGGCATTTGGAACCATTGCCTAGTGAGTGACTGTGATAGGGGGTCCTTCCCACACGACCTAGAAACCGTCGGGGATATGCCCTCCTGGCACACATGCTCGGCAAAATGAGGTCGTGTGCTACCGGCGAGCGATCAAATATGGTTATACATACAATAGTGCTAAAAAATACAATTATACACGCGAAATCGTTTTTGGTCGTGAGTACATCCCACACAGTCAGTCCCCGCTAAATGTTTCCGTTCGTATGTACATTCCACACAGTCAATCCAAGGAATACGTTTCTGTTAGTATGCACATCACACACGGTGCATGGAAGAAACTGTGTGGCAAAGGTTGTCCATCACACACTTTTTATGTGGTAATCGTTTGCGCAAGGTGGCCTAACGCAAACAGTTTTCAAGAGCATGTCATGTGTGATTGTTCATTGATCCAACATGGTTTATTCGTAGAAACTGTGTGCATTGTCTGAGGTCATCGCCCATGGTGTTTTTTAATAACCGTTTTCAATAGAAAAACCGATTAGCAGGCTAATTGTCCTATTATTAATAATCCATTTATTAATCTAATTGACATTTCATATTAAGCACACAATATATTTCATTTCCATATTAAGGAAGCATGATTTCATAATTGCAATACATCATAGTACAACATCATATAGCTTCAGCACTCAGCTACCCCATTACACAGCTGCACCAGCACCAAGTTTCAGATGCAACATCTACAACCTTTCGAAATTAGCATCATAGACAAAACATAGACAGATGAATCTCATCTGGAAAACTACTGAAGCGGAAGGCAAATATTGAGCCTTCATTGCTGTTGAAGGTCTTTGCAACTTTAGGCCAGTGCATGTGGATGATTGACTGTCCATCCTTCGTCCTCTTCAGGAACACTTCAATATTGAACCGTGGGTGTTGTATGAAAATCTTCCTTGCCCCCTGACCATACAGGTGGTTTGAGAGGTAGTCATCAGTGAACTGCTTTGGAAAGGCCTGAAAACAAGGATATGCATAAATATCTTCTCCAAATGTGAAATGGCGCAAAGGAATTAAAAAGACAAGGTATAACAGTTAGTACCATCCCGTAGTGAACTGATGTCTTCTTCATTGTGCAGACAATGATCTTGTTGTGTTTTGTCGCTAATTTCTTTATCGTAACAATCTTTCTGAGTGTCTTGACTTGACTGATATTAATGGACAACTCATTTCCACATATGCAAAAAGGGTGAAACACTGGGTCAAACCTCTGACAGCAGGACCTATATGTGCAAGACAAAATTATTAAAAACCTAATATTTAAAAACAAGAAGTGGAAAGGTGTGTTATAACAACAAGCCTAATATTTAAAAACAAGCAAACGTAGTCATTCAAACTTGTATTTGTGCAGGTCTAAGTACGCTAGTTATTGGCCCTATTTGGATCCATGGGTTAGAGTTAGATTGAGTTAGTTTGGGCTCAAATAGCCCTAAAGTATCCAAACATGAAGGCTAGTTTGAGCTAGTTGCATCAAACCCACCCAAAACAACTATCCCACCCACGAGGTGCTGATTGGGGCTAGTTCTCCTAGTGCATTTATTGTCAATCTAACACTGTCATCCAAACACCTCTTTGGCTAGAGTTAGTTCAGGGTTATTCATTGTTGAGTATCATTGTTATTTAGGAAACTTAGTATAGAGTAGGATTTATTCTACCTTGACTTGTACTCCAAGATGACCATGTACTCCTATATATGCCCACGAGACTCAAGCAATACAATCAGCTATTCCACCAATCTCTCTCTCCCCCTTTTAACTGCCATGAGATAGAAACTAACTCTAACCTCTAGATAAGTTAGAGTATCCAAATAGTGACATTGTTAAATCAAATGGAAAGGCGTGTTCAATACTCCCTCCGGTCCTTTTTACTCTGCATAGAATAATTGTCTGAAGTCAAACTTCATAAAGTTTGACCTTATTTATACGAAAAAATATCAACATCTAGCATGATAAAGTTATACAATATGAAAATTTGGGTCATGACACATGTACTGATATTTATTTCATATTGTGAATGTTGGTATTTTGTTCTATAAAGTTGGTCAAACTTTAAGAGGCCTGACTTTAGACAAATCTTATATGCGAACTAAAAAGATTCTGAGGGAGTACAACATGCTCAACAGAAACCAAATATAGTCATTCATAGAGCTATTGTTAAATTTGGTATTGATGAAATTGAACTGTACAGTTCATACTAGCACATATAGAACATCACATTGTTAATAGCTGAAATAAACAAGGCATACTACGAACAACCAAAGATGGCAATTGAAACTGGACATATGCTAACTACAAATAACTGAACAACCATAAACCGTAGAAATAAACAAGGCGTTATGCAAACAACCTAATATAGAAATACATATTGGATAGGTTCTCACTACAAAAGGGGTTCGAGAAAACAAATCATGGGTTTCCTCACTTGTCACAGATTGGCTCCCTCCTCGTGGTCGCCGTCGATGAGGTCTGACTTGCCAGCTGAGGATCCCAGGCCAGCGTCACAGAACATATCCTTCAGAAATGAAAAAAGGAGCTCCATGGTGATGAAGGATGACAAATTGTTCATAACGAGTCACAGGAGATCAGCGGCAGGGCCATCGATGAGATCGATGGCTGTCGAACCCGAAGAGTTGGGGGTGGGCAACTTAACCTGTGACATAACCCGCGTCAAGCCGTCGGTGTTGACGACCTCAATGTCATAGCCGGCATCCGTGACATGCCAGAATACTCTAGCCCGCTGATTGAAAGGCTTAATCCAGGTCCAGTCATCGTCGTCAGCTTCCTCGGCGGCCACCTCGCCAACATCGGCGAAGAGGCCGCGGCAAAGCTCTTTTGGGCCATTCGCTCCTCGAGCTCCCCGGGAAGCGTAGCCGGGCTTAGGCTGTGACGCTCTGGAGTGGGGGAGGGGGTGGGGATGGGCATCTCTAGGAAAGGGGGTGTTTTGCAAGCGTCTTGTAGGAAACTTAGGGCGGCGAGGGTATGTATATCGGTGGGTAAAATGCACGGGCAGACCGGCAGAGGTTGATGATGGAGGCGGCGCAGCGGCGATGACCTAGCTATCTTTGGAGAGAGGGAGGGGTGGTGTGTATGTGTGTGAGCGGGGGATTTGGGGTGAGCGAAGGATTTAGGGTGTGTGTGTGGAGGGGTCCAGGGTGGTGTTTGAGGAAATGTCGCGGGTATTGAAAATTTTACTTGGCGGGAGTAAAATGGCGGGGCTACCAAAAATTTGGATCAAGGGATTGAAGCAGAGCGGGGCGGGAGTAAAATGTCGGGGCTACTGAAAATTTGGATCTACTGATTGAAGCAGAGCGGGAGTAACAGACATCGCAGACGGTCCAGACATACTAATCGTGTGCTATCAAACAGAAAAACCATCTACGCAGACGCGGGTAGATATTTTCGAGATTGCGAGGGAGTAGATATTTTTGAGAGGGGGAGGGAAGCCTCGTGGAGCCCAATCTACTGTGATCATGTGGGTGACAGGGCGGCACACGGGTAGTCCTAGGGAACCGTGTCTGTTTCGTACCCAATCCCAGACGGTTGCTGCGTCCGACTCGTCTGTTGTTTATAAATTTGGCCAAAAAATGCAGGAAAGGGTCAGAACACGAATATACTTGCATGTGGACCGAATATATGTATGAAAAGGGTGGTTTTATGTTCAAATACCCAATGCACAACTTTGATGTGGCACCTGTCGCACAAAGCGCATGTTATTATTGCTAGCCCCCCCCCCCTTTGCTTCCGATCAAATGTGGACTGTGTGCGGGCCCATTGTGGTGTTCTTCTGGCGTTAGATGGGTGACACCACTTACCAACCACACATGTGGGTGGCCCGATGTGTGTGTGTGTGTGTGTGTGTGAAAACGATGTGCTATGATATTTAAATAACCAAGTCACAAATTTGATGTGGCACATGTGGATCGCAAATTAACCGGGCATCCCCAACCCCACGGAGGTTCATCTAGTACGAAGTAGTATACTATGCCCCCCCACACACACACTCTGAGTCGGTGGGAGGGGGCATCTCACCAAGATGTATTGTAAGACTGACCAAGAAGAATCACCACCTTGGTCGTATAACCTCTCTTGTTTGTTGGGTCAAAGTCATGCATTGACGTTCCACACGCGGACCCACAAAATAGGCTAGCTTGTCGCCGATAACCACGCCAGGGAGTGCCTGAAGACAACCACTGTGTGCATGTGTGGCCCAAACATATGTATGAAGTGTCATGTGGTGTTTGAATATACCCAATGCACAAATTTGATTCATGTGTATGCGAGCCCTCAAACTTAGGTCTCGAATCTCACCATGATCGACGTACGACTATACGGTAACACGAACCAAGAGAAGAAGAACTGTGGCACCCCGGCTCAGAGAAAACCGGAACGCCCCGTATTCCAGCCCAGAGATCGAGGAGAAGTCTTCTGGAATATGGCACTGCTTAGCATAGAACAAACCAGCTTACTATTATTACACGAATATGAATACAAGGTCTCCGATATTACAATGAATAACATCGGCACGACGACACTACACCATCCTCAGTTGCTCTATGCAAGCAGCAGAACAACTCGAAGCAGCGGAATAACTCTAGCAGCGGAACAACGACAACGATGGTGAACTCCACTCCGCAGGGACTCTGGATGGAACGCTTATCCTAGCTCGCGAACACAGGAACAACACCAAACAAGCAAGCAATCCAGGCACGACCTGCAAACTGGCATGACACGCCATGTCAGTATATTGAATGTACTTGCAAGCTCACAATAACCAGAAGCATTCAAGACAAACAACAGCATGGCAATTACAGGTTAAGCATGAATTATCATGAGATCATCAGGATAACATGGCATGAACAACATGAACTTAATACTGCTAGAACAAGATGAGCATATAAATCTGACGATACTAACATGCAACATGATGACACTATATGCACCATTTATTTTGCTCGGGTTACTTCGTAACCATCACGTGCATCACTTACCAAGCTTGGACATCATACGATTATCTCAGGATCAAATCAAGCTTGGTATAAACAATACCGTAGTAATCATTAAATGACCACAAGGAGCTTGATCTTTACCCATGATTCTCGCACAACATCACGAATATCCAACAACTCGGTATCCTCGATACCACGGTGATCATTCCGGCGATCACAACCAACTTATCTCCTCAACGAACCGGGGTTGTTATTAAGCACATTATTATTAATACTGTTGACTCACAGTGTGACCGACTATGAACTGGGCCCTTATCCGCGGGCGCGGCTATCGATAGATTTAATATACACTCTGCAGAGGTTAGTACACTGTACCCACACCACGGAACCCATGGCCTCGCACTCCCATTCGGGTGGACCAACGGCGTTCCGACAAAACCGATCTACTGCCATGACACTCTCCCGGCCACTCCGACTCACTCCCCATTGGCTAGTCCTGGGTGGCCCCGTGTCTACCAAAGACACAACGACCACCGTCATGGTCCATCCCAAACAGGGACAAAAGCGCTTATCATCCAACTACGGGCACACAAGGTTATGTCTGCTTACCGGGCCAGGGTACGCACGCCCATAACCTTCCCTAGTTGGAGGCACCGGTGAGAGGCACGACAATAGACCCAGTTAGGACCCCCCATAAGGCAAGTGTGGTTGCACTGGTCAACTCGATTTGGTGGCACCATGACTCAACCAATAGTTGTTCAAATTCAATTTAATCCGGTTAAACTTGAATGGAATATGCTGAGCCATCAGAAAATAACATGATGCAATTACAATGCATAAACATGATATCAACATAAGCATGGGGTGCAACATAACTATCCACCATATCCACAATGAATCATATCCAACTGAGCATAATATAATGACGAGCATGAATATCACAAGTACAACACTACTTATAGAAACCTAGCATGACCACTAGCATCAACGATAAATATCATGCAAGACATATCAACAATGCTACCATGCCATCATTTAACCAACTGGATGCAATGGAACATGCATAACAACGGTACTCGGGACAGATGGCAGTCATGCACCGAAGACCATCACCAACATCAACATGTACTACTAGCAAGCATAAGCATATGAAAGGAATACTAGCAACTATCATGGCATGATAACCAGGTGCATAACAACATAGCAAACATGTAAATACTAACCCAGAAGCATTACCGAAACAACGATAACCATATTTTAAACAAGCAATCTTTTAATAAATATTCAAGTTGAAAACCATGGCTACTGCATGACTATCATGCAAGTGGGTATTGTGTCTTTCCTGGGGATGAAGAAGGCACCGGGGAGAAGTGCGGTGAAGCCGTAGAAAGATTTGCCGGAAACAATTCTCTCTCGAAGGGGCTGTTTATGGGCAAGGGCAAAAAGGTCATTTCCAGAATATTAACACATGGTTAAAGTGATATCAACAGAACGGGCTCGATGAGACGAAGAAGTGGGCTTTGGAATCACCTCATTTGGAGTTGTGATTGAAAAGTTATGAGGTGTGGAAGAAGAAGGACCAATCTATGAATATTTCTTCAGCAAACAGGTCCTTGAGTGGATAAGACAGAGGCGCAAAATTAGAAATACGCTTTCTAAACTAGAAAACGCATTATGTACCGAAGTAGAAGTAAAATACGCTTTCCTGAAACAGAAAACGTATTTCAGCAAAAGACGTCTCCACTTACGTGACGTGGCGGTGGTGGGGCCCGGCTTGTGCAGCTGACAGGAGGGTCCCACCTTAACCATCTCTCTCCTCGCGCATGTCTTCTTCCTCCTCGCTGCCTCCCCGATCAGAGACAGAGGAGCGAGGGCAGGGAAGAGGCCGACGCCAGCCCGGCCAACTCCGGCCATCTCCGGCCGAGGTGAGGACACCGGCGGCCGCGGGATGCGACGGCGCACCCGTCCAGAGGAGAAAGAGACGCCGGGGAGGAGTGGGGAGGAGGCAACGGGAGGAGACATAGGAGGTCAGGGACGGCGGTGGTCTTCGCGGCACGGCCCAAGAGAGGCTCCGACGAGGGGGCAAGGGCACGGGGAGAGTCACCGGAGTGTGGGGAAGACGATGGTGGTGGCTAGAGGTAGAGGAGGACTCGGCTTTGGGTCAATTTAGGCCGAAGCCGAGGCGGACATGGCGGACATGGAAGAGGAATGAGGGGCTCTAGAGCTCGAGGGAGTAGTGGGACAGGGTCCTGGGAGGTCGAGGAGTGGCTTGGTGAGGTCGAGGGCGACCGGGGCTGCTTAAATAGCCAAGGGGAGGGGTGTGCCGTGCTGGCACCGCCGTGGACGCATGCCCACGCGCATGAGCTCAGAGGTAGACGGCGATGGAGGCACAAGGAGCAAGCTCACGGGGAAGAGGCGGCCAAGGAAGCGTAGGGAGGATGACGACGGCGATGAACTGAGCCAAACCGCCACTGTGCGTCCGTGGGCACGCGGCGGCTTGCGTCGGTGAGCAAGCGGACGGAGGACGAGAGGGGTCCAGGGGAATAGTGATGACGAGATGCAACCACTGGACATGCTCACGAGCTCTAAGACGACGAGAGGGAGCGGTGCCAAAGCACAAATGGTGCTCTGGACACGCCACAGCGCACAGAGCGCGCGCACAGTGATGCCATCGTCGTAGTCACCATGTGAATCGGGGCATTCAATGTTGTACAACACCTAAAATGTTGTCTAGCTGATAGTTCAACCAGGGAAGGTTGCAACTACGGTGGTAGCTCGGTTAAAAGTGCTCTGGTTAAAAGGTAATGAACCTCTAAAGTTTACTGCAGTAAACTTGGTCGTGAAATAGTGATCGACTGAGGTGAGATTAGAGGCAAATGAGTTGACTGGAGTGATTAGCTTAGGAAGAACTACCATACTGGGGAGTTTGGCAGGAAATGGACCAAGATTTAATGCACTTGCTTTGCAACTGCATAATCTGGTCCAGAAACTTGATCAGGAAGGTGCACTCACATGGAGTGTCAAATTGAGCTCAAATTGGGCAAGGCAGAGTCATTTGGTCCTATGAAGATGCTCAAAAAGTCTCATACCAATTGGCCAAGCCAAACTGGTACTTGCTTCACAAACATCTCCTCTGGACAGAAACTTGCAAAAATTCTAGAGGCATAATGGCTTGATGAACCATTCCCAAAATGGGTGGAGGTAGGTTATGTGGATAATAGAAGGCCTAGAAAAATTGGCAGCCATAATGGAGAAATATAAAATATACTTGCTTCACAAACTGAAATTTTGGACAGAATCAAAGAATTGAAGATGAGCTCACATGGAGGCATTACATGAGCTCTACTTTGGTGGAGAGCTATTATATGATGATATGAGGGATCATGCAAAATGGAAACTCATTTGGATATGCCTAGCTTGCACCTCCTTCACAAAGCTTCTTTGTGGATAGAAACTTTGGAAAATCATAATTAAATAATTACTAGGCAAATGAGGTTGCATTTTGGCATGTGGCAATGATATGGACAGGAAAAGGTGTGTAAGGAGTTTGAGGTCAATTGGGAAAAGGAAAATAGCACTTGCTTCACAATGTGCCATTTAGGGCATAATAGGAAATGAATTATTTGAGCATGATGATAAACATGACAAATGAAATATTTTGCCATATTTGAGAAAGATATGACCCAAATAATTTATGAGAATAATTTGGGAATTTTAGGAGTGATGGAAATAAAGGTTGCTTCACAACCTAGGGCAATTAGAGTTATTCCTTTAATAGAAAAGGAATATTCCCAATAAAAAGAATATTGGGATTTGGGCTAGGATGAAAATGATAGGGTCTAGGGAAGGGTTTGGGAATGACAAGCCACTCTGGAAACAAAGAAGAGGGCATCTTCTTCAGTTTCCAGACCACAAAGCCACGGGAAAAGAAAACTCAAGCAAAAACCTCAGAAAAACAAAAGAAAAAGAAAGGGCCAAAAATCAGGCTGTCACAAGAACCCACCCTGGTAACCTCTCTCGTGTTGTTGGTCGAAGTGATGGAGACGTCCACGCGGGCCCACGAATATATAGGCCGTCGATGATAACCAAGCGAGAGAGAGTGTCCAAAGACAACCACTGCATGTATGTGCCCCAAACATATGTATGGACATGCTAATGCATGCATATATGTTTGAATACCAAAAGCACAACATTTTTATGTGGTGCATAGATGCGTCGAAAAATGCATAGTCCCCACACAGATCTGGTTCATGATGCGTCGCGTACTCCGTCCCCCCCCCACTACTTCGACCCGGTGGGAGGGATTCATGTGTACACATGCGCGCGAAGTATAGTTGCATGTACCGAACCATATAAGACGAATGAAATTTTAATCCCCTCCTAATTATAAGTGAAATTAACCTCTATCGTTGTCGGTCAAAGTGATTGACCAAGAGGGCATACAGAGATGGACAAAGCATCTCACCGATAACCCCGTGAGTGAGTGCTAGAGGACAACTGCCATCGCTTGCTTGTGGGCCAAACACATATGTATGGAGATGTGTGGTTGTGATGTTTGAATACCTAATATATATGCAGAACTTTGATGTGGCACCTGCCTCGGAAACCTTTAAGTCCCCCACAGACGAACCGAGGTTCATGACACGTAGTATATATATATATATATATATATATATATATATATATATATATATATATATATAGAGAGAGAGAGAGAGAGAGAGAGAAGCACTATTCTAATCCTAGGATTAGAATAATTATATGGATCACGGCGGCGCGATGAGTATTCTCCCGAACTCCCGAACTGGTGTAAAGAAGAAGAAAAAACGCCATCCACCCCCCACGATCGCTCCCCTTCCTAATTTGTGGACTCCCTCTCCTCCCGTGGACCGCGCCGGTTCCCCTCCACCTGCTTCCAGTGCATCGTCCGCCCCCTCCATTTGCTTCCACTTCCCCGCCGCCGACCGGCGCCGCCGCCCCTGATCTGCCCCCAAACCGGGACGCCGCCCCCGCCCTGCCCCCAACCGGCGCCGCCGCCCCAACTCTGCCCCCAACCGGCGCCGCTGCCGCCCCCAATTTGCCCCCAACCGCGCTCGTTGCCATCAGCTGCCTGCATCCCCGACGCCGGAGGATACCACGCGCCTCCGCCTGCTACCTCCACCTCCTCAAAGTGGTGCCCCTCCATGGACGGAGCACCTGGATCTGGTGACGCCACGGACCACCGGAGCTCACACCTTGCTCCGGCCGCTTTGTCTGCCGCATCCACTGGCGCCCACCGGCCACACATGGTGTCAGCCACCTCCTCCAGTCGCGCAATAGGCCGGTCGCAGCAAACCGTCCCCTCTTCCTTGATGCGAAAGGAAGAAGATCCCCAACTCCAGCGAGCCCAGGACATGACTTTCCCCATTGCGCGGGTCTGAACTGCAACAAGTACGTTTCTCTATCTTCTTCCTCTGGATCTGAACCTCCCACTATCTAGTAGCTTATTTAGTTTTTGATTTTTTTCAGATGCAATGCTGTTGTTCATCCTCTCTCTTTTCACTCTCTCTATGAGGCAGCACGCATGTGAAGGCAGTTGGGCAAAAAAATATGGTTATGGATTTCAAAGTTTGAATGGTGCTTCAACTGTCATGAAATCATTTAAGTTTGTTTGAATAAATTGTTGCAGTTCTTACTTGTACAAGTAGAACATTTGTATGAAAAATATTCATTTGGTGAAAATGCTTATGTTAGATGAACAAAAAACAGATCGTTGGATATGTGTTGCCGCCTTCTTCCTGGATCCTTGCTGCCGCCCCTCCCTCAATCCCTGCCGCCTTCAGGTTCTGACGGCCTTTCGAGCTCGCCGTCGTGGAGTACATGAGTTGCGAGGCATTTAACTATTTTGGCGTGTGAAAACTGATGATGTTGCTGCAGCGCTAGCATAGCACCTTTCTTTTCATTTTTTCCTTGAGTTTATGTCTCCCCACTCCGCACAATGTTCCTCTTTCTCTGAATCAGATTGAAGTAAAAAATACTTTCGTTTCAGACAAAAATGCATGTGTGCGCGCATACTCGAACTTCAGAGAACCTGAACTCTCTCTTAATTGTTGTGGATTTTTTTTGTGCAGAGGCAGGAAGAAGAAAAAACAGCAATCAACACACATGTTCTAAAAAAATGTTACTTTGGCTTCCTTACTACGACAAAGAGAGAGAGAGAGAGTTGTAAAAATGAGGAAGTTCAACCTTATTTTTGTGTAGGTTCAGTATGTGTACCAGTAGCAGAAATTCACAAATTATAAAAAAGATATATTTCAATTGTGTGTGCCCTATCTATGGGGTGTACTAAATACGTTTTGTGCTTAGGAAGTTCATAGTTTCTGCCGCTGATAGTTCAAAAAAACAACACACCTTGGGTGTCCAAAAACAAAAGAGTTTGAACACAAGAAAAAATTTAGTTAACGAGTGAACCTTGCAAATCCAAGGTTACACAAAAATGTTCCATTCTCCAACATCATTTAACTAAAGTGAACATCATGTAACTAAAGATTAAAACCAAGAAGTTCAGTTTTAAAAAATGGAGTGGTTCAATCTATATTAAAAAAAGTCAGGTTTCCTTGTTACTAGAGAATAAAGCCAAGAAGTTCAACTGGAAGATCAGATTAATAACTGCGAGAAGTCCACGTATTACACGGTGTGTATTTGGAATGAAAAAAAGAATGAAAATGCAAAGGCTAAAAGTTTTCTTCCTAGAAGTTCAAGTGCTCAGCCCGAGAAAGTTAAAAAATTCTTGTGAGAGAAGTTGAACAAAAATACGTGACAGAAGTTCAAGGTGAAAAATAGCGGGAAGTTCAACTACTACACGGAATGCGTTTCAGATAAGAATATAAGAATAGAAAACAAAAAGCTTAAAGAGTTTGTTGCAAGAAGTTCACTTGCTCTATTCGGGGAAGTTCAAAAATTCTTGCGAGAGAGGTTCACCTTGTATTTCCATGTTCGAAAACACAAAAAAATTGTTTTTTGCATTTTAAAATAATTCTCTCAATCCACAAGGAAGTTCAATTATTATTTGAGAGCAATTTGATTTTAAAAAGAAAACAAAATTCAAATTATAAAAATGGAAAAAGTTCATGTACTATATGGAAGGTCAAGTGTGTTATCTCAGCAAGCTCAAAATAAAATTAAACATGCAAGGTAAAACATGCAAGAAAACAAAAATAAAGGGAGAAGTTCAATTTCTAAAGATGACGCGGTTCAACGTGTAAACTAATGTTCAAAGAAAACAAAAAGAAAGGAGAAGTTCAATTTCTAAAGATGACGTGGTTCGACGTGCTAAACAATGTTGAAAGAAAACAAAAAGAAAAGGGGAAGTTCAACTTCTAAAGATGACGTGGTTTGATGTCCAAACCAATGCAAAAAAACACAAAAATGTTGTTTTGGTGTCTTAAAATATTTGTATTCATAAAAAAGATTAAGAAATAAAACCAGGAAGTCCATATAAAAAAGATGGAGAAGTTCGATGATTATAGAAAACTCAGATTTTCCTCGTTATTAAAAAATGGAAACAAGAAGTTCAAAAATAAAATAACAAGAAGTTCAACTTTTAAAAATAGAGCGCTTCAAAATTCATAAAAAAGGATTGAGAAATTCAAATCAAAATTCATAAAAAACTCAGATATTTTCACGTAACCGAGAGAAGTTCAGATTGATAACTGCCAGAAGTTCATGTAGTACACGGTGTGCATTTTGTATTAAAAAGAATAAAAAAGCAAAGGCTAAAAGTTTTGTTGTTATAAGTTCAGGTCCTTGGTCGGAGAAAGTTAAAAAAAATTGTGAGATGCGTTTGTACAAAAGGAATATTACTTGTATAACACTCACGTATGGATGAGAAAATTACAAATGAAATTACATCACATAGGTTCAACGTGAAAACAGCAGGAAGTTCAACTACTATAATGAATGCATTTCAGATTAAATTTTTTTTAAAACCATCATGAGTATGAAAAATGATCAACACGAGAAAGTTGCGTGTTTACAGCAGCTTTCCATCGGTATATCAATTGCTCAATTCCGGTGAGTGGATGAAGAGCTGCGAGCAAAGAAAGCACGTGAAAACAGAGTGAAGTTCAAGTACACACGCCGAGAAGTTCAAGTTCTTCATGCGATGCATTTTCGACGAATCTGTTTCGCGATAAAGGCAGAACGAATGATCTCGGCATTTTCGAAATTACTTGAAAACGGCTAAGATTCAGAGAAAACCGTCAACATGAAAAAGTTTCACATTTTCCGTAGCTTTTCAACGGTATTTTATTTGCCTCATTCCGATAAAGTTTGTAGAAATTACGGCGAAAATACGTTTTTCTCCATTTTCGAAATTGACTAAAAACCGTAAAGAATTGGGAGAAACAATACATACCAAAAAGTTTCACGTTTGTTCAAGCTTTCCAACGCCATATCATTTGCTGCATTTAGATGCATGGTTAAAAAATGAGCTCAAAAATACGAACTCGGTAGGACTTGTACCATTTTGTAAATTACTCTTAAACACTTCAAAATTAGAAAAAACTTTCAACATGAAACAGTAGCGCATTTTCATAAGCTTTCCAACGCCATATCATTTGTCTCAATTAGATTAGCCGTTTAGAAATGATATCAAAAATACAAACTCGGCTGTTCGGTTTGTGAAATTTTACGTTTTTCCAAATTACTCTTTAACCGTAGGGAATTAGAGAAAACTTTCAACAAGTGGAAGGAGCTGTTTTGCAGCAGCTTTCCAAGGCCATATTATTTGCCTCATTCCGATAAACGGTTTAGAAATGCGATCGGAAATACGATTCACGTTTTTTGTGTGATGAAAAAACGGTTTTCAAAACTGCTCTTAAACCACTTATATTTTGACAAAAATTTAAGATGGGTCATGATACTAGTGTCCATATCTTTCCAACAGTATATCGCAAGCCCCGTTTGGGCAATGTTGGCGGAAGTTCAACCTAGTTAAGAGGGAAGTTCAGCGTACTACTAGCGGGCAGGTCAGGTTGTGATTAGAATATTATTCTCATACCGTGATCAGAATAGTGTTTATGTGTGTGTATATATATATAGCTATTCTGTTTCGCGTAACAGACTATTATTCTGTTTCGCTACTTGAACTGGTGGTTTCAGGCGACTGTACTGACGATTTGCATCACGTCGAACTGATCCTCCTCGATTTTTTTCATCGGAAAGGGGCGTGTAATATTGTAGCGTGTCATCCCTGGATCGGTAATGCTGACACACACAGTACTTGAAGGATTTATAACAGAATGCAATCACACACTTATTACATCGAATGTCTCAAAAGAGAACTTATTACAATAATATATGTCTTAAGGCCATCTAAATAAGATAACTGCGGAAGCATAGAAGGTAAATGAGTCCATCAACTCCAACGGCGTAGCTGAGTGCACGACAACGACCTAGCGCACCTTACTCTTCGTCTGAAAAGTCTGCACCATAATACGTTGCAGCCCGAAAACGGGTTAGCACATGGAATATGCTGGCAAAATAACACAGTAGAGCAATTAACAAGGTAAATGCTATCACTACATGCATATTTGGCTGGTGGAGGCTCTACGGTTATCATGTTTTTGCGAAAAGCCAATTTTTTTCCTACAACAAAGGAATATATTTTGTTTAACTATCATGGTGGTTGATAAACATTGAGAATGTTCCTCCAACTCAATCCCAATTAAACAGTATTAATAACCCAACAAATTAGATTAAGTGTGATGAGATCAACATGATAATTCAAGAACGAGATACTCAAGATGTCCATAACCGGGGACACGGCTAATCATGATTAATTTGTACACTCAGTGGAGGTTTGCGCACTTCTCCCCACAAGACTCGATCTCCTCCGTTGGATTTCTTGCACTACACGATGTTTGAGAAACGGATGACCGAGACACAGTCTTTCCGAAGCATTAACTCTTTCCTTTGGGTAGACAGTTACACCTACTTTCCCCTACATCTGCTAGCCTACCACTGAAAGAGGTCACACAACATACTCAACTATGCGAGAGCCCATAATGGCTTAGGCTGGCGGCGGCTTGGGGCTGGCGGCCTCGGGCCTCGCTTATAAAGGTTGGCGGCGGCGGGGCGGCCTAGGAGTCCCGGCCCGAGCCGGCTCCTAGGTCGGTTCACGTTTTTTTAAAGTAAATTCCGCGGAAGAAAAATCCTAAATAAATATAAAACAAATTCTAAAAATGCCAAAAACAATTTTCACCGTCTAAATAAAATATTTAGAACAAAGTGAACATTTTTCTGGCCTAAAATACAATTTTAAAAAAATGCATATTTTTCTAATTCAAATAAAATCTCGAATAAAATACAAATAAAATATGTATTTGATTTTAACTTTTTTCCTCCAATATTTCTTTTATTTTGGAAAAGTCCTTTTATCCCCTCTCTTTTATTTTTAATATTGGAAATACTTCGGAGAGAAAAATATTAAAACCAAAATGATCCTCTTTTCAAATTTGAGAAAAAATCAAATATGAAAATAAAGAAATCCCCAACTCTCTCTATGGGTCCTTGAGTTGCTTAAGATTTCTAGGATCACAAACAAAATGCAAATAAAAATATGACATGCATATGATGACCTATGTATAACATCCAAATTGAAAATTGGGATGTTGCAAACCTACCCCCCCTTAAGATGAATCTCGCCCTTGAGATTCGGGTTGGCTAGAAAATAGGTGTGGGTGGTCTTTCCGTAGGTCCTCTTCTCGCTCCCAGGTGGCTTCATCCTCGGTATGGTGGCTCCACTGAACTTTGCAAAACTTGATCACCTTGCTGCGTGTAACTCGGTTGGCAAACTCAAGAATCTTGACAGGTTTCTCCTCGTAGGTCAAATCACTATCCAACTGAATTGCTTCCAGGGGGACTGTATCTCTCAGAGGAATATCGGCCATCTCTGCATGGCACTTCTTCAACTGGGAAACGTGAAACACATCATGAACTCCTGATAGTCCTTTGGGTAACTCCAACTTGTAGGCACTTCTCCCATACGTTCCAAAACTCGGTATGGTCCTACAAATCTCGGGGCTAACTTTCTCTTAACTCCAAATCGTTTAACTCCTCGCAGAGGTGACACACAAAGATATGCTCTGTCTCCGATTTCATAGACTACCTCCTTGCATTTAGAGTCTGCATAACTCTTCTGCCTGGACTGAGCTACCTTTAGTCTGTCGCGAATCAACTTAACCTTCTCTTCAGACTCTTTGATCAAATCTGGTCCAAACAACTAACGGTCTCCAACTTCATCCCACATCAACGGCGTCCTGCACCTTCTTCCATACAAGGCTTCGAAAGGTGCCATCTTCAAACTGGCTTGATAACTGTTGTTGTATGAGAGCTCCGCGTAAGGCAAATTATCATCCCAGCTGGATCCATAATCTAGCGCACAAGCTCTCAACATGTCCTCCAGAATATGATTGACTCTCTCACTCTGTCCATCTGTCTGCGGATGAAAGGTTGTACTGAACTCCAGCCTAGTACCCAAAGTCTGGTGCAGCTGATGCCAAAACTTCGAAGTAAACTGTGTTCCTCTATCTGATACGATGGTCCTCGGAACTCCATGCAGACATACGATCCTGGTCATATATATCTTGGCCAACTTCGCACTTGTATAGGTGGTTTTCACTGGGATAAAGTGAGCCACTTTGATCAAACGATCCACTACTACCCAGATAGAATCATATCCCGATCGAGTCCTGGGTAATCCAGTGATAAAATCCATGCCAAGCTTGTCCCACTTCCATTCGGGTATCGGCATAGGCTGCAGCAATCCTGCTGGCTTCTGATGTTCTGCCTTCACTTTCTGACATACATCACATACGGCTACATACTCGGCCATATCCTTCTTCATACCAGTCCACCAGAAATGCTCCTTCAAATCCAAATACATCTTGGTGTTTCCGGGGTGTGTTGAGTATGGCAAGTCATGAGCTTCTTGAAGTATTAACCTCCTGATCTCTTCATTATTGGGTACATAAACACGGTCCTCAAACCACAAAGTTTCGTACTCATCCTCACGAAAACCTTTGGCTTTTCATTTACTCATCTTCTCCTTTATCTCGGCAATTTCTTTGTCATCCTTCTGAGCTTCTCGAATCTTTCCCAATAATGTTGACTGAACCTCCATTACTGCAACAAAACCTCTAGGAACTATCTCCAAACGAAGCTCCCTGAGATCTTCGACTAACTCCTTTGGTAATCCTTCGCTTACGAGGGTATTTACATAACTCTTCCGGCTCAAAGCGTCTGCTATGACATTGGCCTTTCCTGGATGATAATGCAACTTCATATCATAATCCTTTATAAGCTCCAACCATCTCCTTTGCCTGAGATTCAGCTCTTTTTGCGTGAAAATGTACTTCAAACTCTTGTGATCCGTGTACACACCACAACGGTTTCCAATAAGAAAGTGTCTCCAGGTCTTGAGTGCATGAACTACAACTGCTAACTCCAAATCATGTGTGGCATAATTCAACTCATGCGGTCGAAGCTGACGTGAGGCATATGAAACAACTCTTCCGTCTTGCATAAGTACACCTCCAAGTCCTAACCGAGAAGCATCGCAATACACTTGGAAATCCTTGCGTATATCCGGCAGAATCAGCACTGGGGCTGTAACCAAACATCTCTTCAACTCCTGAAAACTGGCCTCACATTCTTCCTTCCATTTAAACATAGTGTCTTTCTTCAACAACTTTGTCATAGGCTTCGCAATCTTGGAGAAATTCTCAATAAATCTCTGATAATATCCCGCGAGTCCTAGAAAACTGCGGATCTCTCCAACTGAGGTGGGTGCCAACCACTTTGTGACTGACTGGACCTTGGTAGTGTCTACTGCTATACCTTCTCCTGATATAACATGTCCAAGAAATCCAACTTCTTTCAACCAAAACTCACATTTGCTGAACTTGGCATATAGCTGATGTTCCCTGAGTTTCTCGAGAACTAAACGCAAATGCTCCTTGTGCTCCTCTTCATTCTTCGAGTATACCAAAATATCATCAATGAACACCACAACAAACTTATCCAAGAACTCCATGAAAACCTTGTTCATCATACACATGAAATAGGCAGGGGCATTAGTCAATCCAAATGACATAACCGTGTACTCATATAGCCCATACCTGGTGGTAAAAGTTGTCTTAGGTATATCCTGTTCTCGAATCTTCAGCTGGTGGTATCCTGATCGCAGATCGATCTTGGAAAATACTTTAGCTCCTTGCAGCTGGTTAAACAAATCGTTGATCATCGGTAGTGGGTACTTGTTCTTGATCGTCACTTCATTCAATGCACGATAATCAACAACCATTTTCAAAGATCCATCCTTCTTCTCAACTAAGAGCACTGGGCTTCCCACGGTGATGAACTTCGTCGAATGTAACCCTTCTCCAATAACTCCTTAATCTGCTTCTTAATCTCCTCCAGATCATTTGCGGGCATCCGGTATGGTCTCTTTGATATTGGTCCGGTGCCTAGCAACAGCTCTATCAAAAATTCAATTTCTCGATCCGGCAGCATGCCTGGTAGTTCCTCTGGAAATACATCTGGGTAATCCTTCACTACAGGCACTTCCTCTTGAACAACTCCTGAGAGGGAATTTACTTGGGTCCTCCTTGGCGCATGCCTGGATACATACTTAATCATTTTTTCCCTCCGGGGTGGTGAGCAAAATTGACTTACTGGCGCAATCGATGTTTCCCCCATACATCGATAGCCAATCCATGCCCAGTATCACATCCAATCCTTGTGGCTCCAGAATTATTAAGTCTGAGGGGGAAAACATGCCTACCTATGGTCAATGGCATCTGAAAACATCCTTGGCTTGCCATATACTCCGCTCCTGGCGAGCTTACTAACATAGGTGTCCTAAGAACCTTGGTGGGCAACTTATACTTATCCACAAATCCCCTTGATATGTATGAATGCGAAGCACCAGTATCAAAAAGAATGATGCAGTAAATGACTTAACCAAAAACTTACCTATAACCGCATCTGGCTACTCTTCAACCTCTTCCATGTTAACGTGGTTCACTTGTCCCCTGTTGAAAGGGTTGGGCTTCTTCCTAGAGCTTCCATTGCCATTTCCATTCTTTGCTTCAGAACACTCGGTGGCGTAGTGTCCAGTCTTCCCGCACTTGAAACAAGTAATGTGACTTAGGTCCTTCTTGGCGGGTGTTGCTGGGTTGGAACGGTTCTGATTGCTGCTTGCTCCATTCCCATTTCCATTCTTGGGGCCACTGTGGTTATGCGAACTTCCTCCATTGTGAGTGTGGCCTCCATGGTTATGGATATCCTCCCGAGTTCGGGGTAAAATGGGGCTTCTGCGAGGCTCCAGAATTATACCTCCCTTGTCCATACTTCATTTTACGGCTCTCTATCTGCTGCTGCTTCCCTTCAATCATAAGAGCCCTGTCTACCAAGTCCTGGTAGTTAGCAAATGTTGCCACCATCAACTGCATGCTTAGTTCATCATTCAGCCCTTCCAAAAACTTCTCCTGCTTCGCGGCGTTTGTGGCCACATCATCCGAGGCATAGCGAGCTAACTTACTGAACTCATCCACGTACTGCCCCACAGTACGATTTCCTTGACGTAAGTTGCGAAACTCACGCTTCTTCATGCTCATAGCTCCAGTTGAGACATGTGCAATGCGGAACGCTTGCTGAAATTGATCCCAAGTGACATTGGCTATAGGGAAAGTGGTTGTGTAATTCTCCCACCATGAGGCTGCGGGTCCATCCAATTGATGTGCGGCAAAACGCACCTTCTCAGCATCTGTGCAACCTGCGATGGTCAACTCCCTTCCAATCCTGCGTAGCCAGTCATCAGCAACAATCGGCTCGGTGCTACTGGAAAACACCGGCGGATTCAACCTCAGAAAACGGGCTAAGTTGTCAACTGGAGGTGGTGGCAGTGGGTTGTTGTTGTTGTTGCCTTGGTTCTGGACTAGTAGCTGCATCAAGGCATTCTGCTGTTGGAACAACTGAGTGAGCTCCGGTGGGAAGGCAAATCCAGGGTCACGTCTCGGAGGCATCTGATGGGTTTAGAGGGGAGAGATTAGAATAGAGTGAGGTCTAGTGAGAAAACACTACCCATATGCACATGAGACAAACACATTCATATCACACTACTCAATTCAAAGCAAGGGCATACAACGATCTAACTACCGTTACAAAATACTCGGACTACTACTATATACATGGGGGAAATACTACTGATAATATGGTGGTCATCTAGAAGTTTGATCGGTGGAAGACTCCATGATATCTGCTCTAGCTTCGTCTACGTAATCATCATCACTACTGTCGGGGTCGAAGTCGGTGTCGTCGATGATGATGTAGTCCTCGGGATGGTCGTCATCTCCTCCTGGCGCGGGGTCTCCCATGAATACTCCTAGCTTCCTTGTCAGGTCGTCATTCTTTTCCACTAGTATTGTGATTTCTTCCTCATATCCATCGCATGTAGACTTGAGTTCCTCTTCAAGCTCCATGTTCCTGGTCACCACCTTCTTCAGATCTATCATGCTTGCGCACATTTGGTTCTCCTGGCGACGAATGTGCTGGTTTAACTCCTGGATGAAAGCTGCAATGGACCTTTCCCTCCTGGTGCTGATCATCTCCCATTGCTCATCTCGGCCCCCACATATCTGGTAGATGGTGTCCTTAAGATCCTTGTGATAAACTTCGCCAATGAGTCCCATGGCGATGTGGGCTGCCATGCTCTTACCTAGACTCCAGGTTGGTACATCAAAGGAAAACTCTATGGGCTCAGTAACTGGCGTGAATGTCCTTCCTGGAACTTGAACTCGAATCATCCAACGCTCCTCTTCTAGTAAAGTGGCGGTGTAGGTCCCGGTGAAACTTGGTATTCCGATGTTCAGGTACCTAGTGACTTCCTTCAAGTGTCATCCAAAAGGTGTATCTTCATCCGGTTGAGCAAACTTGTTTCTTGGGTCCGCCATCTATAGAGTGGAAAATGGAGAGGAGTCAGAAATGAATACGGAAGAGTGACCTATGGCTTATCTTAGTGGTCGTCTCCTACAATCAACCTGGCTCTGATACCATCTTGTAGCGATCCGACCTCAGACGGTTAAATCTCTGTGCATAAGTGTCATCCCTGGATCGGTAATGCTAACACACAGTACTTGAAGGATTTATAACAGAGTGCAATCACACACTTATTACACCGAATATCTCAAAAGAGAACTTATTACAATAATATATGGCTTAAGGCCATATAAATAAGATAACTGCGGAAGCATTGAAGGTAAATGAGTCCATCAACTCCAGCGGCATAGCTGAGTGCACGACAAGGACCTAGCGCACCTTACTCTTCGTCTGAAAAGTCTGCAACATAATACGTTGCAGCCCGAAAATGGGCCAGCACATGGAATATGCTGGCAAAATAACACAGTAGAGCAATTAACAAGGTAAATGCTATCACTACATGCATATTTGGCTGGTGGAGGCTCTACGATTATCATGTTTTTGCGAAAAGCCAATTTTTCCCTACAACAAAGGAATATATTTTGTTTAACTATCATGGTGGTTGATAAACATTGAGAAGGTTCCTCCAACTCAATCCCAATTAAACAGTATTAATAACCCAACAAATTAGATTAAGAGTGATGAGATCAACATGATAATTCAAGAACCAGATACTCAAGATGTCCATAACCAGGGACACGGCTAATCATGATTAATTTGTACACTCTAGAGAGGTTTTCGCACTTTTCCCCACAAGACTCGATCTCCTCCGTTGGATTTCTCGCACTACATGATGTTTGAGAAATGGATGACCGAGACACAGTCTTTCTGAAGCATTAACTCTTTACTCTGGGTAGACAGTTACACCTACTTTCCCCTACATCTTCTAGCCTACCACTGAAAGAGGTCACACAACATACTCAACTATGCATGAGCCCATAATGGCTTGTGGCTGCACACGAAAGTTTCTAGCATGAATAATCTTATGGTCCCTTTGAGCCTGGGTGGCGAACCATAGGATGATCACACGGGTACTCCGGGATATCCCAGGACAGCGCTGGATTGCTCCAGGTGCCCAGACAACCACTGGGTGCTCCAGGGTGCCTCAACCAATCCACCCAGATGTGTATTTAAGTAGCCACCTTAAGTTAACCATTAATTAACAACTCTCACATCTGTCATGGATACACTCAACCAAACCACGTCTACGAGCATAACATAGCAGTATAAGCATAATGTAGAAGTAACTCCCAAGGGTTTGATATAAAGGACAATAGGTTGTACCTCATCATGTACTTCCCAAAACCCACATGTTAAACACATCCTAACCATGCAATGTTTGAGGATTGGAATTAATGCATAAAAACTGGGTAATAAGGAAGTATGATCAAAGTGTTACTTGCCTTGCTGACGATCTGCAAACCCTAGAGACTCGTAGTAGCACGCTTCACACTCCGGGAATTCTATCGCAAACAAAGAATAGCATACATAAGCACTCAAGCATAGATGCAATGGTAAAACTCAAATGAGAAAGTCCAAACTGAAAGTTCAACTGAAGTGCTTCGATTTGCAAAAAGAATCAATCAAATCGGAGCTATGAAACTCAAACTAGGATCAAGAGAAATTCGAATTCAAATCTTCTTGAAACCAAATTTTAAATTGTCAAAATCATGTTCAAGTTGATTAACTGGAAAGAGGGGTTCGAGGCGAAGATTTTGGCGTTGGTTTCACTGGATTTGGACGACGGTTAAAAAGTTGCGAGGGTTTGAAGATCAGGGGCTAATCTATGATAAAAATAATCGCGGATAGGTCCTTGGTGAAATAAAAATAGAAAAAGAGAAATCTATCGGAGAACGTCCGCTAACAGCGACAAACGAACGAATTCGTTCGTTATAATAACTAAATGAACGAACGTTCGCAGAATAGATCTAAACCGAAGAAAACCGAGAAAAACCGAACAAACCTAAACCCATCTAAAAAAACCGGAGTAGATCTAGGGTACCAAAAAACCCGACGAAAAACCGGTCGGCGGCGGCGGGGTCGGGTTCCGACGACGGTGCGGCGCGGCGGCGGCTAGGGTTTCGCGGGGCGCGGCTTGGGCTGGCGGCGGCTTGGGGGGCGGCCTCAGGCCTCGCCTTATAAAGGCTGGCGGCGGCGGGGCGGCCTTGGAGTCCCGGCCCGAGCCGGCTCCTAGGTCGGTTCGCGTTTTTTTTAATAAATTCCGCCGAAGAAAAATCCTAAATAAATATAAAACAAATTCTAAAAATTCCAATAACAATTTTCACTGTCGAAATAAATTATTTATAACAAAGTGAACATTTTTCTGGCCTAAAATGGAATTTTAAAAAATGCATATTTTTCTAATTCAAATAAAATCCAAATAAAATGTCTATTTGATTTTAACATTTTTCCTCCAATATTTCTTTTATTTTGGAGAAGTCCTTTTATCCCCTCTCTTTTATTTTTAATATTGGAAATATTTTGGAGAGAAAAATATTAAAACCAAAATGATCTTCTTTTCAAATTTGAGAGAAATTCCCAACTCTCTCCGTGGGTCCTTGAGTTGCTTAAGATTTCTAGGATCACAAACAAAATGCAAATAAAAATATGATATGCATATGATGACCTATGTATAACATCCAAATTGAAAATTGGGATGTTACAAATATATCGTTGGAAAGCTATTGACATCTAGATTACAATAATATAGATTTTTTTTGCAAAATCATCATGGTTTAAGAGAAGTTTTGAAAGAGCCATTTTTTCAAAACGGTTTTGAAGAAAACGGTTTTGAAGCCAATGTTAAATAGTATTCTGGATGAGCGGTGGCACTAACTGAAGTAAAATGATGAACTTAATTAGCACTAACCTCTAAGGGGCAACTGAGAAACCGCCTGCCAATGTCGAATCCCTTCGTGCATACACGTCGAGCGGGAGTGTGCCCGTGCACACAACTCAGCTTTTGGTACTTCTCAGTGGCGCAAAACTCGGAGTCAAACTCGTGTTGCGGGAGTCTAGAGTCAAGCTCCGGATCCGGCGGCAGATCGCCTTCCTGGGGGGGGTCATTCAGGACGGATTCAACAAGGAGCTATACTTTGTACATGCTAAAAAAGATCGGGATAGATTGGAACCTGACAGGACGATTCGGATCCGTAGTACACCTGCCTTCTGATGACCTTAGGCAAGTGCTCGGCGGCGACCGCTGTCGTGGCAGCGATACGAGCAGGAGCAGCCGCACCGAAACCATCGGCACCACTCGTCCACAATCCCCCAATGTCAGCGCCACGCAAGGGAATTTGGAGGCTATGTAGGGATTTGAGGGAAATGGGGAAACTGTGGAGATAAGCTAATGGTCGGGAACTACTAATGGCACTATATATATGTTGTATACGGCACACTGTTTGTACATGTCGTTTGTGTTAGGTACTACAACGTCACACATGATTTCCGCACCAAACCGTGTGAGAAGACAACGTAGGTTAGACACGGTTGCTGTTACATAACCGTATGTGATGTACTACCCTGTCCATATAATTGAGTTACGTGAGATACCGTGTAAACAGCCGCTCCGCGGATATCCGTAAAAAAACAGCCGCTCTGCATATAGAGATGGCAGCGGCGGCCTAGGCAGCGGCTACCGGAGAAGAGGTCAATCCTCGGTCGATGGGCGGTGGCGGCGTCATACGAGGTCAATCCTCAGTCTGGGGCGGGAGATAGGAGGAGCTCAACCATCGAGGTCGGCGGCGGCGTGATTCGAGCACATCCATCACGGCCGATGGCGGGATAGTGGAGGTCGAACTTCGGGCGGCAGCCGCACTAAGCTTTGCTCCTCGACCCTGCTGTCTCAGCGTGCCGCCGCATCGCGCTTGTCTGTTTGCTGGGTGGAGGTCGCCGTGCGGCTAATTAATTAAGGTATTCTTTTCGTGGGTGGCTTAATTAAGGTAGTCAATTCCTAACTGTAGTGTTGTACTAGTACTCTGCGTGTAAATTGACTGGCCATTAATTTTTGTCATTGCACGTCTGGATAACAACATGGAGCACCCTTAGTAATTATTAAAATAAAACCTTATGATTTATGCACGCATCTTTGGGCAGTAGTTAATCCGTGTATTAATGTTGTTGTTTTGTTTTTAATTACCATTCGTGTGCTGCAGATGGAACGATCTCGATGGATGAAGAATCGGAAAACCACAGATTTTATCAGTGGCGTGACAGAGTTCATGAATGTGGCTGGAAGTACAAAGAGGAGAATTGGTGATGCGGATTACATCATGTGTCCATGTACTGATTGTGCCAATACAGAGTCACATGAAGTTGCAGATGTCCAGATGCACTTAGTCTCTAGGGGATTCATGGATGGATATACACATTGGACCAGACACGGTGAAGAGGAGGTCATGGATGAAGATACCCAGGGCAGCGAGATGCCAAACCCCGATCAGTGTCACATGGATGTTGAATCTAACATCGGGGCAGAGGCATCAAGCTACCAATGGAACACCGGAAAGCCGAAACGCCCACTGGAAAACCAAGACGTCGACACAGATGACGACAATCTTGATATGCCAGATTTTGCTGCTATGATTGCAGATTTCGAGGGCCTAGAAAAGGATATGATTGGGTACAAGGATCTGCCAACCATTGATGCGGACTCCAAGAAAGAATTGTATCCAGGTTGCAAAAAGAAATATTCCAGGTTGAGTGCCACCCTGGTGCTTCTCAGATTTAAAGCAGCAAACGGTCTATCAAACAAGGGCTTCACAGAGATGTTAGGTCTTTTCAAAGAAATTCTTCCAGAAGATAATGTGCTCCCCAGAAGCACGACTGAAGCGAAGAAAATTGTTTGCCCATTGGAACTAGAAGTACAGAAGATACACGCTTTTGTGAATGATTGTATATTGTACCGTGGTGAGTACAAAGATTTGCGTGCATGTCCCAAATGCAAGCATGCACGATACAAGCACAGGAGAGTAAAGGACAAGTACAAATTGGATGACGAGATCAAGACAGGAATCCCGTTCAAGGTTGTTTGGTACTTGCCTTTAATTCCAAGGTTGAGGCATTTGTTTGCAAACTCTAGAGAGGCAAATAGGTTGCGGTGGCATCATGATGAGCAAATTGCGGATAGGTTTATGAGGCACCCGAAAGATGGGGCTCAGTGGGAATTAATCGACAAAAAGTTTGAAAATTTTGCCAAGGATCCTAGAAGTATAAGGCTCGGGGAGTGTACCGACGGGATGAATCCTTTTGGTGATATGAGCACCAAACATAGCACATGGCCGGTGTGCATATATAACCTAGCTCCTTGGTTGTGTATGAAGAAAAAATACATTATGATGTCAATGATTATCCAAGGCCCGAAGCAACCTGGAAATGACATCGACATTTACTTTCAGCTACTGGCAGAAGAACTGCTGACAGTGTGGATAGATGCACCTGCTGTAAAATGTTATGATGCTTACAGAAAGGAGATTTTTGATCTAGATGCGATGCTGGTGCACACCATTCAAGATATGCCGGCATTAGGCAACACATCGGGGCAGAAAACAAGGGGAGATGTAGGGTGTGTCACATGCATGGATAGGACAGCTAGCAGAAGACTTCCCAACTCGCGCAAAACAGTGTATTTGCGTCATCGTAGGTTCTTACGGAAAAATCACCCATACCGAAAGATGAAAGCTGAATTTGATGGTACGACAGAGACAGGTGCGGGCCCAAGACCCTATGAAGGGGAGGTGGTCCACAACATGGCTAAAAAAATTAATGTTGTGCTTGGCAAGAACCACCCTTTGACGGTGAAACTAACACCCAAGGATCAAGTGTTTAAGAAGAAATCGGTGTTCTAGAAATTACCTTACTGGGAGATTCTACATGTACGTCACTGCATCGATGTCATGCACGTAGAGAAGAACGTATGTGAAAGCATCCTTGGTACTCTACTCAAGATTAAAGGTAAAAGAAAGGATGGTGATGGTTCACGACTCGATATGCTTGCTGATCAATCACAACGCAAGAGTGAAGCAGAAGATGATGACAAATTCATCAAAGCCTGCGAGAGTTACAATTTCAGTACAAAAGAAGCAACACAGTTATTCACCTATTTGTTGTCAGTTAAGACACCCTCTTCCTACTGCGCAAACATCAGAAGTCTCATGGATGTGAGCTCAGGTAAAATGAAGTTGGGACACAAGAAGTCGCATGATTGCCACGTAATGTTGACACAAATCCTCCCGGTGGCCATCAGGAATCTGAAGGACAAAGATATAAGAAACACACTCATTGACCTCTGTGATTTCTTCAACCAACTATGGCAGAAAGTTGTAAATCCTGAAGAGTTGGATCATATGCAAGATGATATTGCAAGAATATTGTCCAACCTAGAGATGTTTTTCCCACCGTCATTCTTTGATGTCATGGTCCATCTCACCGTGCACCTTGTCGACGAGATAAAGTATTGTGGTCCTGTGTTTCTTCGCAACATATATCCTTCAAGCGGTTCATGGGAATACTGAAGCGCTTTTGTCGGAACCGAAACCATCCAGAGGCAAGCATCCTACAAGGTTATACCGCGGAGGAGGTGGTTGAGTTTTGCACCGAATACATGAAACAAAGACCTATAGGTTTGCCCCTCTCTCCCCACGAGGGAAGGCTGAAAGGTAAGCCGGTCCTTGCTGGCACGCAAATGGCTGCACCCGAAGAATTGGCAGAGAAAGCCCATTTGACGGTACTACTTTACAGCCCAGTTCTCATTGCTTATGCCGAAGAACACTTGGCGGAGATACGCCAAAGGTTCATACCAATGCTGCCTTCATCAGATGTGGAGATGAAGGAGCATACTAAGAACTACGCCGAATGGCTGAAGAATCGTTTGGCACAAGGATCCATCGATGACATTGCTACGTGGTTGGCACAAAAGCCATCACCTACGGTGTTGACGTACCAAGCATATGACATAAATGGATACATGTTCTACATTGAGGAACGTGATAAGAAGACCTTGTATCAGAACAACTCTGTTCGAATAGAATGGATGACTGTAAATGAAGATGATAAAAGGGTATACTATGGAACCATCAAAGATATTTGGGAGCTTGACTATGTGAAAGTTAAGGTGGCATTATTCAGGTGCACATGGATCCCTCTTGGTCAGGTAAGGATTGATGAGTACAGGAAGACCTGTGTCAACAGGACAACGATGGCATATCACGTGGACCCATTAATTCTTGCCAGCGATACTACCCAGATTTTCTTTGTGGAAGACCCCTTGCATAAGAACGGCCATTTAGCGATGCATGGGAAGATAAGGGTACTGGGTGTCGACGATGTTGTCGATCAGGACGAGTACGATGAATTTGATGAGTTGCCAGCCAAGGAATCACGCACCCGTGTAACAGAGCAGCGTAAAATCATCAAAAACCCCAAGTTCATTCGAGGTCAACTTAATGATCCCAGTTCCCCCATGTACATGGGAATTAAGCCGTAAGACTAGTCTTTATGCCTACCCTGCAACTTAATTCATTCAATTTAGAACTGTCGCGGGTACTGAATTTGTGAGTTATGCCTGGTTTTCTGTTGATGTAAGAACCGTTAATATGTTGACCTTGATATGCTGTCAGCTCAGGCAATGAATATGAACTATTTTTTGTTATTATTATTATATCATAGAGGTAGCACACTCAATTGATCTCACTACAGTATGTGTGAACAAAAATATGCAATCTGGTTTGCGAATAGCACACAGTTCGTTGATGAAAGCCCTGTGCCGACCAAACCCCGCCACCCCGCCCATGATCTGAGTCGTGCTTTCTGATTGGCTAGAACCCAAACCCCACGGACCGCACGTCTGCACCGTTGGATGATCCCAGATCGAACGGCGATCCTCATCCCTTTCGACAGCACATGCAGTTCCGGTTGTAATTTTATTTTTATGCACAAAATGCACGTTAATCTCAAAAAATGTCTTAAATATAGCTAACGATACCTGAAATGCGCCAGAAAATCAAACATGTGGTATAATGGTGATTGTGTACCATGGAAATTTTTATGAGGCCAATGTCGGGGAAACGACACCTATGGGATCACAGGGAGTCCCTACTACGGTTGACGGGGCGTGGGGCTATGGAAAGAGCGGGTTTAGAAGATCAACACGGGGGAATTTTATCCAGGTTCGGGCCGCAAATGATGCGTAATACCCTAGTCCTGCTTTGGTGTATATTTTGTGTTCTTGAGCTCTTGAACTAGCCACGGTGCATGCCCAGTCCAAAAAGTCTGAATCCTTCCTCAGTACGCATCGGGCCTCCTTTTATAGTCAAAGGGGTTGCCACAGTGGCACACGGGAGGTAGAAAGTATGTACAGTGTGCAAGTCTATCCTGACATCATGGACAAAATGCATTTAATGCGCTGCCGACGTGTCCTCTTGCTTTATCGGGGACGGCAAGGAAGTTCGCCCCGTCTGTTGCCGAGTTGCCTCGCTCCGACGCGCGTCCAAGCTGACGAGGCATGCAGTGCCACGTTGGCTGGCTGGCTGCTGCGCTGGTGCGGTGGCAGGGTCTTCATGAAGATTTGCATGCCACCACGCAGGTGCTTGGCTAGTTGGCCTAGAAGTTGCATGCTGCCACGCAGGCGCTCGCCTAGTTGCATGCTTCCATGTAGGCGCTCGCCTAGTTGGCAAGCTGATCGCCGTGTTGGAGCGGCCGCGGGGTGGCAGAGCCTTGGTAGGTGTGGGCCTGGCTGCGGCCCTGCAGATATCCCCGGCAAGGGTCTTGTCGGGGTCTCGTCGTCGTCCCCGGCAAGGATCTTGCCGGGGGCCTTCGTCTTCTGGTTCTCATCTAGTCTCGCAGGCCTCTGGTCTTCACAAAGATCTGCATGCCACCATGCAGGCGCCTCCCGGGCCTTGGTTCCAATGTTGTCGATGGTGTCGAAACTCTTAGGCTCAAGGGTGGCGGCCTTGCTGGTGTTGGGCAAGTTGCCCCGGCAAGGCTCTTGCCGGAGGAAGCCCACCTTGTCCCCTTTGCTCTTCACGCCTCCGGCTTGAGCGTTGCTCTGGTAGTCTTGTGTCTTCGCTTCCTCTGCCCCGCCAAGCGTGGCCGCAGGTGTGGCTACAACTGCCCGTGCACAAGTAAAGGGGTATAGAAGGCCCCTACTTTTGTACACCGATAGGAGCCCCCGGGCCCGGGCCAAACATAAGCGCAGAGCGTCGTTGGGCCAGGCCCAAAACGGTGCGTGGGCACGCGTGACAGAGTTTTAACTGCGGTAAATCCTTCGCCAGTTGTAACTTCCCCATGACCTGTGTTGAATGCGTGACGTGGGGGTCGTGCGTGGGGTGGTTGCAGCACGCTCACATCACGTCGTGGTAAATGGTAAAGAGGCGCCCCACGTATTCCCCATAAAAAGGGAAAACCGCAGGGGCGCTGCTCATTCACCCTCTATGCCTTTTCCAATCTCGAAACCGCCGTCCCCCTCTTCTTCCTCCTCAAGCGTGCATCCAAGCTTTCGCCTCTGCTCGCCGCCGCCATGCCTCCATTGCCCTTGGTCCTTCATCTTCTCTCAGCCACCATGGCGCCCAAGACAGGCAAGGGCAAGGGTGCGGCCAAGGACGCCGTGGAGAAGGAGGCGTCGGAGAGCGAGTTGGTGGCGCTTCGGACGCAGCGTTCCTGATACGTCTCCAACGTATCTATAATTTTTGATTGTTCCATACTATTATATTATCCATCTAGGATGTTTTATATGCATTTCTATGCTTTTTATATGATTTTTGGGACTAACCTATTAACCTAGAGCCCAGTGCCAGTTTCTGTTTTTCCTTGTTTTTGAGTATCGCAGAAAAGGAAAACCAAACGGAGTCCAATTGACTTGAAATTTCACAGAGATTATTTTTGGACCAGAAGAAGCGCACGGAGTATCGGAGATGGGCCAGAAGAGTCCCGAGGCACTCATGAGGGTGGGGGCGTGCCCTACCCCCCTGGGCGCACCCCCTACCTCATGGCCGCCTCGGAGACCCCCCTGACTTGTTCCCGACGCCAAAAATCCCTATAAATATAGAAACCCCTGAAAAGAAACCTAGATCGGGAGTTCCGCCGCCGCAAGCCTCTGTAGCCACCAAAAACCAATCGAGACCCTGTTCCGGCACCCTGCCGGAGGGGGGATCCATCACCGGTGGCCATCTTCATCATCCCGGTGCTCTCCATGACGAGGAGGGAGTAGTTCACCCTCGATGCTGAGGGTATGTACCAGTAGCTATGTGTTTGATCTCGCTCTCTCGTGTTCTTGATTTGGCACGATCTTGATGTATCGCGAGCTTTGCTATTATAGTTGGATCTTATGATGTTTCTCCCCCTCTACTCTCTTGTAATGGATTGAGTTTTCCCTTTGAAGTTATCTTATCGGATTGAGTCTTTAAGGATTTGAGAACACTTGATGTATGTCTTGCATGTGCTTATCGGTGGTGACAATGGGATATTCACGTGATCTACTTGATGTATGTTTTGGTGATCAACTTGCGGGTTCAGTGACCTTGTGAACTTATGCATAGGGGTTGGCACACGTTTTCGTCTTGACTCTCCGGTAGAAACTTTGGGGCACTCTTGGAAGTTCTTTGTGTTGGTTGAATAGATGAATCTGAGATTGTGTGATGCATATCGTATAATCATACCCACAGATACTTGAGGTGACATTGGAGTATCTAGGTGACATTAGGGTTTTGGTTGATTTGTGTCTTAAGGTGTTATTCTAGTACGAACTCTAGGATAGATCGAACGGAAAGAATAACTTCGTGTTATTTTACTATGGACTCTTGAATTGATCGATTAGAAAGGATAACTTTGAGGTGGTTTGGTACCCTACAATAATCTCTTTGTTTGTTCTCCTCTATTAGTGACTTTGGAGTGACTCTTTGTTGCATGTTGAGGGATAGTTATATGATCCAGTTATGTTATTATTGTTGAGAGAACTTGCACTAGTGAAAGTATGAACCCTAGGCCTTGTTTCCTAGCATTGCAATACCGTTTACGCTTACTTTTATTACTTGTTACCTTGTTGTTTTTATATTTTCAGATTACAAAAACCTATATCTACCATCCATATTGCACTTGTATCACCATCTCTTCGCCGAACTAGTGCACCTATACAATTTACCATTGTATTGGGTGTGTTGGGGACACAAGAGACTCTTTGTTATTTGGTTGCAGGGTTGTTTGAGAGAGACCACCTTCATCCTACGCCTCTCATAGATTGATAAACCTTAGGTCATCCACTTGAGGGAAATTTGCTACTGTCCTACAAACCTCCGCACTTGGAGGCCCAACAACGTCTACAAGAATAAGGTTGCGTAGTAGACATCAAGCAATTTCTGGCGCCGTTGCCGGGAAGGTGCGTGCTTGAAGGTATATCTTTAGATCTTGCAATCGAATCTTTTTGTTTCTTGTTTTATCACTAGTTTAGTCTATAAAAGAAAACTACAAAAAAATGGAATTGAGGGTGTCTCATATGCTTCATCTTTTTGATGTCTTTGATGAAAATAAGGATTCCGATAATTGTGCCAAAGTGTTAGAAGAAGAATGCATTAGAATGGTTGGCACTAATTATTTGCATGATGAGCATGATTGCAATGTTGTTAGTATGAATTCCTTGAATATCCATAGTACTAATGATGATTGCACTAGTCATGATGAAAATGTCTCTTATAAGCATGTCAATCTTTGTGGAGTGCATAGAGTTTGCAAGTACACACCAAATAGGGAAGATAAATTTTGCAAGAGGCGTAAGTATTTAGAAACCAAATGGTTGCAAGAAATGCTAGATGTTTGTGTTGAAAATTTAAATTTTCTTAGTCATCCTTGTGAACTTTGCAACGAACGTGGTCATTTAAATATCGAATGCAAATTGTTTCATGATCGAATCGTGTCCAAAAATTGTGATGACTTGATTTCTCTTGCACATCATAATGAACTTAGTTTGCTTTTGGGTTATGAAGAAATGAAACGTATAACTAAGAATATTCCAGAATTTTCCCTTGAGGGAGTTCTTGATTTTGATCTAGAAGAAATTTTTATGTATTGTGCGGTGAATTGCATTGAAAATCCTTATATTGCCAATTACATAAAGACAAGAAAAAAATAGAAGATGGAGAGAATACTAATGAAAGGGAAGAGACTTACCAATATCCTCCTATTATTTCTTATGATGAATCAGGTAACGAGGAGGAGCCTTCTATTCAACCAATCTCATTAATAAGGAGCTCCAAAAAGAGGATTAAACCCACACATAATGTGAAGAATAAAAAGAAAATACGGAGAAGCAAAGGTAAAAAGGTATCCTCCCAAATGATGTTGCTCCTATTACTCATTGTGATGATGATAATTGCTATACTATTGGTGTTATCCCTACTATTAATGATGGGAGTAATTATGCTTATGATATGAAAAGGCCCAAGCTTGGGGATGCTATGTTTGATGAGAATGACATGTTTGAGAATTTATTTGCTGCAATTAATGTTTTTCCCAAGCTTGGGGATGCTATGTTTAATGAAGATGATATTTAGTCTCCCAAGTTTTGATATACGAATTTATTATGATGATAGCATGCCTCCTATTTATGATGATTATATTGATGAAAGTGGGTTTGGAAGAGTGTCAACTTTAGGAAGTAATGATCCCACTATTTTGGAGGGTGTTGAGTCTTATTGTGACAATTATGAAAGTGAATTTGGAGAGGTCGTGACTTTATTTAGTAATGATTCCACTATCTTGGAAGAGGTTTCAATTGATTATGATGAGAACAAAGTTGCTACTTATGATGATTATTGTGATGACACTTATGCTATAAAAAGTAGTAATGATTATATTTATAAAACTTGTCATGATTATGATTACCCTTTTTCTGAACATTACTCTTTTAATGTGGAAACAATTTATAGTATTCGAGTTTCTTATGATACTCCCACTATTCCGAGCGAGAAGAATTTTGCTTATGTGGAGAGTAGTAAATTTTCTATGCTTGTAGATCATGAAAAGAATGCTTTATGTGATGGTTATATTGTTGAATTAATTCATGATGATACTAAAAATTATTATGAGGGAGGAATATATGCTTGTAGGAATTGCAATAATATCAAGTTTCCTCTCTATGTGCTTAAAGTTTTGAAGTTATGCTTGTTTTGTCTTCCTATGCTAGTTGATTATTGTTCCCATAAGTTGTTTGCTCACAAAATCCCTATGCATAGGAAGTGGGTTATACTTAAATGTGCTAGCCATATTCTTCATGATGCTCTCTTTATTTTTCAACTCTTATCTTTTATGTGAGTATCATTGAAATCATCATGCCTAGCTAGGGGCTTTAAACGTAAGCGCTTGTTGGGAGGCAACCCAATTTTCTTTTTTTCTTTGCCTTTTGCTCCTGTTTAGTAATAAATAATCATCTAGCCTCTGATCTGGTTTTATGTTTTAGTTAGTGTTTGTGCCAAGTAGAACCAATAGGATCCTCTTGGGTGATAGTTGTTTGATCTTGCTGAAAAAGACAGAAACTTTGTGCTCATGAAAATAATTGTTAAAATTCACCAGAACGTGATAAAATACTGATTATTTTTGTAGAAGATTAATCCAGGGTTTTCTAGTTTTCAGAATTTTTGTAGTTCCAGAAGTATTCGAACAAATCAGATTACTACATACTATTCTGTTTTTGATAGATTCTGTTTTCATTGTGTTGTTTGCTTATTTTGATGAATCTATGAGTAGTATCAGAGGGTATGAACCATAGAGAAGTTGGAATACAGTAGATATTACACCAGTATGAATTAAGAATGAGTTTACAACAGTACCTAAGTGGTGATTTATTTTCTTATACTAACGGAGCTTACGAGTTTTCTGTTGAGTTTTGTGTTGTGAAGTTTTGAAGTTTTGGGTAAAGATTCGATGGACTATGGAATAAGGAGTGTCAAGAGCCTAAGCTTGGGGATGCCCAAGGCACCCCAAGGTAATATACAAGCACAACCAAGATCCTAAGCTTGGGGATGCCCCGGATGGCATCCCCTCTTTCGTCTTTGTTCATCGGTAACTTTACTTGGAGCTATATTTTCATTCACCACATGATGTGTGTTTTGCTTGAAGCGTCATTTTATTTTATTTTGTTTTGCTTGCTGTTTGAATAAAATACCAAGATCTGAAATTCTTAAATGAGAGAGAGTCTTCACATAGTTACATAATTATTCTACTACTCATTGATCTTCACTTATATCTTTTGGAGTAGTTTGTCATTTGCTCTAGTGCTTCACTTATATCTTTTTAGAGCACGACAATGGTTTTATTTTGTTGAAATTATTGATCTCTCATGGTTCACTTATACTATTTTGAGAGTCTTTAGAACAACATGGTAGTTTTCTTTGGTTATGAATTTAGTTCTAATATGATGGGCATCCAAGATGGGTATAATAAAAACTTTCATATAGAATGCATTAAATACTATGAGAAGTTTGATACTTGATAATTGTTTTGAGATATAAAGTTGGTAATGTTAGAGTCATGCTAGTTGGGTAATTGTGGAATTGAGAAATACTTGTGTTGAGGATTGCAAATCCCGTAGCATGCACGTATGGTAAATGTTTTGTGACAAATTTGAAGCATGGGGTGTTCTTTGATTGCTTTCCTTATGAGTGGCGGTCGGGGACGAGCGATGGTGTTTGCCAATCTATCCCTCTAGGAGCATGCGTGTAGTGCTTAGTTTTGATGACTTGTAGATTTTTGCAATAAGTATGTGAGTTCTTTATGACTAATGTTGATTCCATGGATTATACGCACTTTCACCCTTCCATCGTTGCTAGCCTCTTCGGTACAGTGCATTGCCCTTTCTCACCTTGAGAGTTGGTGCAAACTTCGCCGGTGCATCCAAACCCCGTGATATGATACGCTCTATCACACATAAGCCTCCTTATATGTTCCTCAAAACAGCCACCATACCTACCTATTATGGCATTTCCATAGCCACTCCGAGATATATTGCCATGCAACTTACCACCATTCTGTTTATTATGACACGCTCCATCATTGTCATATTGCTTTGCATGATCATGTAGTTGACATCGTATTTGTGGCAAAGCCACCTTCATAATTTTTTCATACATGTCGCTCTTGATTCATTGCACATCGCCGGAGGCATTCACATAGAGTCATATTTTGTTCTAAGTATCGAGTTGTAATTCTTGAGTCGTAAGTAAATAAAAGTGTGATGATTTTCATTATTAGAGCATTGTCCCATGTGAGGAAAGGATGATGGAGACTATGATTCCCCCACAAGTCGGGATGAGACTTCGGAAGAAAAATAAAAAAATAAAAAGAGAGGCCAAAGAAGCCCAAAAAAAGAGGCCAAAGAAGCCCAAACAAAAAAATGAGAGAAAAAGAGAGAAGGGGCAATGTTACTATCCTTTTTCCACACTTGTGCTTCAAAGTAACACCATGATCTTCATGATAGAGAGTCTCTTATTTTTTCACTTGCATATACTAGTGGGAATTTTTCATTATAGAACTTGGCTTGTATATTCCAATGATGGGCTTCCTCAAAATGCCCTAGGTCTTCGTGAGCAAGCAAGTTGGATGCACACCCACTTAGTTTCTTTTTATGAGCTTTCATATATTTATAGCTCTAGTGCATCCGTTGCATGGCAATCCCTACTCCTCGCATTGACATCAATTCATGGGCATCTCCATAGCCCGTTGATTAGCCGCGTCAATGTGATACTTTCTCCTTTTTTGTCTTCTCACATAAACCCCCATCATCATATGCTATTCCACCCATAGTGCTATGTCCATGGCTTGCGCTCATGTATTGCGTAAAAGTTGAAAGAGTTTGAAAAGGCTAAGTATGAAACAGTTGCTTGGCTTGTCATCGGGGTTGTGCATGATGGGAGCATTTTGTGTGACGAAAATGAAGCATGGCCAAACTATATGATTTTGTAGGGATGAGCTTTCTTGGGCTATGTTATTTTTGATAAGACATAATTGCTTGGTTAGCATGCCTGAAGTATTACTATTTTTATGTCAATATTAAAACTTTGTCTAGAATCTATTGGATCTAAATATTCTTGCCAGAATAAAGAGATTACATTGATAAATTATGTTAGGTAGCATTCCACATCAAAAACTCTGTTTTATCATTTACCTACTCGAGGACGAGTAGGAATTAAGCTTGGGGATGCTGATACGTCTCCAACGTATCTATAATTTTTGATTGTTCCATGCTATTATATTATCCATCTAGGATGTTTTATATGCATTTATATGCTATTTTATATGATTTTTGGGACTAACCTATTAACCTAGAGCCCAATGTCAGTTTCAGTTTTTTCCTTGTTTTTGAGTATCGCAGAAAAGGAAAACCAAACGGAGTCCAAATGACCTGAAATTTCACGAATATTAGTTTTGGATGAGAAGAAGCCCACGGGGTATCGGAGATGGGTTAGAAGAGTCCCGAGGCACTCACGAGGGTGGGGGGCGCGCCCTACCCCCCTGGGAGCGCACCCCTACCTCGTGGCCGCCTCGAAGACCCCCCTGACTTGTTCCCGACGCCAAAAATCCCTATAAATATAGAAACGCTCGAAAATAAACCTAGATCGGGAGTTCTGCCGCCGCAAGCCTCTGTAGCCACCAAAAACCAACCGGGACCCTGTTCCGGCACCCTGACGGAGGGGGGGATCCATCACCGGTGGCCATCTTCATCATCCCGGCGCTCTCCAAAACGAGGAGGGAGTAGTTCACCCTCGGGGCTGAGGGTATGTACCAGTAGCTATGTGTTTGATCTCTCTCTCTCTCTCTCTCTCTCTCTCTCTCTCTCTCTCTCTCTCTCGGGTTCTTGATTTGGCACAATCTTGATGTATCGCGAGCTTTGCTATTATAGTTGGATCTTATGATGTTTCTCCCCCTCTACTCTCTTGTAATGGATTGAGTTTTCCCTTTGAAGTTATCTTATCGGATTGAGTCTTTATGTATTTGAGAACACTTGATGTATGTCTTGCATGTGCTTATCGGTGGTGACAATGGGATATTCACGTGATCTACTTGATGTATGTTTTGGTGATCAACTTGCGGGTTCAGTGACCTTGTGAACTTATGCATAGGGGTTGGCACACGTTTTCGTCTTGACTCTCCGGTAGAAACTTTGCGGCACTCTTGGAAGTTCTTTGTGTTGGTTGAATAGATGAATCTGAGATTGTGTGATGCATATCGTATAATCATACCCACGGATACTTGAGGTGACATTGGAGTATCTAGGTGACATTAGGGTTTTGGTTGATTTGTGTCTTAAGGTGTTATTCTAGTACGAACTCTAGGATATATCGAACGTAAAGAATAACTTCGTGTTATTTTACTACGGACTCTTGAATAGATCGATCAGAAAGGATAACTTTGAGGTGGTTTCGTATCCTACAATAATCTCCTCATTTGTTCTCCGCTATTAGTGACTTTGGAGTGACTCTTTGTTGCATGTTGAGGGATAGTTAAATGATCCAGTTATGTTATTATTGTTGGGAGAACTTGCACTAGTGAAAGTATGAACCCTGGGCCTTCTTTCCTAGCATTGCAATACCGTTTACGCTTACTTTTATTACTTGTTACCTTGCTGTTTTTATATTTTCAGATTACAAAAACCTATATCTACCATCCATATTGCACTTGTATCACCATCTCTTCGCCGAAGTAGTGCACCTATACAATTTACCATTGTATTGGGTGTGTTGGGTGATGTCTACTACGCAACCTTCTTCTTGTAGACGTTGTTGGGCCTCCAAGTGCAGAGGTTTGTAGGACAGTAGCAAATTTCTCTCAAGTGGATGACCTAAGGTTTATCAATACGTGGGAGGTGTAGGATGAAGATGGTCTCTCTCAAACAACCCTGCAACCAAATAACAAAGAGTCTCTTGTGTCCCCAACACACCCAATACAATGGTAAATTGTATAGGTGCACTAGTTCGGCGAAGAGATGGTGATACAAGTGCAATATGGATGGTAGATATAGGTTTTTGTAATCTGAAAATATAAAAACAGCAAGGTAACTAATGATAAAAGTGAGCACAAACGGTATTGCAATGCTAGGAAACAAGGCCTAGGGTTCATACTTTCACTAGTGCAAGTTCTCTCAACAATAATAACATAATTGGATCATATAACTATCCCTCAACATGCAACAAAGAGTCACACCAAAGTCACTAATAGCGGAGAACAAACGAAGAGATTATGGTAGGGTACGAAACCACCTCAAAGTTATCCTTTCTGATCGATCTATTCAAGAGTCCGTAGTAAAATAACATGAAGCTATTCTTTCCGTTCGATCTATCATAGAGTTCGTACTAGAATAACACCTTAAGACACAAATCAACCAAAACCCTAATGTCACCTAGATACTCCAATGTCACCTCAAGTATCCGTGGGTATGATTATACGATATGCATCACACAATCTCAGATTCATCTATTCAAACCAACACAAAGTACTTCAAAGAGTGCCCCAAAGTTTCTACCGGAGAGTCAAGACGAAAACGTGTGCCAACCCCTATGCATAGGTTCATGGGCGGAACCCGCAAGTTGATCACCAAAACATACATCAAGTGAATCAATAGAATACCCATTGTCACCACAGGTATCCCACGCAAGACATACATCAAGTGTTCTCAAATCATTAAAGACTCAATCCGATAAGATGACTTCAAAGGGAAAACTCAATCCATTACAAGAGAGTAGAGGGGGAGAAACATCATAAGATCCAACTATAATAGCAAATCTCACGATACATCAAGATCGTATCACCTCAAGAACACGAGAGAGAGAGAGAGATCAAACACATAGCTACTGGTACATACCCTCAGCCCCGAGGGTGAACTACTCCCTCCTCGTCATGGAGAGTGCTGGGATGATGAAGATGGCCACCGGTGAGGGTTCCCCCCTCCGGCAGGGTGCCGGAACAGGGTCCCCATTGGTTTTTGGTGGCTACAGAGGCTTGCGGCGGCGGAACTCCCGATCTATTATGTTCCCCGAAGGTTTTAGGGTATATGGAGATATATAGGCAAAAGAAGTCGGTAAGGGGAGCCACGAGGGGCCCACGAGGGTGGAGGGCACATAGGAGGGGTGGGCGCGCCCCTGCCTCCTGCTCTCCTCGTTGATCCCCTGACGTGCACTCCAAGTCTCCTGTGTTGCTTTCTTTCCAAAAATAACTTTTCCGAAGGTTTCATTCCGTTTGGACTCCGTTTGATATTCCTTTTCTGCAAAACACTGAAAAAGGGAAAAAACAGAAACTGGCACTGGGCTCTGGGTCAATTGGTTAGTCCCGAAAGTAATATAAAAGTGAATAGTAAAGCCCATTAAATATCCAAGATGTATAATATAATAGCATGAATACTTCATAAATTATAGATACGTTGGAGACGTATCAGCATCAAGCTTAATTCCTGCTCATCCTCGATTAGGTAAATGATAAAAGAAATAATTTATGAAGTGTGAATGCTAGCAGGTGCACAAGTTTGATCAATGATAATTTCAGTCACCTTCTCTAGCATCATTATATGTCATAATAGTAGCTCAACTCATAAAACTTTCATGATTAAGTAACAAGCTATTCACATGTTAAAGCATAGATCATAAACTTCTTGAAAACTAACAAACCGTGTTATTAGTCATCAAACAATTACAATTCATCTTATTTTCAGGAAGAGTCTATGTCAGAGCTTTGATTCAGCAAACTTCACATACTCAACTATCTTTTAGTCTTCCATGATTGCTACCACTCAAAGCATATTTTTAGAACAAATAGCATCCATCGAACACAGAGAAAGATAGGGGCTTAATGTTTCGCCTCCCAACTCATTTATCATATAGATAATTGTCAACAATAATAATTCATGATCAAATATATTTGAATGGCCATATATGCTCAGATCTTTCCATCACATGATGCTTGCCAACTAAAGAGTAGGTTGGAATGAGAAGGAATACTACTGACTCTTGCATAAAAGTAAAAGATAGGCCCTTCGCAGAGGGAAGCAGGGATTTGCAGAGGTGCCAGAGCTCGAAGCAAAAACAGAGATGAAAATAATTTTGAGAGGTATGCTTTCATTGTCAACATAACGACCAAGAGTTCCCAATATCTTCCATACTAGATACATCATAGGCGGTTCCCACGCAGAAAGGTAAAGATTTTACTCCCCCTCCACCAACAATCACACTCCACGGCTTGTCCGAAACAACGGGTGCCGTCCAACTTTCAACAATCCTGGGGGAGTTTTGTTTAAATTATTTGCGAATTTGTTTTTGATCTTTTGATCATAGGACTGGGCATCCCAGTTACCAGCCATTTTCTCGTGAATGATGAGCGGAGTCCACTCATCGTGAGAATAACCCACCTAGCATGGAAGATACTGCTAGCCCCTAGTCGCTACATGAGCGATTCGGGCATACAAAACAGATTATTATTTGAAGGTTTAGAGTTTGGCACATGCAAATTTACTTGGAACGGCAGGTAAATACCGCATATAGGTAGATATGGTGGACACTCATGGAAGAAACTTGGTTCAAGGAATTTGGATGCACAAGCAGTATTCCCGCTTAGTACAGATATTTTGGCTAGCAAAGGATTCTAAATAGCAAGCACCACATGTTAGAGGATCCATAACAATATAACTTCTATACAAATATACCCAAGCATAACTCATTATGTTGTCTTCCTTGTCCAACTTCAACTAATTTGCTCAGGTTTGAAAATAATTAATGGGGCTCACAATCATAGAAGATGTCCAAGATAGTATATTTATATGTGAAATCTCTCTTCCTTCAATATTCTTTCATGAATTGTTCAAGTGACCAATACAATGTTTGCTAACCTTCAATAAATTTACCACCTCTACTTCTTATATGTGAAGTCATTACTCCCCATGGGATAAGCATATGAAACATATATAATTTCAGATTTATGACATTCAAATCATTCAACCATTTACTCATAGGATATAAGTGAAGCACACGAGTAAATGACAAACTACTCCAAAAAGATATAAGTGAAGATCAATGAGTAGTTAAATAATTATGTAGCTATGTGAAGACTCTCTCTCATTTAAGAATTTCAGATCTTGGTATTTTATTCAAACAGCAAGCAAAACTAAAGAAAATAAAATGACGCTCCAAGCAAAACACATATCATGTGGTGAATAAAAATATAGCTCCAAGTAAAGTTACCGATGAACGAAGACGAAAGAGGGGATGCCATCCGGGGCATCCCCAAGCTTAGGCTCTTGGTTGTCCTTGAATATTACCTTGGGGTGCCTTGGGCATCCCCAAGCTTAGGCTATTTCCACTCCTTATTCCATAGTCCATCGAATCTTTACCCAAAACTTGAAAACTTCACAACACAAAACTTAACAGAAAACTCGTAAGCTCCGTTAGCGAAAGAAAACAAAACACCACTTCAAGGTACTGTAATGAACTCATTCTTTATTTATATTGGTGTTAAACCTACTGTATTCCAACTTCTCTACGGTTTATAAACTCTTTTACTAGCCATAGATTCATCAAAATAAGCAAACAACACACGAAAAACAGAATCTGTCAAAAACAGAACAGTTTGTAGTAATCTGTAACTAACGCAAACTTCTGGAACTCAAAAACTTCTACCAAAATAGGAAGACCTAGATAATTTGTTTATTGATCTTCTCCAATTGGAATCAGTATTTTATCACGTTCGGGTGATTTTAAACAATTGTTTTCGTGAACAGAAAGTTTCTGGAATTTTCAGCAATATCAAATAACTATCATCCAAGAAGATCCTATAGGTCTTACTTGGCACAAACACTAATTAAAACATAAAACCACATCTAACCAGAGGCTAGGTGATTTATTTATTACTAAACAGAACCAAAAAGCAAAGAACAAAAATAAAAATTGGGTTGCCTCCCAACAAGCGCTATCGTTTAATGCCCCTAGCTAGGCATGATGATTTCAATGATGCTCACCTAAAAGATAAGAATTGAAACATAAAGAGAGCATCATGAAGAATATGACTAGCACATTTAAGTATAACCCACTTCATATGCATAGGGATTTTGTGAGCAAACAACTTATGGGAGCAATAATCAACTAGCATAGGAAGGCAAAACAAGCATATCTTCAAGATTTTCAACACATAGAGAGGAAACTTGATATTATTGCAATCCCTACAAGCATATATTCCTCCCTAATAATAATTTTCAGTAGCATGATGAATGAATTCAACAATATAACCAGCACCTAAAGCATTCTTTTCATGATCTACAAGCATAGAAAATTTACTACTCTCCACATAATCAAAATTCTTCTCATTCGGAATAGTGGGAGTATCATAAGAGACTCGAATACTATAAATTGTTTCCACATTAAAAGAGTAATATTCAGAAAAAGGGTAATCATAATCATTACAAGTTTCATAAATATAATCATCACTACTTTTTATAGCATAAGTTTCATCACAATAATCATCATAAGTAGCAACTTTGTTCTCATCATAATCAATTGAAACCTCTTCCAAAATAGTGGATACATCACTAAATAAAGTCATGACCTCTCCAAATCCACTTTCATAAATATTATAAGATTCAACATCCTCCAAAATAGTGGGATCATTACTTCCTAAAGTTGACACTCTTCCAAACCCACTTTCATCAATATAATCATCATAAGTAGGAGGCATGCTATCATCATTATAAATTTGCATATCAAAACTTGGGAGACTAAAAATATCATCTTCATTAAACGTAGCATCCCCAAGCTTGGGACAAACATTAATTGCAGCAAATATATTCTCAAAAACACCATCTTCATCAAACATAGCATCCCCAAGTTTGGGCCTTTTCATATCATAAGCATAATCACTCTCATCATTAATAGTATGGATAGCACCAATAGTATAGCAATTATCATATTCTTCCAAGCAAGTGCCAAAAAGATTTTCAAGATCATAAGAAGTATCATTATCTTCCCAATCATAATCATCACAACAAGCAATAGGCATAACGAGATCATCATCAAGTGCATCATCTTCCACAATTATTTTTGATTCATTTTCATGAGGCACAACAATAATAGGAGCAACATTATTTGGGAGAGATATCTTTTTACCTCTCTTCCTTTTTCTTTTCTTCTTCTTCACCACATCATGTGTGGGTTCAATCCTCTTTTTGGAGCTCCTTATTAATGAAATTGGTTGAATAGAAGGCTCCTCCTCGTTACCTGATTCATCATAAGAAATAATAGGAGGATATTGGGAAGTCTCTTCCCTTTCATTAGTATTCTCTTCATCTTCTATTTGTTTTCTTTTCTTTATGTAATTGGCAATATAAGGATTTTCAATGCAATTCACCGCACAATACATATAAATTTCTTCTAGATCAATATCGAGGAATTTTTCGAGGTTATATTCTGCAATAATCTTAGTTTGACATTTCATTTCTTCATAACCCAAAAGCAAACTAAGTTCACTATGATGTGCAAGGGAAATCAAGTCATCACAATTTTTGGACACGATTCGATCATGAAACAATTTGCATTTGATATTTAAATGACCATGTTCATTGCAAAGTTCACAAGTATGGCTAAGAAATTTTAAATTTTCAGCACTAACATTTAGCCTTTCTTGCAACCATTTAGTTTCTAAATGCTTATGCCTCTTGCAATATCTATCTTCCCTATTTGGTGTGTACTTGCAAACCCAATGCACTCCACAAAAATTGACATGTTTATAGGAGACATTTTCATCATAACTAGTGCAATCATCATTAGAACTATGGATATTCAAAGAGTTCATACTAACAACATTGCAATCATGCTCATCATTAAAAGATTTAGTGCCAAACATTTTAATACATTCTTCTTCTAACACTTTGGCACAATTTTCCTTCCCATCATACTCACGAAAGACATTAAAAAGATGAAGCGTATGAGGTAAACTCAATTCCATTTTTTAGTTTTCTTTTATAAACTAAACTAGTGCTAAAACAAGAAACAAAAAGATTCGATTGCAAGATCTAAAGATATACCTTCAAGCACTCACCTCCCCGGCAACGGCGCCAGAAAAGAGCTTGATGTCTACTACGCAACCTTCTTCTTGTAGATATTGTTGGGCCTCCAAGTGCAGAGGTTTGTAGGACAGTAGCAAATTTCCCTCAAGTGGATGACCTAAGGTTTATCAATCCGTGGGAGGTGTAGCATGAAGATGGTCTCTCTCAAACAACCCTGCAACCAAATAACAAAGAGTCTCTTGTGTCCCCAAAACACCCAATACAATGGTAAATTGTATAGGTGCACTAGTTCGGCGAAGAGATGGTGATACAAGTGCAATATGGATGGTAGATATAGGTTTTTGTAATCTGAAAATATAAAAACAGCAAGGTAACTAATGATAAAAGTGAGCACAAACGGTATTGCAATGCTAGGAAACAAGGCCTAGGGTTCATACTTTCACTAAAGTTCTCTCAACAATAATAACATAATTAGATCATATAACAATCCCTCAATATGCAACAAAGAGTCACTCCAAAGTCACTAATAGCGGAGAACAAACGAAGAGATTATGGTAGGGTACGAAACCACCTCAAAGTTACCTTTCTGATCGATCTATTCAAGAGTCCGTAGTAAAATAACATGAAGCTATTCTTTCCGTTCGATCTATCATAGAGTTCGTACTAGAATAACACCTTAAGACACAAATCAACCAAAACCCTAATGTCACCTAGATACTCCAATGTCACCTCAAGTATCCGTGGGTATGATTATACGATATGCATCACACAATCTCAGATTCATCTATTCAAACCAACACAAAGTACTTCAAAGAGTGCCCCAAAGTTTCTACCGGAGAGTCAAGACGAAAACGTGTGCCAACCCCTATGCATAGGTTCATGGGCGGAACCCGCAAGTTGATCACCAAAACATACATCAAGTGATCACGTGATATCCCATTGTCACCACAGATAAGCCACGGCAAGACATACATCAAGTGTTCTCAAATCCTTAAAGACTCAATCCGATAAGATAACTTCAAAGGGAAAACTCAATCCATTACAAGAGAGTAGAGGGGGAGAAACATCATAAGATCCAACTATAATAGCAAAGCTCGCGATACATCAAGATCGTATCACCTCAAGAACACGAGAGAGAGAGAGATCAAACACATAGCTACTGGTACATACCCTCAGCCCCGAGGGTGAACTACTCCCTCCTCGTCATGGAGAGTGCTGGGATGATGAAGATGGCCACCGGTGAGGGTTCCCCCCTCCGGCAGGGTGCCGGAACAGGGTCCCCATTGGTTTTTGGTGGCTACAGAGGCTTGCGGCGGCGGAACTCCCGATCTATTATGTTCCCCGAAGGTTTTAGGGTATATGGAGATATATAGGCAAAAGAAGTCGGTAAGGGGAGCCACGAGGGGCCCACGAGGGTGGAGGGCACATAGGAGGGGTGGGCGCGCCCCTGCCTCCTGCTCTCCTCGTTGATCCCCTGACGTGCACTCCAAGTCTCCTGTGTTGCTTTCTTTCCAAAAATAACTTTTTCGAAGGTTTCATTCCGTTTGGACTCCATTTGATATTCCTTTTCTGCAAAACACTGAAACAAGGGAAAAACAGAAACTGGCACTGGGCTCTGGGTCAATAGGTTAGTCCCAAAAGTAATATAAAAGTGCATAGTAAAGCCCATTAAACATCCAAGATGGATAATATAATAGCATGAATACTTCATAAATTATAGATACGTTGGAGACGTATCATTGGGGACACAAGAGACTCTTTGTTATTTGGTTGCAGGGTTGTTTGAGAGAGACCATCTTCATCCTACGCCTCTCACGGATTGATAAACCTTAGGTCATCCACTTGAGGGAAATTTGCTACTGTCCTACAAACCTCTGCACTTGGAGGCCCAACAACGTCTACAAGAAGAAGGTTGCGTAGTAGACATTAGTGTCTTCCCCTCGAGGGTCAATGCGGTCACCCTGAGGGACTACTTCCGGCCCCTGTGGGGGAGGGAGACGTTGGGGCACCCTGCCACGCGTATCGTCCCCGCCGATTTCGCCAAGGCCGGTCCAAATCGGTACCCCTTCTTCATCGATTACTTCTCTTGCGGGCTCTACCCCCCTTCTTCGATTTCTTCAATAACGTCATGCGCACCTACGGCTTCCCTCTTCTGGACCTTACGCCGAATGCCGTGACGTGCACGGTCTTCTTCGCCCATCTCTACGAGGGCTTTGCCGGAGTGCTCCCCAGCACGGCGCTCTTCCGCCACTACTTCTATCCTCGCATCCAGCCAGGGGGCGCCGTCTCTGGGTGCATCACCTAGATCCCGAGGACCCAGGAGAGGGGTATGTACCCGGAGGGTGCCCAAAAGGAGAGGTGGGAAGAGTGGCGGGGCCGGTGGTGCCACTACAAAAAAATACACTTCCGTGAGGATACGTGTTTGTCACAGTAGGTCACGTTTTCTGTCATGCATGTACATCCATGAAAAATTTATGACAGAATCAAGATAGTCATACCTGTGCTGTCGTAGAAGTGTTCCATGACATTACCAAAATTATCATCACGGAAGTGTCCACTTCCATGATGATAAATCGCGCGTCACAGAAGTGCTTTCGTCAAGGGTGACCGACACGTGGCATCCACCGTAACGGAACACCGTTAAGCTATCGGGTCCGGTTTTGGATCCGATAACCCGTTAACAGCCTTGACCAATGGGGATTTTCCACGTGTAAAATCATCATTGGCTGGAGGAAACACGTGTCGGCTCACCGTTGGGACAGATGTCATCCACTCATTGGACCCAAAGCGCCTATGATACTTCGGCACGTGGCACGGTCCAATAGAGGCCCATTCCTGTGAAAAGGCCGGCCCATTTGACTTGGTCAAAAGGTGCCGGGCCGGCCCACGGCAAGCCTGTTAACGGCCTGTTCGGATATAGCCCATTTATAGCCCGCTAACCCAGGGCCCGTTTAGGCCTATCCGAATTAGGCCCAGTAGCGTCATCTGGGCCGTCCAATATAATTCCAGCCCGTTTTAGCTTCCGGCCCATGTATGGCCCATGACGTCTTTCGGCCCATATGAGGTCCTTAGTAACCCTCGGCCCATTAACGACCCGTGGTAAAATTGGCCCGTAATGAACAGTGTATCACTTTATACCCATTAACGGCCCATTATTCCGTTGGGCCGTTTCCAGCCCATGTTATCTTTCAGCCTTCTCAGGGCCCATTTATTCTTGGGCTCATTTCCAGCATTCGTTTACTTACGCCCCGTTACTGTCATTTTCTGCTTGTGGGCCAAATTCAGCCCGTGGTTACAGTCGGCCCGTTTGTGGCCCGTTAATACGTTGGGCCGTTTTCATAGCGTCATCAAATACGGCCGATTAACGACGGCCCGTTATGGTTGGCCCATGAACGGATGCTTTCAACTCTAGCCCATTTGCGGCCATAATGTGGTCTGTTATTGGCCCATGTTTGGCCAACCGATCATACGGCCCGTAGAAGGCCCATTGTGTCTATGGCCCGTATAAGGCCCATTGTTTCTACGCCCCGTAGAAGGCCCATTGTTTCTACGGCCCTTAGAAGGCCCATTGTTTCTACGGCCCGTAGGAGGCCCATGTTAACTACAGTAAATATGTAGCCCATGGTTAATGTGGCCTAGTTTTAAAAAATAGGTTATTGCGGCCACTAGCAAACCGCGGAAAAAGAACTGCACTGACTACAAGAAAACAAATAAACAAGACGGAAATAAATAAGCAAGCAACTTACGCTAGGCTATCACGGCTATTACACATATTACATCCACTGGGCATCAAAGTTTGCCACCAGTGCAAATATAGGGAACACCCTACACTATACAAAAATGGCTTGCTGTTTTCTTCAGCCGGTGGCTGCATGTTAAGAACAAATTTTGTATCGCACCAAAACAAATTACAACGATAAAACAAAAGGAAGGTTGGCATAAAAGTTAACAGTCTAGCAGATAAATGCACCACCAAAAGTTCAGAAGCTCAGTTCATTTGACCTGACTATTACGTTTTCATGTTGTATTGTCCGATGGAGCACCATAACCTTCGCCTTTAGTTCTCCTAGACTCCTGGACAACATAGCAAATGTCTGATAGTCTGGTTTCAAAACCATGCATATCTTGACAACATCGAACAATGTCTCTCCTTGTTTCACAAAGGGTCTCTATTAGGGAATGGACTTGTGTCTGGAGTGCAGATACAACATTGTTTTGAGCTTGCATATCTTAATCATGAGGCAGTTTGGACGAGGTTGCCTTAACAACCAACCCAGTATTACGCAGGAACGTGCTTTTGGCACTGTTAGTGGACAGGTACTAACCCACTGCAGCAAGAGCTGACATTGCGGTTATAGTTGCCTCGCCACCTTCAGAAGGTGACGGTTCCACCATTTTTTCCATAGCTCGCTGAAAAGTTGAGGTTTTACATTAGTAGTACCAGAACAGAAGATATTAAGGAGGCAGCAAAACCAAACAAAATAGCTTTGGTCTATATACAGAACTTTTTCTGGTGAACCCATGTAAAATATTAGTTGTATTTTATTGCAAAGTACATAATAAAACCAGGTTCCAAACATATGACCATGTACCATCGCTAATGTATTGTCTATTTATTCACATTGTATTGAGGGCTAAGGATAAAGAGACGAAGTTTATAATACGGTAAGCATTGTATGACATCATTCATATCACAAAACAACTGAGAACAGACAAACAGGTAATTGTAACATTGTGTGGGCAAGTCGAGCACGGAACTATATTACAGGTCAAGGTCAAAGGAACATCATTCCCCTCTTTTAAACCTTGTAAGGTGCAATGATACGCTAAGACAATTGTGTATAAAATTGAAAAGAGTAATAGACATTGGCTGCAAACCATGCAATTCAAGTCACAAGTCAGAGTAAGTAGTAGTTAAAAGGCATGAGGATTAAGGACTTACAACAGCGGCTTTGACTGGTGTAGTCATGCCCTTCTTCTTGCTGGTGTGACAGTCCTTGAAGATTTCCACAACATTTGGTTCAGGTACTTTTTGGTCCTTGCGGGTTTTCCTCTGCATTTGGAACAAGTCAATATAGATCTGATAATATGGTACAGAGAAAAGAGTGAAACAACAGCTAATTACAAGAGCCTCGCAGTGTGCAATATAGCTATGAGATCCTGTCATCTGTTGGAATTTCACTTTCGTACGGTTGGCCTTGTTCTTTGAACAGTTCACCTACAAGAAGATAGATATGTGTGGCACATGCGTAAATAGGACTTCAACATGTGATCTGATCAAATATATATAATGTACCTGATACTTCGGATCAGACCAGTGTTTAACGAGGCCCCTCCAGTCTTCATCCAATATATTTTCCACTGGAGATGTTTGGGAAAGTTCACTGTTAGCCTTGCCTTCAAAGTGAGTTTTCCTCAAGTTATACCGATACTGTCGCAGAGCAGAATTGAAAACATGGGTGCAAGCTTGTCTGGTTGCATCATCTTGGCTATCCAACTTGAACCTCATCTGTTGAAAATTATGGGAGTCTCATTATCAGCAACCTAGAAAGTATGGGACAGAGCAAGACGATATTACTAGTTTCCATACATAACCATACTTACAGATAAATGGTAGAGGAAGGTGTTGAACTGGGTTTCATCTTTGTCATTCCTGTACTGAATCCATGTTGGGAGGATACGTACATGACACCTAACGGCAACCGCTGCCTCTGATACTAACTTGGCTGACTCTGTAGCATCACATGGCCTTTTTAAACCTGCCTCAAAACGGATCTCCATTCTTCCTCCTCTAGATTTAGTTAACCTATCGAGCATTATCCCTGATGTTTGTTTCCTCTTGCGCCTAGGTGCTAGTCCAACAATGAACATAGGAAGTGTTAGTGTACATCAAACTGTGAGACTACATATAAAGAAGCATGCAACTGTAACTTGACTCCAGCAACTACCTTCTTGCTGTTGAAGCTCACAAGGTTCATCTGATCTTGCCAACTCGTCTTGTGTCAAGAGTGCTTGGGAAGTAGTGTCAGGTGGCAAGGGAGCTTGGGAACGTGCTGCTAGCTCAGTTGACGCACGTGTAACTCGTGCAGCTGGTAGTACTGTGGAAGGTGCTGCAAGAACTAGGGTTGTCTCTGCTTGTTTGGTGGCAGCTATTTGCTTCTGTTTGGATTTTTCTGCAGCTCGTGTAGCATGGGATACCCTGTTTGTAGAATTTTCCGCTGGACTTTGACCTTCTATTGCACCATCAGTACCAGCAAAATCTGCAGGATTCTTCCGGTTCCCATTCCCTGCCATTCTGTGTTTCTTCCTCTTTCTCCGTGCCATGTTTAGTCAAGCCGACAAGAAAAACGAATAACAATTTAGTTCTTCAGAACAAATTTATGCGTGATACAGACGAACTGAACTTTGATGTTAGACAACCACATGATAGGAGGATGTAATATGTACGAAAAACAGGACGGAAGAGATAACCAGAACTATGATGTGTAAACTAAGCAGAAGACAATGCACTAAATTAGAAGCAATGCAATGGAAGGTAGACACCATATGAAAGATGCTACAAATATCGCGCTGCCAAGTTAATAATGTCTCATCATAAATGGCGTTTAAAAAATGTGAAGCAGTACAAGAAATAAATCATATGCAAGATGCAAACAACATCACACTACCAAGTTAGAGGTCTCTCGTCATTAGTGCCATTGCATATTCACAGCGTATGATGTGTAAACTAAGGAGAAGGCATTTCAACAAATTAGAAGCAATGAAAGCTAGACACCATATGAAAGATGCAACGAATATCACTCTACCAAGTTAAAACTGTCTCGCCATAAGTGCCATTTCAACAAATTAATAGTACAAGCTAGAAAAGAATGCGAGATGTAACCTATATCACACTCCGAAGTCAAACGTGTCTTATGATATGTGATTGTTGCAGGTTACACAACAGTAGTAATTTGATCTAAGAACATGGTGTGATAGACAGATATTGTATGTTCTAGAAACAGGAACACGTGTCTTATTCAAGTATAATGTGTAAAGTAAGCAGATGGAATTCAACAAAATTAGAAGCAATACAAGCTAGACATCACACATAACATGCAACCACATATAACAGTGCCAAGTTAGAGGGATCACCGGTGATGGTGCACTAGGGGAGATGTGCTCATCATAAACACAGCTACGTTGAGTGTCTATGCATGTGTTGTCTTGGAAATCATCTTGGAGGAATGGAGGAGTAGAAACTGTAGAGGCCCTCCGTTTGGAAGGAGCACCTTTATCCGCTGCCTTGCTAACTTCCTTTCGCTTTATTGATTTTGAATTGTCAAGTAAACTGACAAGAAAAAGCAATAAAATTCTCTCTTCAGAACTCATTCATGCATGATACTGACAATCACTACTTTGATGTAAGGCAAACACATGATACCAGGATGGGATATGTACGAAAAACAGGACGACATGGCATGTTCACAGCTATTTGTGTAAACTAAGCAGAAACCATTCCAACAAATAAGAAGCAATGCAAGCTAGACATCACATGAAAGATGCAACCAATATGACTCTGCCAAGTTAAAAGTGTCCCATCATAAATGGAATTTCAACAAATTAGAAGCAGCGCATGCTATAAATCATATAAAAGATGCAACTAATATCGCACTGCATATACTAAAGGTGTCTCGTCATATTGATTGATGTGGGATACAAAAAAGCAATAGTTTTATGTAAGGACATGCTTAATAGACAGATGTACTATGTACTAAATATAGGAAGGCATGTCACATTAACAGGTATAATGTATAAGCTAAGCAGAATAGCACATGCAGTTTAACCAGATTGGAAGAATTACAATTTAGACACCATATGCAACATGCAACCACATATCACGTTGCCAAGTTAGAGCAAGCACCTGCGATGCTAGTATAGGGGAAATGCGGTAATCAACTACAGAGCTACATTCACTATCTTCATCTAGCCTTGCTATTTCTTGAGAATCATGCTGGGAGGCTGACGCTGCATTCTTTAAATGAGGAGTAGTCCACTTGCCTGACTGCCTCATCATAAGTGATTGATGAGGGATACACAAGAACATTAGTTTGATGTAAGAACATGGTTAATACACAGATGTACTAGTATATACCAAAAACAGAAAGGCATGTCATATTTGAAAGGTATAATGTGTAAGCTAAGCAGATGCAATTTAACCAAATTGGAAGCAATACAAGCTAGACATCCGGTTGGAGTGGTGAGCATGATCATCTAGGACCTGAGAGCCTGGTGGGAGACGGTCTGCTTCGCCACCATCGCGGCTTTTTAGTTGGCTTCCAGGTGATGCCTGTCTTTGTTGGGCTTGTCACTGGCTCGGCCAGTGCCCTGACTAGCTATTTGTCTTCTGGTGCTCACGGGATGGTGGTTCATGTAAAAAATATCTTTCCTTATCTTAATAAAGACCGACTTCGGCCTTTCGAATACAAGCTAGACACCATATGGAACATGCAACCACATATGAGACCGCGAAGTTAAAGCAAGCACCTGGGATGGTGGTTCATTACGAGCGAGGTCATCAACTCCAGAGCTACGTTTACCGTCTCCATCTGCTGACACTGCACCCTTTATAGCGCTGTAACGTGCCGTGCTTACCCGCATAGAAAGCTGGAGCAACTTCTCTCTTTTCTTTTCTGCTTCTCTCGAGGCAGACTCTGAAATACCCTTGCATAAAAACACAATAGTGAAAGTATGGGTGAAGTGTGTGCAGAACTAGTGCACTGTAAAAGTAGCAGATAGCAGGTGGCTGAAAAATAAATGACAGGAGACATATCATAGCTCTACAACATTGCATGGCAAACAAAATTATATTCTACTCCGTATGATTTTGTAATATATGAGCACAGGAAATGCAGGTACTCCTCCAGCAGCACACCACATGTGGTCATATCAAGATAACAGTCGACAGAAAATAAATGGGACACCCCTCACGGAGTACGAATGGGGGATCGGACGGGTGGGCGGGGGAGGGGGAGAACCATGTTTCGGTCTGGGACGCGCTTGTTTTTGGCTTTTTTGAACAGAAGATGGGACACGCTTGTTTGAGATTTGGGGAAAGTACAAACTTTGCCCCCCTCTTAAATTTCGGACCTACTGCAGGTCGGGGGTAGGATGGTAATCCCAGGTGTCCCAAATAGTGGGAGGGAGCGATTTCGGCCGCGCGCATGTGTGCTTAGGCGGCCATTGTGTATGAATGTTTTTCGGAGGCGGTTGCGTGGCGTCTAGATCAAGCTACAAACCTACCCCGGTTTAGACCTTTGGACGTCGGGCCGGAAGGTTTCACGGGTCGGAGTTATTAGAAAAGTAATTTCCTTGTACTACCAAACATTGGTCTCACGCGGTTTCGGGCAAGTAGAGGCTCTTTTGGCGCTTCGTTCGAAATTTTGAAACACAAGCATTCACGTTTAGAGTACTCTTGAACTTTGAGGATTGACCTAAATAGACAATGTTAAATTTGACCTTGTATGTTTGAAAACCTCATTAAATTATCCGATTCTTTTTGAAATTTTGACACATGAAAATCCTATAACTATGATTATTTTGGAATGGAGGAGCTAAATTTGAATCTATTTTGTACACGACTACATATGCTATTATGTACAAAATCAGAGCAAAGATTGGTGCCCCCATAATTTAGGTATGATTTACAAATGCCATGATATCAGATTCAAATAATTGAATGGACTTCATGTTGAATTCGATTTTTTTAAACCACCTTAAGTTGAATTCAAATGTATGCTAGTTCATAGGTAGCTATTTATAATGTTCATTGTGTAACTTTCGTATGTATAATGTGCTTTACACACATAACATGAACTATACTCACGTTTATATTCGATTGCTAAAGCGATGCATTGTCTGGAGTTCAAAATACTAACTATGTGGATCAATTGTGTCGAATAATAACATAGACATGCCCAAATTCGATAGAATCTAGATGTCTGATGGATCAATGACCGTTCCTTACGCGAACTGCAAATATCATGATCCCATCCTAATATTTGGATACAATTTATATCTTTAATCAATGTGTACAACAGTCTTTTACATGTAGTTTCACTCTTCATCGGTGGTCTCTCACACATGCTCACACACTCTCTCCCGAGGTGTCTTTCTCGCACACATGCTCTCGATATAACTTTCCCTCCCTCTCGTAACCATTTACGATTGTTTTCACTAACATTTATCACAAGCACTCTTCCTCTCACAAGCATACACACGCACAATCCCCATCGACCCTTTATATATACATAGACCTGCCTACGTGTCTCCTGTACGCACATTATCATTAGGCCTGTCTCTCACGCATTGTCTCACACCTCTCTTCCTAATCGACGAGTATGATTCTAGCAGAGCATTCTGTAGGATGCCCCTTAAAGTTAGGTTGGATGAATAGTAATATCAGAGATAAAGGGGTTACCTTAGTTCGAGAACCTAGGGTTACAAATCCTAGCCGGCTTTGTCAGTGGACACAGAGTCCTTCACAATTATGCTATCTTTGTCTTGTACGACTAGTCATCCATGGGTCTCCCTAAATGCATCACGGGCCGACCAATGTGGCGCAGGACAGAACCGAACAGAGGGCCTCACCTCGACCCACCGGACCTCATGCGGTGACACACCTTCTGCCCCCACGTCTCATTATCTTCTCACACCCACACATACCAACACAGACACCACACACACAAAAAATTCTCCCGGTGCCTCTATCCACTCCCCCTTGCATATACACACTCAAGGGAATCTCTCGCCGTGACGTCATATTCATCTCTCTCTCTCTCTCTAGACCACTCTCATTTCTCGTGCTATCTCTCCCCTGCCCCCCCCCTGCCGGCCCCTCTATCCATGCCTCTCTCGAATACGTAATACACACATACCTCTCTAGGCCCTGCCAAATGCATCAACTACACATTCACACATGTTACATCACGTACCCCATTGATCTAAAAAGCCCTCTCTTCATGTTTATTTTGCATACAACATTCCTTTTGAATAAAGTGTGGCCAAAAAATTATTTAGAATTTCTACATATATACAACATTACAAAGTTATATGGAGGAGTATGAACGCTAATTTGCATTGCATGGTGCCCACAATGATATTTATTCCGCACTGTGAATTTGTATATTTTTATACTATATATAAAGTTAGTCATAATAAAGAGAAACGAAGAGCATCTCTCTCTCCATCGCATACCCCCCTCTACGCCCCTTTCACGTACGCACACAAACTATCTCCAGGTCCTCTAAAAGTAAGCCCCCAGCACATTCACGGATGTTTCATCTTTCTCTCGCGATATATACAGTGACGATAATTGTATTTGAAGCGAAAGCACGATACGTACATTGGACTTCAAAATCCACTCATTACGGTCACCATTTACGTTTTGTGGTTATTATACAGTCACGGGCTCACCGTACAACTCTGTATTTGCTCAAGACACGACTAGTTGACCAGTTAAACGCTCCACGTGGCACCTCTTGTGTTGCATCACATTATCTCACTACCATCGGGCCCACCTGTCGGCTTGTATCTACTCTACATCTACACTCTTATAAAATATAAAATACACTCTCATAAAAAACAGAGTTGGTGATGATGGTGTGCCTGCCATCCTGCAATATAGGTCGTCCGATTTATATCTGACGGATAGGAAAGAAACTATGACAATTTTGCAAAAAGGTACCCACACACCTCTCCACATTTGCAAATAAGGCCTTCCCTCATTCATCCTTTTCTCTCACAAGATAAACTAGTCATACAAATGCATCTTGATGTTACGTGCAACGCACGGGCATCTTGCTAGTAAGAATGAAAACAAATGACAAAAAAATATTGGACGGTGGTTCGAAGTCATGACCGCGGGCACAACGGACAAGGTGGCCTTGTATTGGTATGCTGAGCCGTCTGTTTTAACACAAAGGAGCTGGTGTGGTGATTATACACACACGCACGCATGCACACGAACTACATGCATGCAACACTCACACGAACACATGCACCCACGCACGCACGCAACACTCACACGTACACACGTAGCCACGCACGCATGCATCACTCACATGCACACACGCACGCATGCATCACTCACATGCACACACGCACGCATGCATGCACACACCAGTACACCACACGACCAACACACACTCTCACGCTGAAGTGCTCAACCTACACGTGCATGTGCACACATCAGGCCCTGACAGACACATACACAACCAGGTGATTCCCGCGCACGGGTTGGAGTCTTGTCGCGCCTGCGTAAATTTGTGTTTATCTGACCTTTTTCCTATGCGAACTGACAGGTGGGACCCACAAGGAATGTGGTCAATTTAACTAGTCAACATGGTGCCACGCAGACTATTTGGCCGGTCAACAGAGTGCAATCCGATGCTGAACCGTGAGCAAGTGACCGTATAATCACCGCAAAACGTATATAGTGACCGTAATCAGCTTATTCTGAAGTTCGGTGAACGTATTACACTTTTCTCTCTGTAGGCCCTCCAAAACTACATCTCTACATGGTCTCGCATGTTACATCTAACAACTATGCAATACAACACTACTACTACACTCTAGCACAATAAATCATATGTGTTTTTAGTTTTACTAGATATCATATTGTTACTTAATTATTCAGTTTGCATACATTAAAATTTCCTTTGAAATGTATGGCCAGTATCATATACCACGCGGGAAAAATCCCGCACTTTCCTGTTTAATCGGGTTTGTATCGATGGATCGTGCGAAACAGCAAAACTATAGTACTATACAGTACAAGTGACAGTTCACTGGGCCGTCGTGTCGTGTACTCCTCCGTCGTAAGAGTGGAGTGCTCGCTTTCATAAATCTTCTAGTCCCTTTCGCCGACATGTGGGACATCAAGCTACTGGGTCCACGTGCCATACCGGAATACAGTGCAGAGCAGCCGGGGTGAAGCACCCAGTCATGGCGCCGGCGTAGTAATGAGCAATGAGGCGTCAAATCACAAAGCTGCACCTTTCCCACAGTTAAGTTGGAGGGACGAAGTAATAATGCTAAAAAAATAAGTTGGAGGGATGAAGCAACCATCATTTCACTCGTTGCTGAATCCGCTTCTCCCTCATCTTCTTCAAGTTAACCACGTGTTCCTTCTGCCATTGTTCTGCCTCATGTGGGACGCGGATTGGCTTGGTAAAGCACTGACACGTGGGACCACATGTTAGCAAACTGCCAGGACAACGTCCTCTAAAAATAAGAAACCTCCCCTGCCATCCGCGCGGCAAAATCACCTCCTTTTTACTAATCTTGATTCTATAGTTTTTTAGATCAATATAATTGAGATTTGTATAGATAGCACACAGGAGCAAAACCAAGTGGTACGGTTAAGGGCATCCACAATGTGTAGCCAAATGTGAAAATAGCTTTTGGCATCGTGGGAACCATTGTGGACGGTGTTGCGAAAGCCAAAAGAATGGAACCGAAGCTCCCTGATTGATTGATTGAAGGAATAGAAAAATGCATCGTCTCTCCTCTTTCTCCCGTGCTTGGACGCATGTACAGTATGGAGCACAGAGTATACTCCCCTATCCCTTCTATCACAAATCACAAAGCAGTGAGGCATCAAATCACAAAGCACAGACGAAGCAACCATCATTTCACTCTTCGCTGACTCCGCTTCTCCATCGTCTTCTTCGAGAAACCATCTCACAGCACTAAGCTGGACGGACGACGCTATTGTGTACGAGTAGTACTAGTACATTTACGCGTCCTTTGGTTCAACGGACTTCCTGGATGCAAATAAGGCGGTTGTCTCGGCTTGCAGGCGGCACTCGCGAATGACTTACCGTTGTCTCCCTCAATGGTGTTCTCCGTCGAACGCACTTTGCCAAACCACAACGTTCGAGATATCGTCGACGTCACCGCAATGGGGAAGGAAGTCAAATATAGTTACTACCTCCATTTTTTTGTACACAAGGCCAGTATATCAAAATTACAATTTGCAAAAGGCCACTAACACTAATCGAGGAAAAATTGATGGGGTTTGCCTCGTACTAGCAACCAAGGACATTAATATCCCCTGCATGCATGCAGAAATGAGAAGGTTGGTTTGCATGGCGTTGCATTAATCAAGCTATGAGGAGTCGGATGGTTAGCTCTTTGGGATTTGGAGAAAAAATACGCATTAATTGACACGTGAAACGAGGATTTGTATCGATTAATACCGTGAAGGAAAACCCCGCCTTTCTTTTTTAACACTAGTACTCCTAGTACGTAGTACGTACTTATCCTGTTTGGGTCTAGGCCTTGCATTGCCATACTTCGCCACACATTTTTGCCAAGCTTGCCTAAAGTTTTCAAAATGAAAAGGAGGTACACTTGCGCACGGCTGTCGCGGTCGCACCGCACCCTCACACGGTCGCCCCTGCACGCCGCGGTCGCACTGCACCCTCACACAGTCGCTCCTGCACGCCGCAAACCCAACCAAGGGAACGCACCCTCACTGACACATGCTGTCGCATGTGAACAAACCAAACTCAGCCATCCTACCACTGACACATAATTTTTGTTCATAGAGTATGTTTATCCAACCGCATGTTGGGGAGTATCCGGCCCGTGCGGTGGTCTGTTGGGGAAGAAGAAGAGGTGAGGAAGAAGGGTTAGGAGACGTAGGATATTCATCCAACCGCCTGAAATGGTAGACTGACCCAAGTCAGGCGACTTGCATAACAATATAAGTTTTTACATAGCAAAAGATCCATAAAAACAACAACATAAAGAAAAACTATCACTGCTCGCGGAACGAGACGACCTCGTCGTCTTTGTGTGCCGGCACGAACCAGCCGTAACTGCCGACGTGTGTCTCCGCACCGTGGTTGTCCTCGACCTCCAGCTACTCGTTCACGCGGAGCGTGCGGGCGCTCTGCACGGACGAGAGCACCGCCCAGTTCAAGTCGAGGACGTCCGGTTCCGCCTGCAGGAGGGCCTCGATGGCAGCGGCATCCGCGCGCTCCGCCTCAAGTTGAGCCTCCGCCGCCCGGTTCACATCCACGACATCCGGTTCCGCCTGCAGGAGAGCCTCGATGGCAGCGGCATGCGCGCGCTCCGCGTCAAGTTGAGCCTCTGCCTCCCGGTCCTCCTTTAGTATCGCCGGGTTGAACCGCTGGTCTGCCTGCACCATGGGGGACTCGGACGCCGGCACGAAGTCGACGTACATCGTCTCATACCCATCGGGGGCCTTCTGCGCCGCGACCTCCGCCATGAACATTGGATCGGCTTCCTCCTCCTGGTAGCTTGGCTCCAGAGTACTCGGGGATTGGCCCGCCGCAAAGCGAGCTTGGGAACGGAGGTCTGTGGCGCCAACCGCCGCTGTGATTTATGCGCGGCGCTCTGGCGTCAACATCTTGTAGTACGTGATCTTGTGGCGCACCATGGCTTTCCGGTGAACTAGGGGACGCTTGATGCGGGCTAGGGGATCGAAAGGTGGGGGAAGGGGCTGGAGATTAGGTGTGGTTTTAGGGCAGTGGCTGACGTAGGCCGAGCAGCGAAGGTTCTGGTGTGAATAATGGTTCCGGTGACGACCGGTCAATCGGTTTTGACTGTACATCGCTCTTGTCGCGTTCGCGTTGCAGCCCGGCATGCTGGACCCTCCACGTCGCTCACCAAATGGAACGCGCTTCATCTTGCGTTTTCGCTTGCTTGTGGGACCGCAGTTGAGAGCAAACCGACGTCCCTCCCCCTTCCCCGCCCGCGTCATTTATACTACCACTCCCTCCGTTTTATGCGGAGTAAATAAAAACAGAGGGAGTATACTACGGATGAGGATCCCCTGACGTGGCCAAACCCATTGAGTAACTGACATGCGGGGCCTAGCAAGCATGGGGTCCGCCAGGAAGTGACCGAAAGGGAGGGTAAGGCAGGGATACCTACGTCAGAGGATCCACTTCCACTACTACTCCCTCCTTCCATTTACTATACAGGGCCTAATGCGTTTTTCGAGGCTAACTTTGACCAAATGTTAGAGTAATAATATATGACATGCAACTTACACAAAGCATACGGTCAAATTCGTATGTGAAAGGAGCTTCCAATGATATAATTTTCACATTATACATCTCATGTACTATTAATCTTGTCAATAGTCAAATGCGATTTTGAAAAACACATTAGAGCATGGTTAATAATATAGCCAGCCGATGGCTATAAGGAACTGCCATGTCATCTATAGCCATCATCTATTATATGCACTCATACAGTAGTGTGAGCTATAAGGTTGGCTATTTCCCGCAAAAAAATTATAAGGTTGGCTATTGTATTAGTACTTTTTTCCATCTCCTCTCCATCTCTTTCTTCATATTTATTGTATTTAACTAGGAATGCGTATATAGCTAGGCTCTTGCATGAGAGCTCACTCCCCTTACTTTTTCACATCTCTCTCCTCCACATAGGCCCTATATAAATGGAAGGAGGGAGTACTACTATGAGCACTGCATACTCTAGTACATATGTTGTCAGTACTCCACTAGTACTATTGGACAGGGAGCTTAAAAAAGTTACTATTGGACTGGCTATACGTGGCGAAATCCTAGTAGGAAGAGCATGCGCGAGAACAAGCACATTCACGTGGTTGAAAACAAATTGGAAACCATCTCGAGTACAAATCTAGGAGTACGTACGAATCTAACAATATTGATTGGGCGTTGTTGAATGTTGATACTTTTTTTATCAAAGCAGAGATACTTTGACTACACATAAAACTTATATGTAAACTAGAAAGGATAGGAGGGAGTATATTGTACGTTCAAAAATGAAACGAACATTGAATACCCTTTATATATGATTTGCGGATGCTATGATCACCGGTTCAAAAGTTTGAATCCGCCTTAGGTATCACACATGCCCCCACTCGTTCTCTCTCGATTTCATCTCGGGGTCCGGAGATCGATTGAAAGAGGACTAGGGTGGGTACAATACGTTCGTTTCACTTATGAACATACAATATACTCCCTCTGATCCCCACAGACCCCCCCCCCCCCCCGCGGGTCATTTCTATCATAGAAACAGACCAAACCTTTATCTCCTTGCATGACACGCAATTGATCTATGAACATCAATCGATCTCGTCAATATGTGTCGGGGCATGAACTGAATGGGATGTCAAAACTAAGACGCGAAGCGACACGTAGTGGAGGCAAAGTGAAACTTTAAACGAACCGTTTGTTTGTATGCATGTCAGACAAATTACAAAACATTGGAAGTACAAGCATGGTCTAGGCCCACATGCGAATGATACTCGGCGGAATGTTCAAATGAGGCATGCGGGAGGATGGACTCGACCGGAGGGCGACATGATCGATGGAGAAGAGGGTTGGAGAGGAATCAAAAATAAGCAAATGCCACATGATTATACTTGAACGGCTCAAATAAACAATAAGTTGTCTCGCTTGGCCTACATAGTGAAACGCCTAATGCGCAACGCGGAGCACCGACGCTCGAATATGGCCGGGAAAACAAGGAAACCGACATGTGGGGCACACCTGTCGGGACGACGTAGCGCAGACTAGTCCAATGGAGGAGCTGGCCCACGACCTCCTCGCCACCGGCAACCGTTCATGTGGGTCGTCGGGGCCAACAACATGGCGCAGCTCCAGCACCGCCTCTGGACACGGCCACCGTGGTGAGCGACACACTCATCGTCGCTAGACACGGTCGGTTTCAGTGTGCCGAGGGTGGCGTTAGTGCTGTGGCACGACCAACAGTATGTTTGGTTTGTGCCCAAGGTTGCCCCATCAAAGCATTGGGTAGCCAAAATTTTGGTTGAGGTTTTGGTTGCCCGTGATTTGGCCGACATTGGCAAGAAAAATGAACTAGAGTTGGCTAGTGTTCATTGGCATGCCAAAAAAATGGCAACCATCCAAACAAAGACCAATCTTTGGGTCATGACCAAAATTTTGGTAAGTTGCACTTTGGCCACAATCCAAACACACCCCAACACCCGGCGCGTCGAGGATGCACGGGGCGCCGAGACGCATCCGCGGAGTGGTGTAGCGCGGCCAACTGCATCCTCAGGACCTGAGACCATGCCGGGTCGTCTTGCTTTTTCAATGACATGCGTCAATCACATGTGAGCAAAGGGCATCTCCGACATTGCCACGACCGCAGCTGACTACCTTGGCACACCAAAAACCCTCGTCCCTCGCGCCGTCGCGCGGTATGTTCCCAGCCGGCGCCAGCTGCCCGCATTCATGTTGTCCGTCCGTATGCCGTCGTTAAGAGGCTCGGTGCCCGAGGAACCAACTCCGGCGACTTAATGACGCACCAGGACGCTTGGCCTCACCGGAATGCACTACTTAAAGCGGCAACGCCCAGCTAACCTCCACACCATAGCGCATCGTCCTCCTACCTAGCACCACATCCACCATGACCGCAAGCGCGAACGCTCTGGCGGAGATCTTGTCTTCGGGGATGAAGCTCGAGGTCGCTGCCCTTGCTCAAGTCGCCTATCGCGACGCAATAGCAGCGTAGCCAGACGCGGACGCGACCGCACAAGCGGTGGCCACGCTGGCGGCCGACGATGGGAGCACCGTCAGCCACACATCCTACTTGCCTCCGTCCAACATCCGGCACCGCCGAGGTCGGGGGCTCCTCTGAGGATGAGTAGGGCATGGGAGGCGGCAGGGCATGGTGTGCCAACTGGCCGGTCCGTATCCCGTGTTCTACTCTTCCTCGCCGGAGACCGCACCTTCACTTCATGGGTCTTGAACCCCGCCCCCGTACATAGAGATCGCAGATGGAGGACGTCGGTCGCCGCCGTAGAATAGGTTTAGGGTCGGGTTTCTTTTATTTTTCTGTCCTATAAAAGTTCGAAATGTAATGAAAATCTGCCGTGTTTGCATTAATCTCGGCCGGTTTATATGAACTTTCACAATAATATAGTATATTGTAGGAGTACTAGCAAGATGCCCGTGTGTTGCACGGAAGATCAAGATCTTGTGGGAGAAAAGGATGAATGAGGGAAGGCCTTATCTGCAAATGTGGAGAGGAGTGCGGGTAAATTGTCATAGTTTCGTTCCTATCTGTTAGATATAGATCGGATGGCCTATATTGCAGGATGACAGGCACACATCATCACCAACTCTGCTTTTTATTGAACTGAGACAAAGCTAACATGCGAAGTAAAATAAACACATAGGGTCTATACATACACAATTTATCTTAGGCACAACAATAGTACGTCCACTACACATTCACGCATTTCACATCTTTCTACATCTACGGGAACCTACGAAAGGGTTAACGTAAATTGCCTCTCTCTCTCCTCCCCTGATTTTCATGGTGGTGGGCCCCTCCCTCCCCCCAATCTACAATCAACAGCTCACACGTTTCACATTACGTTAATTACGTAACTGGGATTACGTAGGTGTAGCATTACTCGTCCTAAAAAACCCAACTAAGCCAACCTCCCAGCATATCGCGCGGGAAAAGACCCGGCCGCGCCGTTTTAGTCGGGATTACCGGATTACTAGTAGTAGTATCGATGGATCGCGCGAAGCAACAAGTTTTTTTAGGGGGCGAAGCACCTAGTTTAAAAGGAAAAAAGGCGGTACACTCACAGCACCCCTGTCGCGGTCGCATTGCACCCCACACACGTTATTACACATTATGTCACAACACTTATGCCTATTCTCTCTTATTTTACAAGATTTATATGAAGAGGGAGAATGCCGGCAGCTGGAATTCTGGGCTGGAAAAGGAGCAAATATTAGAGACCTATTCTGCACAACTCCAAAAGTCCTGAAACTTCACGGAAGTCATTTTTGGAATCAATAAAAAATATTGAGTGAAGAAAGTACCAGAGGGGGCCCACACCCTGGCCACGAGGGTGGGGGGCGCGCCCTACCCCCGTGGGCGTGCCCCCTGCCTTGTGGGCCCCTGGCAGGCCTCCGGTGCCCATCTTCTGCTATATGAAGTCTTTCGTCCGAGAAAAAATCATAAGCAAGCTTTCGGGAAGAAACTCCGCCGCCACGAGGCGGAACCTTGGTGGAACCAATCTAGGGCTCCGGCAGAGCTATTCTGCCGGGGAAACTTCCCTCCGGGAGGGGGAAATCATCGCCATCGTCATCACCAACGATCCTCTAGTCGGGAGGGGTAAATCTCCAACAACATCTTCACCAGCACCATCTCCTCTCAAACCCTAGTTCATCTCTTGTATCCAATCTTTGTCCCAAAGTCTCAGATTGGTACCTGTGGGTTGCTAGTTGTGTTGATTACTCCTTGTAGTTGATGCTAGTTGGTTTATTTGGTGGAAGATCATATGTTCAGATCCTATATGCATATTAATACCCCTCTGATTATGAACATGAATATGATCTGTGAGTAGTTACGTTTGTTCCTGAGGACATGGGAGAAGTCTTGCTATAAGTAGTCATGTGAATTTGGTATTCGTTCAATATTTTGATGAGATATATGTTGTCTTTCCTCTAGTGGTGTTATGTGAACGTCGACTACATGACACTTCACCATTGTTTGGGCCTAGAGGAAGGCATTGGGAAGTAATAAGTAGATGATGGGTTGCTAGAGTGACAGAAGCTTAAACACTAGTTTATGCGTTGCTTCGTAAGGGGCTGATTTGGATCCATATGTTTCATGCTATGGTTAGGTTTACCTTAATACTTCTTTTGTAGTTGCGGATGCTTGTAATAGGAGTTAATCATAAGTGGGATGCTTGTCCAAGTAAGGACAGCACCCAAGCACCGGTCCACCCACATACCAAATTATCAAAGTAACGAACGCGAATCATATGAGCGTGATGAAAACTAGCTTGACGATAATTCCCATGTGTCCTCGGGAGCGCTTTTCTCTATATAAGAGTTTGTCCAGACTTGTCCTTTGCTACAAAAAGGATTGGGCCATCTTACTGCACTTTATTTACTTTCATTACTTGTTACTCATTACAAATTACCTTATCACAAAACTATCTGTTACCGATAATTTCAGTGCTTGCAGAGAATACCTTACTGAAAACCGCTTATCATTTCCTTCTGCTCCTCGTTGGGTTCGACACTCTTACTTATCGAAAGGACTATGATAGATCCCCTATACTTGTGGGTCATCAAGACTCTTTTCTGGGGCCGTTGCCGGGGAGTGAAGCGCCTTTGGTAGGTTGAATTTGGTAAGGAAACATTTATATAGTGTGCTGAAATTTACTGTCACTTGTTACTATGGAAAGTAATCCTCTGAGGGGCTTGTTCGGGGTATCTTCACCCCGACCGGTAGAGCAATGAGTTGCTCCTCAACCTACTGAACCTTCTAAAAATTTTTACTTTGAAATTCCTTCGGGTATGATAGAGAAACTGCTAGCTAATCCTTTTGCAGGAGATGGAACATTGCATCCCGATTTACACTTAATCTATGTGGATGAAGTTTGTGGATTATTTAAGCTTGCAGGTATGCCCGATGATGTTATCAAGAAGAAGGTCTTCCCTTTATCTTTGAAGGGAGAGGCATTGACATGGTATAGGCTATGTGATGATATGGGATCATGGAACTACAAACGATTGAAATTGGAATTTCATCAGAAGTTTTATCCTATGCATCTTGTTCATCATGACCGTAATTATATATATAATTTTTGGCCTCGCGAAGGAGAAAGCATCGCTCAAGCTTGGGGGAGGCTTAAGTCAATGTTATATTCATGCCCTAATCATGAGCTCTCAAGAGAAATGATTATTCAAAAAATTTATGCTCGGCTTTCTCTCAATAATCGCTCCATGCTCGATACTTCTTGTACTAGATCTTTTATCATGAAGACTATTGAATTCAAATGGGATTTATTGGAAAGAGTTAAACGCAACTCTGAACATTGGGACCTCGATGAAGGTAAGGAGTCAGGTATAACACCTAAGTTTGATTGTGTCAAATCTTGTATGGATACCGATGCTTTCCGTGAATTTAGCACTAAATATGGACTTGACTATGAGATAGTAGCTTCTTTCTGTGAATCATTCGCTACTCATGTTGATCTCCCTAAGGAGAAGTGGTTTAAATATAATCCTCCCATTGAAGTAAAAGTAGTTGCACCTATTAAATTTGAAGAAAAGACTATCACTTATAATGATCCTATTGTTCCAACTGCTTATGTTGAGAAACCACCTTTCCCTGTTAGAATAAAGGATCATGCTAAAGCTTCAAATGCGGTTAATAAAAGTAACATTAAGACACCCAAACCCCCTGAGCAAATTAAAGTTGAACCTAGTATTTCTATGGTTAAAGATCTCTTGGCTGATAATATCGATGGGCATGTCATTTACTTCTGTGATGAGACTGCTAGAATTGCTAAACCTGGTGCTAAAGATAAACATAGACCTGTGGTAGGCATGCCTGTTATTTCTGTTAAAATAGGAGATCATTGTTATCATGGCTTGTGTGATATGGGTGCTAGTGCTAGTGCAATACCTCATTCTTTATACGAAGAAATTATGCATGATATTGCACCTGCTGAGATGGAAGATATCGATGTTACCATTAAGCTTGCCAATAGAGATACTATTTCACCGATTGGGATTGTTAGAGATGTTGAAGTCTCATGTGGGAAGGTTAAATATCCTGCTGATTTTCTTGTTCTTGGTTCCCCACAAGATAGCTTTTGTCCCATTATTTTCGGTAGACCCTTCTTGAACACTGTTAATGCTAGGATAGACTGCGAAAAGGACGTTGTTACTATTGGTTTGGGGGATATGTCTCATGAGTTTAATTTTGCTAAATTTAGTAGACAACCCCATGATGAGGAATTGCCTAGTAAGGATGAAATTATTGGTCTTGCTTCTATTGCCGTGCCTCCTAGTGATCCTTTAGAACAATATTTGCTAGACCATGAAAATGACACGTTTATGAATGAAAGAAGGGAAATAGATGAAGTATTCTTTAAACAGGGGCCTATTCTGAAACACAACTTGCCTGTTGAAATTCTAGGGGATCCTCCTCGACCCAAGGGTAATCCCGTGTTTGAGCTTAAACCATTACCTGATACTCTTAAATATGCTTATCTTGATGAAAAGAAGATATATCCTGTTATTATTAGTGCAAACCTTTCAGAGAAGGAGGAAGAGAAATTATTGAAAACTCTTAAGAAGCACTGTGCTGCTATTGGATATACTCTTGATGATCTTAAGGGCATTAGTCCCACTCTATGTCAACACAAAATAAAATTGGAGAAATACGCCAAACCAGTTATTGATCACCAACGACGGCTAAATCCTAAGATGAAAGAAGTGGTAAGAAAGGAAATATTAAAGCTCCTTGAGGCAGGTATAATTTATCCCGTTGCTGATAGTTAGTGTGTAAGTCCTGTCCATTGTGTCCCCAAGAAGGGAGGTATTACTGTCGTTCCTAATGATAAAGATGAATTGATCCCGCAAAGAATTATTACAGGTTATAGGATGGTAATTGATTTCCGCAAATTAAATAAAGCTACTAAAAAAGATCATCACCCTTTGCCTTTTATTGATCAAATGCTAGAAAGGTTATCCAAACATACACATTTTTGCTTTCTAGATGGTTACTCTGGTTTCTCTCAAATACCTGTGTCAGCTGAGGATCAAGAAAAGACCACTTTTACTTGACCTTTCGGTACTTTTTCTTATAGACGTATGCCTTTTGGTTTATGTAATGCACCTGCTACCTTTCAAAGATGCATGATGGCTATATTCTCTGACTTTTGTGAAAAGATTTGTGAGGTTTTCATGGATGATTTCTCCGTTTATGGATCCTATTTTGATGATTGCTTGAGCAACCTTGATCGAGTTTTGCAGAGATGTGAAGAAACTAATCTTGTCTTGAATTGGGAGAAGTGCCACTTTATGGTTAATGATGGTATTGTCTTGGGGCATAAAATTTCTGAAAGAGGTATTGAAGTTGACAAAGCTAAAGTTGATGTTATTGAAAAGATGCCGTGTCCTAAGGACATCAAAGGTATAAGAAGTTTTCTCGGTCATGCCGGTTTTTATAGGAGGTTCATTAAGGACATCTCAAAAATTTCTCGGCCTCTGACTAATCTATTACAAAAAGATATTCCTTTTGTCTTCGATGATGATTGTGTAGAGGCATTTGAAATACTTAAGAAAGTTTTGATTTCTGCACCTATTGTTCAGCCACCTGATTGGAATTTACCCTTTGAAATTATGTGTGATGCTAGCGATTATGCTGTAGGTGTTGTTCTAGGGCAAAGAGTTGATAAGAAATTAAATGTTATTCAATATGCTAGTAAAACTCTAGACAGTGCCCAGAGAAATTATGCAACTACTGAATAAGAATTTTTAGCAGTTGTATTTGCTTATGATAAGTTCAGACCTTATATTGTTGATTCTAAAGTAACTATTCACACTGATCATGTTGCTATTAAATACCTTATGGAAAATAAAGATGCTAAACCTAGACTCATTAGATGGGTTCTCTTACTACAAGAATTTGATTTGCATATTATTGATAGAAAGGGAGCTGAGAACCCCGTTGCAGACAACTTGTCTAGGTTAGAGAATGTTCTTGATCACCCACTACCTATTGATGATAGCTTTCCTGATGAACAATTAAATGACATTAATGCTTCTCGCACTGCTCCTTGGTATGCTGAGTATGCTAATTACATTGTTGCTAAATTTATACCACCTAGTTTCACATACCAGCAAAAGAAAAAGCTTTTCTATGATTTAAGACATTACTTCTGGGATGACCCACACCTTTATAAAGAAGGAGTAGATGGTGTTATTAGACGTTGTATACCTGAGCATGAACAGGAACAGATCCTATGCAAGTGTCACTCCGAAGCTTATGGAGGACACCACGCTGGAGATAGAACTGCACAAAAGGTATTGCAATCCGGTTTTTATTGGCCTACTCTCTTCAAGGATGCCCGTAAGTTTGTCTTATCTTGTGATGAATGTCAAAGAATTGGTAATATCAGTAGACGTCAAGAAATGCCTATGAATTATTCACTTGTTATTGAACCATTTGATGTTTGGGGCTTTGATTATATGGGATCGTTTCCTTCCTCTAATGGGTATACACATATTTTAGTTGTTGTTGATTATGTTACTAAGTGGGTAGAAACTATTCCAACTAGTAGTGCTGATCATAACACCTCTATTAAGATGCTTAAAGAAGTTATTTTTCCGAGGTTTGGGGTCCCTAGATATTTAATGACTGATGGTGGCTCACATTTTATTCATGGTGCCTTTCATAAAATGCTTGCGAAGTATGATGTTAATCATAGAATTGCATCTCCGTATCACCCTCAGTCCAGTGGTCAAGTAGAACTTAGTAATAGAGAGCTCAAATTAATTTTGCAGAAGACTGTTAATATATCTAGAAAGAATTGGTCCAAGAAACTTGATGATGCATTATGGGCCTATAGAACTGCGTATAAAAATCCTATGGGTATGTCTCCGTATAAAATGGTTTATGGAAAAGCATGTCACTTACCTCTCGAACTAGAACATAAGGCATACTGGGCTATTAAAGAGCTCAACTATGATTTCAAACTTGCCGGTGAGAAGAGGTTGTTTGACATTAGCTCACTCGATGAATGGAGAACCCAGGCCTATGAGAATGCCAAACTGTTTAAAGAAAAAGTTAAAAGATGGCATGACAAAAGGATACAAAAGCATTAGTTTAATGTAGGTGATTATGTGTTGCTATTCAACTCTCGTGTAAGATTTTTTGCAGGAAAACTTCTCTCTAAATGGGAAGGGTCTTACGTTATCGAGGAGGTCTATCGTTCCAGTGCCAAAAAAATCAACAACTCCGAAGGCACAAATCCGAAGGTGGTGATCGGTTAAAGAATCAAACATTATATCTCAGGTAATCCTATAAATGTTGAAACCAATGTTATTGAAACCATAACCCCGGAGGAATACATAAGGGACACTTTCCAGAATGTTTCAGACTCCGAAAAGGAATAGGTATGTGGTACGGTAAGTAAACCGACTCCAAAACAGTTCTAATGTTAATTTTCTCCGTTTTAGAATATTTAAAAAATAAGAAAATAAGAAGTAGTCCGAGAAGGACACGAGACTTCCACGAGGGTGGAGGGCGCACCCTACCCCCCTGGGCGCCCCTTGCCTCGTGGGCACCTCGTGTGCTCTCCGGACTCTGTTTTCTTCCACGATACTTCTTTTGGTTGGTAAAAATTCATTATATAATCTCCCGAAGGTTTTGACCCTCGTATCACGCAAATATCCTATGTTTTTGTTTCGAGCTGTTTCTGTAGCAGATTTAGAGCAAGATGTCATCTCAGGATTCCGGCGGAGAGAGCTATGTCTCCCACCTCATTGCTGACCCAAAGACCTATGGGGATTTATCTCCTTGTGGTCGAACTACGGATGAGGAGGAGGATGCCCATTTGATGAGGATCAATGATTCGAGTTTGGAGGAGGAGGATGTCCCTCTACCTGAACCTGGGGATATGCACGTGAAATTCAAGAAGTCTAGTCTCCCTAAGAGGGCTAAACTATCTAACAACCGATCTATTCCTTCTCGTTTTCGGTAGAAAAGCAAAGGGGATTTATGTGACAAGATCTTGAAGCTGGAATCAGAGGTTGATGATTTAAAGGAGGAAATTCCAACAACAACTCCATCATCATCACCTCCGAAGAAGGAGACATAATCACATGGGTATGGGCACTCCCCTTGGCAACTGCCAAGCTTGGGGGAGTGCCCTAGTATCATCACCTTCACACTCCTATCTTTACCGTTTTTCTTAGTTCGATCCTTTTGGTAATATCTTGATCTAGTAGAATAAAGTTTTAGTATGATTTAGTTTTGAGTTTTGCTTTATGATCCTTCTATGTAATCGAGTCTGAGCTATATATAATAAAGATTAGTGTTGAGTCAAGGCTTGATTATCTTGCTATGATCTTGAGGGAATAAAAGAAAAAGAAAGAATAAAAAGAAATAAAGAGATCATATTGATCTTATGGAGAGTAATGACTTCACTTATAAAGATTATGATGATTTAAAGTTGTTGAGAGTTGACAAACATAGTTTTGATCATCGTTGCAATTAATAGGAAGTAATAAGGAAAGAGAGGTTCTCACATATAAATATACTATCTTGGACATCTTTTATGATTGTGAGCACTTATTAAAATATTACATGTTAAAGAGTTGATGTTGGACAAGGAAGACAACGTAATGGGTTATGTTTTCTTATATCTGAAATAAAGTATATTGTCATGGATCATCCAACATGTTGAGCTTGCCTTTCCCTCTCATGCTAGCCAAATTCTTTGCACCAAGTAGAGATACTACTTGTGCTTCTGAATACCCTTAAAACCAGTTTTGCCATGAGTGTCCACCATATCTACCTATGGATTGAGTAAGATCCTTCAAGTAAGTTGTCATGTTGCATGCAATAAAAATTGCTTTCTAAATATGTATGACTTATTACTATGGAGAAAATAAACTTTATACGATCTTGTGATATGGAAGCAATAAAAGCGAGGGACTGCATAATAAAGGTCCATATCACAAGTGGAAATATAAAGTGACGTTCTTTTGCATTAAGACTTCGTGCATCCAACCATAAAAGCACATGACAACCTCTGCTTCCCTCTGCGAAGGGCCTATCTTTTACTTTTGTCTTCTACCTTATGCAAGAGTCATGGTGATCTTCATCTTTCCTTTTTACATTTTATCCTTTGGCAAGCACCTTGTGTTGGAAAGATCCTGATATATATATCCAATTGGATGTAAGTCATCATGAATTATTATTGTTGACATTACCCTTGAGGTAAAAGGTTGGGAGGCAACACTATAAGCCCCTATCTTTCTCTATGTCCAATTAAAACTCCATACCCATAAGTATTGCGTGAGTGTTAGCAATTGTGAAAGACTAAATGATAGTTGAGTATGTGGACTTGCTGAAAAGCTCTTATATTGACTCTTTCCGATGTTACGATAAATTGCAATTGCTTCATTGACCGAGATCATAGTTTTTTAGTTCTAAATGAAGTTTGTGATTCATACTTGACATTGTGAATAGATTATTACTTGAGCATAAGAAATCATATGACAATATCCATATATGTTGCTGTTATAAGAATGATCATGATACCCTCATGTCCGTATTTTATTTTATCGACACCTCTATCTCTAAACATGTGGACATATTTATCGCTATCGGCTTCCACTTGAGGACAAGCGAGGTCTAAGCTTGGGGGAGTTGATACGTCCATTTTGCATCATGATTTTATATCAATATTTATTGCATTATGGGCTGTTATTACACATTATTTCACAATACTTATGCCTATTCTCTCTTATTTTACAAGGTTTATATGAAGAGGGAGAATGCCGGCACCTGGAATTCTGGGCTGGAAAAGGAGCAAATATTAGAGACTATTCTGCACAACTCCAAAAGTCCTGAAACTTCACGGAAGTCATATTTGGAATTAATAAAAAATACTGAGCGAAGAAAGTACCAGAGGGGGCCACACCCTGGCCACGAGGGTGGGGGCGCGCCCTACCCCCTAGGTGCGCCCAGTGCCTCGTGGGCCCCCTAGCAGGCCTCCGGTGCCCATCTTCTGCTATATGAAGTCTTTCGTCTGAGAAAAAATCATAAGCAAGCTTTCGGGAAGAAACTCCGCCGCCACCAGGCGGAACCTTGGCGGAACCAATCTAGGGCTCCGGCAGAGCTGTTCTGCCGGGGAAACTTCCCTTCGGGAGGGGGAAATCATCGCCATCGTCATCACCAACGATCCTCTCATCGGGAGGGGGTCAATCTCCATCAACATCTTCACCAGCACCATCTCCTCTCAAACCCTAGTTCATCTCTTGTATCCAATCTTTGTCCCAAAGCCTCAGATTGGTACCTGTGGGTTGCTAGTAGTGTTGATTACTCCTTGTAGTTGATGCTAGTTGGTTTATTTGGTGGAAGATCATATGTTCAGATCCTATATGCATATTAATACCCCTCTGATTATGAACATGAATATGATTAGTGAGTAGTTACGTTTGTTCCTGAGGACATGGGAGAAGTCTTGCTATAAGTAGTCATGTGAATTTGGTATTCGTTCAATATTTTGATGAGATGTATGTTGTCTTTCCTCTAGTGGTGTTATGTGAACATTGACTACATGACACTTCACCATTGTTTGGGCCTAGAGGAAGGCATTGGGAAGTAATAAGTAGATGATGGGTTGCTAGAGTGACAGAAGCTTAACCCCTAGTTTATGCGTTGCTTCGTAAGGGGCTGATTTGGATCCATATGTTTCATGCTATGGTTAGGTTTACCTTAATACTTCTTTTGTAGTTGCGGATGCTTGCAATAGGAGTTAATCATAAGTGGGATGCTTGTCCAAGTAAGGACAGCACCCAAGCACCGGTCCACCCACATACCAAATTATCAAAGTAGCGAACGCGAATCATATGAGCGTGATGAAAACTAGCTTGACGATAATTCCCATGTGTCCTCGGGAGCGCTTTTCTCTATATAAGAGTTTGTCCAGGCTTGTCCTTTGCTACAAAAAGGATTGGGCCATCTTGCTACACTTTATTTACTTTCATTACTTGTTACTCGTTACAAATTACCTTATCACAAAACTATGTGTTACCGATAATTTCAGTGCTTGCGGAGAATACCTTGCTGAAAACCGCTTATCATTTCCTTCTGCTCCTCGTTGGGTTCGACACTCTTACTTATCGAAAGGACTACGATAGATCCCCTATACTCGTGGGTCATCAGCTTTACATATATTTCGTTACATAGATCTGCTCGTCCAAATATCTTGCCATAGCTTTAGACATCGACCTAGGTATTTTTTTCTGGACTTCATAAAAAAGCATATATGTTTTTCCTGTAATTTCTAGTAGAAGAACTAATTTGTATGTCTAACAGATGGACAAGACTTGGATAACTTCTGCTCGAAAATTCTCTGCTGCATATGTCGAGGGGGTTGAAAACTTCATGAACTTTATCAGAGCTGAGTACGGTGGTCCGAAATCAGATGTGCTCTACCCGTGTAGCAGTTGTATGAATTCAGTTACAAGACCCCAGTCAACTGTGCAAAATCATCTACACTTGTATGGGATGTCTGTCACATATACTAGGTGGGTTCATCATGGTGAAGCTGTGAACGTCAATGTTATTGCCTACGTGGAAGCAGGAGATCACCATCTTGATCTGCCTGATGCTCAGGTGGAAGAGGAGGAGGAGGAGGTGGTGGCGGAGCCTGTGAGTTTGACCAACATTGAAACAATGCTACGAAATGCTCGTGCATTCCGTGAAATTTCACCTACAGAAGAAAAATGGTGGGCCCGCATGTTGGAACAATGCAACGTGGCTGTCACCCCAGGAAATAAGCTGTCAGTATTCTCAGCTATGGTCACCTTTCTTCAGGTGAAGACATCTGAGTGGATGACCAACAAATCATTCGATGTGATGTTGGCTGCTTTCCGCAAAGCTTTGCCAGATGCGTCTGAGCTGCCACACACCTACAGTAAAATGCAGAATTTCCTTCGTGCAGTTGGAATTGGATATGATATGATCCATGTTTTTAAGAATAATTGTGTTCTGTTCCGGAAGGATTATGCCAACTTAAGTGAATGCCCGAAATGCAAATCATCAAGATGGAAAGGTGGTGATGTTGTGAAGAGGATTCCTCATAATGTTCTGAGACATTTTCCAATTACACCAAGATTGCAGAGGTTGTTTCATGATGCTGAAACAAGAGAGGATGTACTGTGGCATTCTAGGAACCAGGAGTACAGAGATCAGAATGTAATGAGCCATCCATCACATGGTAGTGAGTGGAAAATCTTCAATCAGAAACACGAAAAGTTTGCTGCTGACCCGAGAAACATCAGACTTGGCTTAGCTTCAGATGGATTTAACCCATTTGGCCACTAGAGCGCCACATATAGCATGTGGCCAGTGCTTGTTATCCCTTACAACATGCCTCCAAATGTCTGCACCAAAGAATCAAACTACATGATGGCCTTGCTCATCCCAGGTCCAAAAAGTCCTGGAAAGGATTTTGATTTGTTCATGGAGCCTCTTGTGGAGGAACTTCAACAGCTATGGAGGGATGCTCTCACTCGAGACCTATATAGCAGCCCACCAGCTGATTTCTTTCTGCGTGTTGTTATAATTTGGTGCATCCATGATTATCCGGCTTTGGGCACTATGTCAGGGCGAACGACACATGGTTACAATGCATGTGTTTGCTGTGACAGGAATCCGCTGCCATACGCAATACTTAGCAAGATCTGTTACATTGGACACCGCCGTTTCCTTGCCAAGGACAAGCCGCATCCTAGATAATACCGAAGACATGTGTTCAATGCAAAGCATGAAAACCGTGATGCGGCAAAGAGGCTCACCGCCGATGAGTTACAAGTGGAATTAGAGAAGGTCAGGCATATTACACCAGGAAACCAACCTGGTAATGGTAGCGGGAAAAGGAAGCGTGGCAGGGCAGAAGAGAGATTATTGTTTACCCGCATGTCCACTTTGTGGGACTTGGAGTATTGGAAAGATTTGGATCTGCGGCATAATCTTGATGTGATGCACATCGAGAAAAATATATGTGACAGCATTATCGGCACACTTCTTAATATTGAAGGCAAGACGAAAGATACCTTAAAATCTAGGATTGATTTGACACACCTGGGTATCAGACAGGATTTGCAGGTGCAAGATGAAGGTAAACCACGGGATATGGCACCAGCTGTGTACGTCTTGGACAAGGTAAAAAGAAAAGAATTCTGCGAGGTCCTGTCATGTGTGAGATTCCCACATGGATTTGCTTCCAATCCTGAAAGGAGAGTCAGTGCAGATGGAAACAAGGTACAAGGGTTGAAAACTCATGACTGCCACGTCCAACTTCAAAGGGTTTTACCTGTTATCCTTAGAGGATTGGGCCGCCCTGACTTATACAGAGCAGTTGCAGAGTTGGGACAATTCTTCAGGGAACTCTGCAGTAGAAATATCAGGATAGATTCTTTGGAGCGTCTTAGAGACAAGATACCAACTATCCTATGCGACCTTGAGAAGATATATCCTCCAGCCTTCTGTGATGTGATGGTGCATTTGGCTGTTCATCTACCTGATGAGGCACTACTTAGAGGTCCAATACAGTATGGCTGGATGTACCCTATTGAACGGCGGCTAGGCACTTTCAAGGGCTATGTTAGGAACAGAGCTAGACCCGAGGGTTCCATTGCAGAGGCCTACATTGCTACAGAAGCGTTGACATTCTACTCAAAATACATTGAAACAGCTGATCAACTTAGCAAAGAGGTGGATGAAGACAATCCCGGGCTCAATGTTTTCGATTATTCTGTTCGAGTTACAGGGAAGAGTCGACAAGAGGACAAACCTAAAGATTTGGACAAAATGGTTTGGTATGTGTTGAATAACTGTCCTGAGATACTACCTTATATCAAGTAAGTGCTAAGTACTGCAGCTTATACATCGTAATCTACTAAACTTGTAGCACATTCTTATATATTTAGATGTTTGACGCGATCATTATGTTGTGCAGCATCTACAAAAAGGAGTTACTGGCGCAAAATCCAAGAAACATTGACAAAGTGGTTATGGCAGGATTTGCGAAATAGTTCAAGAGCCATGTAAGCTTTTGAATTGCACTGTCAGTTTTTTTAATATATTGAGTACATAAGATGATCAGCTTGTCTATTTTCTAACCATAGGTTAAGAAGATGCGGGAGGATGGGCAGGCAGTTGATGATGCCCTTTACTCACTAGCAATGGGTCCTGATACACGGGTAAGACATTATGAATCTTGCGTTGTTGGAGATGTGCGCTACAACACCCTTGCACGAGACGAAGGCAGGAAGACACAAAACAGTGCCATCATGAGCACAGATACGTACGACAAAGAGACAACTGAAATGTATGCTAACATAACAGACATTGTTCATTTGCAGTATATCTCTAGTTTCGAGGATCATTGGTCTGTGGTTCTGTTGTGCTGTCGTTGGTATAACCTGTTTTCCAGGATCGCAAAACCCAGAGCTGATGATTATTTCAAATCCATCAATGTCAAGGCGGCGTACCAGACCAACGAGCCTTTTATTTTGGCAAATCAAGCAACACAGATATTTTTCTTGGAAGACACATTTGCATGTAGCGATGACTGGAGAGTATTGCAAAGGTTTGAGCAGAGGAATTCGTTTAATGAAGTTGCACAACAAGATGATGCTTACACTGCTCCTGATGTACAAGATAACACAGGTGTTCCTAATATCTTTGAGAACCATCACGTCAATGACGCCGGCGAAAAGATTGCCTGTCGTGCTGTGGACATACAAGAGTTGATCAAGAAGAAGCCAACGTTCGAGGACGAAGAAGAAGATGACACCGTGGGGAATTACGATTCAGACTGATACACATGGCGAAGATGTTGACGCTGCTGCTGTGGATGATGATTACATTGCTTTTGTCATATTTTCCTGTCAGAAGACATTTTTTTATCTACTATGTGAAATTGTGCTTGCTATGACAACTGAAACCTGATGAACATGTTGTTTAGTATTATCCTGTGAATACATCACTTGTTATGTATGCTGATTTGTGTTTGGTGATTGTATGACGACTAAAACATGATGACATTGTTGTTTAGTTGTACTCATATTTGGCTGTGAAACTTGAATTTGATGACATAGTTTGCTATTGGACTGCAATTTGCTCGACGTCTTAGAATGAGAACAAAGCTGACCCGACAGGGCCTCTGCTAATTTATTTATTTATTACCAAAAGGGCCTCTGCTATTTATTTATTTATGAGCAAAAGGGATATCCCCTGATTTCCGTTAATAGAAATCATTAGATGTTCACAACACTACGCCCAGCATGCTACACAGGTTTCAGTCATTACTAGTTTCAGCAAAGTGCTCATGTCATAGCCACTGAATACATCACGAGTGCTACATACACTGCAAATAAAGAGACAATCATCCTACAGAGCACATCGATTTTGCCCATTATCTTCACAAGCTCTTTCATCTCCTCATTGCTGTCAAGGCCGTCCAGCAGCTGTTGCTTGGCCATGATCAGAGGAACTGCATCTTTAACCTTCTGCTCTGCATCTTCCTCTTCTGCCGTCCCTTCAGTTACTTGTCCAACACCCCAACCTGCTGGTATTGGGATTCCTCCGCTAACCAAATAATCAGCATAGTTGCACTCCCCCACATCAGCAACTTCCCAGAAATACAAATCACACGAATCTTCCCTTTTCTGCACGAATCAAATTGGAAGATCATCAACCAAACTATTAAAAAATCAGCAACTAAAAGCAGCAAAACAACACTGAAACATATTATTACCCCATGATTTGGGCATTTGTAGAAGACTCGGCCAGGGTTGAGGATTGTGGTTGAGACGCGGCGGATGACTCTGCATGATTTGCAGCAGTGGCACCACACCAACGGCAGCGGGTTGCGATGAGCAACCGGCTGCGGTGCGCGTGCCAGCGGGGGTGTGATGAGACCCACAGGCGATGGTACAGGTGGCTACTTGGCGCATATTTGGTTGTTGCCTGCTGAAGAGTAGGTGGACGAGCAGCCAGCGGACATGGTTGATGCGGCCAGAGCTTCTGATGCTAGGCAGAGTAAGTAGAGAAGAGGAGAAGCGAACGTTGGATATGTCAATTTCATTACTTGCAGAGTAGCATAGCACCATATATAGTCATAGTCTAGGTTTGGCTTCGAACCAGCTATAGGAGCACGTCTCTCTTTTTTCTAAAACTCAGTAACGTCTCTTTACTGGTACACTAGCTTGTTCTGTACGCCTTCTCAAGTCTTTGATTCCTCCACCTGATATCTGGGACCCACCGGAAGGGCCTCTGTATTTCGTGAAAAAACATGCCCCCCGCTGACAGGTCGGACCCACCAGCTATCTTCGCACGCAAGGAAGTGCCTCCTTATTACGCACACAAAAATGAATACTCCCCCTGCCAGCTGGAACCCAGCATAGTGGGAGGCTGACTTGTGGGCCTACCAAGTTGACGGGGACGGAGGGCTTTGTCAACTTAGTCAATATGAATGATTCTAGCTCTAGTTACCGTACGATGTTCATCCAACGGCCGTAGTGCTTCTTCAACCTCTCGTCTTCTTGCTCCAGCCGCCCAAACCAGCACCGGTCGTGCTGCGTGCTCCTGCCTCCTGTGGCCGGCTGTGATGCCGCGGAGGCCTCATCGCCCCCTACTACTCCCACCGCTGGCCAGGGCATCCCTCTACTCACCCACACCCGATGTTATTCTGCGGCGACGGCAGCCTCACACCGCAGCCGAACTAGTGAACCCTCGTACTCCTCTCCGTGTGGGCATCCACTGCCGCGTCTTCCCTGACTCCGCGTCGTCCCCTTCCTATTCCTCGCTGTCGTCCACCGCCTTGGTGCTCTCGGCGCGGCGTGCTCAATGTGGTCAACGACCGACTTCCATCGGAAGAGTACTGTATGTGGAGAGGCTGACAGCTGGGTCCACGGCCGCAGCTGGGTCCACGGCCACAGCCCAGTTTTTTTGTGATTTGCCAAGTAAGTCGCTTTGTCACGCCTGTTGGGCTGCAAATCTTTCAAGACGAGGAGAGCTTCATTCGGCTGGCCGAGAAAATGGCCTATCAGTAATGAGAAATGGGCTGTACATTTTTAAAACACATCAAACCGGAAATTAGTTCCAAATTTCTTTTTTTCATTTCGAGATTTTAAATTGCATTGATTTTTATGCGTGGACAATTTGTTGGATTTTATATTGATATACATTTATTTTTAAAATCAGTTTGAATGTGACTCGAAATTTCAGGATTAAAAACAGTTCGGACCGCATCGAAATATGCAAAATTTCGTACAATTTTTTAACCGTGGCCACAATATGGGCTGTAATGCTAACAAAAAGAATATGGGCTCCAAAAAAACCTTAAGAATTATCAAATCGGCTGTAAATTATTATAAATAATGGCAGATGGGTTATATGTTGTTTTCCACAGATTTGAGGCTTTCCTAAAAAAAGGTTGACGCACAAGCAGTGACTGTTGGATGTCCATCCAACGGCCGTCGTGCTTCTCCAATCTCTGCTCTTCCTGCTCCAGCCGCTCAAACAAGCGCCGATGGGACTGCCTGCTCCCTCCTCCCTGCGGCCGGCTATGCTGCCGCGCAGGCCTCACCTCCCCACCGTACTCCCATCGCTGGCCTAGCCATCCCTCTACTCACCCACAACTGATGTTATTCTCCGGCGACGGCAGACGAACCAGTAAACCCTCGTACAGTCGTACTCCCCTCCACGTGGGAAACAACTGCCGAGTCTTCCCTACCTCCGTGTCGTTCCCTTCCTAGGCCTCGCCGTCGTCCACCGCCCTGGTGCTCTCGGCGCGGCCTGGTCAACGTGGTCAACGACCGACATGCAACTGAAGTGGACTCTACTTGGAGAGGCTAACAGCTGGGTCCACGGCCGCACACAAGGAAATGCCTCCTTATTACGCGCAAAATAATGATTCCTCCACCTGACATCTGGGACCCACCGAAAGGGCCTCTGTATTTTGCGAAAAAAACGTTACTGCCGCTGACAGCTCGGACCCACCAGCTATATCTTCGCACGCAAGGAAGTGCCTCCTTATTACGTACAGAAAAATGAACACCCCTGCTAGCTGGGACCCACAATAGTGGGAGGCTGACTTGTGGGCCAACTAAGTTGACGGGGACGTAGGGCTTTGTCAACTTAGTCAATATGAACGATTCTTGCTCCAGTGACCGTACAATGTCCAGCCAACGGCCATAGTGCTTCTTCAACCTCTGGTCTTCTTGCTCCAGCCGCCCAAACCAGCACCGGTCGTGCCTCGTGCTCCTGCCTCCTATGGCCATCTGCGATGCCGCGGAGGCCTCACCGCCCCCTACTACTCCCACTGCTGGCCAGGCCATCCCTCTACTCACCCACACCCCCTGTTATTCTGCGGCGACGGCAGCCTCACACCGCAGCGAACCAGTGAACCCTCATACTCCTCTACGCGTGGGCATCCACTGCCGCGTTTTCCCCGGCTCCGCGTCGTCCCCTTCCTAGGCCTCGCCGTCGTCCACCGCCCTGGTGCTCTCGGCACGGCGTGGTCAACGTGGTCAAGGAACGGCTTCCATCGGACATGGGCTGTACATGGAGAGGCTGACAGCTGGGTCCACGGCCGCAGCAAGGAAGTGCCTCCTAATTACGCGGAAAATAATGATTCCTCCACCTGACAGCACGGACCCACCGGACGGGCAACCATATTTCGTGAAAAAAATGTTTTCCCCTAACTGCTGGGACCTACTAGCTACATCTTCGCACGCAAGGAAGTGCGTTCGGGCAAAAAAAGATTCACCCCCCTGACTGCTGGGACCCACCAGCTACATCTTCGCACGCAAGGAAGTGCCTGACAGTCAGGACCCACCTGGTCGAAGCGTACGTAGCGTTGTCATTCTGGTCGGGAACGTGTACGTACATACTGGTCAATGTAGAGGCTCGCACGTGTCGTAGTAGAGGCGCGCACGTAGCATGTACACGTACGTAGGGCGGCCAGGGTGCAAGAAAGTAAATACGGCCACGTACATACATACGGGCGGGGTCTCGAACACCTACTTGCGCGTACGTACGGCCAGGGCTCCTGTACATGGCTGGGTCAAAACGGAGAAACATCATCGTCGTCGTGTTCATGGGGAGGCAACGGAATGCGTCGTGTTCATCGGGAGGCAACGGAACGCGTGGGAGCCAACCGGCTTGGATGGAACAGTCGATGGAAACAAGGCCTGGCGTACCGCAGAACGGAGCAAACGGCCTTGTGTTCGACCGGCCACGTTCAAAACGGGATCCTGTTCATCAGGAGGGGTCTGGCGTACCGCAAAAGGGAGGAAATGGACCTCCTACGGTCGAAACGGGGTCCTGTTGATCGGGAGGGGTGTGGCGTACCGCAAAACGGGACTCCACGGGATATTGTTCATCTCCACCGTCGACCCCCTCCAGCCTCCACAGGCTACTATTCATCCACCGTCGACCTCCTCCAGCCTCCACCTGCGACTGTTCATCCACGGGCTCCTGTTCATCCAGCCTCCACCACGCACTACTCCACCGGCTACTATTCAACCAGCCCTCTCCACGGGCTCCTGTTCAACCACCCCTCCACGGGCTACTGTTCATCCAGCCCTCCACCGTCTACTGTTCATCCAGCCCTCCACTGTCTACTGTTCATCCAGCCCTCCACGGGGTGGTCCTGTTCATCCAGCCCTCCGCGGGGTCCTGTTCATCCAGCCCCAACCGGCTTGATCGATCGGGGTCCTGTTCATCCAGAGGCAACACCACGGGTCTTGTTCATCCAAACCCCCCAGCAACGCTCACTGTTCATCCAGAGGCAGCATCGATCGGCTTCAGTTAGTAGCAGTAGCGAAGGAATCGCTCGATCGGGTTCAGTTAACAACCATCGATCGATCGCTCGGGTTCAGTAACGCGTAGCCTGCAGTGTAATCGCTCGGGTTCAGTAGGCGAACGCCTTGCTCGGGTTTAGTTAGAGCCCAGCGCCTCGCACACACATCCGCGTGCGTGTATGAGAGAAACGCGCATCGCTCGGCCCCGACCACCCACCGTAACCGGGAACACCCCAATATTTTCCTAGCCCTCGCTTCTACCACGGTTTTTTCCGTCATGGACGGCCCAAAGAATGTCATGCAGCTGCGTCTCCGGCCCGCCCAGGACGAAAAGCCCTTTTTTGTCATAGAAGTAGGAGCCCACCACATCTATGATGATACCGGGTTTTGTCACAATTATCGTCATAGAAGTGTCATAAGTATGACAGAAAAAAAATTCGTTCGGCCCAAAATGTCACGGATGTGTCTTTTTTTGTAGTGTGCTAGATTGAGGAGGTAGATCCACAGGAGTTCTGCTGGGTCCGTCGGGCGCCGCCGGTCCGTAGAAAAAACTGGGGCGATGTCGACTACAACGACAAGAAGCTCACGGTCTCCATCACCAGGATCCCTCGCCTCACATCGGCCGGGCTCACCCTCGAGATGATTGGGGCCGACTTCATCCACCGCCGGATTTCCCCACTGCACAATAAGGGGAGGCCGGCCTGGGACTTCAGGAACGCGGCCGACATCATGAGGCTCCGCCCTAGCTTGAAGCACAATTTCACGGTGCTGCAGCACGCCCATCTTTGCTAGAGGCTCTTCCAGCTCAAGGTGGATGAGGCCGGCGGAGTCGAGAGGACCGGCAAGGCCGAGAAGGCCAGCAGGACCGCCAAGGCCGGCGGGTATCTGTTTGGGTTGCCAGCGGGGGTGGTCTCATTGAGCAACAACTCTTGCCAGATCGCCATCATTGCTATGATGCCGGATTTCAACGCGCACGGCCTCGATCCAAGCTGGGCCGTGCCGGAAGCGGAGTGGGTGCAGGCCTTCTTCGACAACCTCACGGAGAGGTACGTTCGTGACGAGCCGCTGCTTCTCATGACACCACTCGAGAAGAGCTGGCATATATTGCCGCCAGGGCAAAGGAGGCGACACTCTCCAGGGAGGCCGGCAGCATCGGCACCGTGGAGGACGAGGCCGACACGGCCACAGAAGAGAAAGAGCTCGCCGAGTGGGCGGGGTCTGCTGGGGAAGCCAGCGGCTCCAGGATCGGGGCTCCCCTTGTCGAAGACGTGGCCGAGGAGTTGGCCAAAGAGGAGACCGAGGCGGATGACTCCTCGGCCCCGGGGAGGAAAGACGTCTTGCGGCAGGCTAGCTCTGGCGAGCCGGTCCAGTCCGGCAGGACCGTGCAGCGGCAACAGGCCCAGGCGCAGCCCGCACGCCAGACGAGGGCTGCGGCAGCGAAGAAGAAGGCGGCGGCCGCCACTTCTTCCTCGTCCAAGCGGCACAGGACGCCTTCCCCTTCTCCTCCTCCTTCGAACGGTGGCCCGGAGGCCGACTTCGATCTTGGGTCCTTCAGCCCGAAGACAAAGAGGAGGCCGACGGAGGAGGACGAGTAAGCATCTCGCCCTTCATCATTTCTGACCCTCAGCCCGTGCCATCTTCCCTGACTTGATCTTGTCGTTGCTGGGATGCGGAGACGCTGGCCCAGAGGGCGGCGAAGAGGACCAAGGCTCTGACGGGCGACAAGCCCCCGATGAGCACTTCGCGCACGCCGGTGGTGGTGGAGATCAGCCTGGACAACAGCCCTCGACGTAGCCCCTGTTTCAGCCCCCAGCATGAGCTCATTACTCACTCCTAATTGATGAGCGTTAAGGCATGAATCTTGGTGCTGACCTTGCCGGGTTTGCAGGAGGGGAGCAGTAATAGGAGGAGCCGCTGACGGCCGCCCCTGACATGCTGCCCCCATCGACCATGCCGCCTAGAAGGGCATAACCAGCAAGGGCACCTGCCGACGGGCCCACGCGCACGGAGGAGGAGGCAATCTTGGGTACCGGCAGCTCCGTCCCGGCAACGAACGTTGGTGAGGAGGGGACCACTTCTTCCCAGCTCGGCACGGGTAAGCGGCCCGCCTCTCGTCCTTGTTCTTGTTCTTGCCACACGACATTTTCCTTTTTGCTTTGCTTTGAACCTTGACCTTGGCCTTGCTTCATTTTCCCTTCTGGTTTCCAGACCCTCCCTCGATGGACCAGGAGGACATTGACACTATCATCGAGGAGGTCACCAAGCATGTTGAAGCCGAGGCCGCCAAGTCCGCCTCTAAGGAGGCCGCCAAGGGGCTTGCCGGGGAGACCAGCGAGACCGCTGCCGGGGAGGCCGGCAAGGGGCCTGCCGGAGAGCTCGGAAAGGGGCCTGCCGGAGAGCCCGGCAAGGGTCCTGCCAGAGAGTCCGGCGAGGCCGCTGCCGAGGAGGCTGGCAAGGCCGCTACCGAGGAGGAGCCGGCCGATGACCAACCTTCCTCCCCTACAGCCCCCGCCCTGGGCAAATACTTGAAGGTGGGCGACGATCTATTCGTCCACCTCCCGGGGACGGCGAGCACCAGAGCGCCAACCGAAGGGGAGGTGTTCGATGATGAGGCGCTCGCCATCGCCGGGCTCGAGGTTGTTGACGAACCGAGCACCGGCGGTGACGGTTCCCAAGAGGAGCAGCTTGTCCGAGCCATGAGCATCAACTTCTAGAAGCTCCAGGCGCTCCACCGTGCCCCCCAAGACAAAGTGAAATCCAGGATGGCGGCGGTGGACAAGGCGGAGGCAGATTTTGAGGAGCGCATTGCTCATACGCAGGTCTGGTTTGGCGAGGCTCAGGACGAACTGAAGGCCGCCCAGGGTGAGCTGGCTGAGCGCAAGCGAGAGCTCAACCTGAAGCAGGCCGATATCGAGAAGGCCTAGGAGGTGGCGAAGGACAAGGCCGCCAAGGACGAAGCTGCCCAGCAGCAGCAGCTGGCTCTGCTGAACAGCCAGGAGGAAGACCTCGTCGCCCGCGAGCAGGTATTTGCTGCCACGCTCCATGGCAAGGATGAGGAAATCGGGAAGATCGTCGCACAACGGACCCAGGAGCTGGAGCAGAAGCACAAGGACGCACTCGACGCTCTGGCCCTGGACCACGCTGGCAAGGTGGAGAAGCTGGATCTGGAGCGGGAGCAGCTGAAAAAGGAGGTCTCGGAGCTGACGGAGGAGAGGGACACGGCCAACCGCACCCTGGCGGATTCACAGGTCGCCATCTCTGACAAGGCCAAGCTGCTCTCCGAGGCCAACGACTCCATCAGTGATATTCCCCAAGTGCACGGAATCATCGTAGCAATCCCAATGGTGGAAGTGATAAGTATGGAGTGTCGAACCCACAAGGAGCTAAAGGTAAGATCAATATTCTCTCAAGTCCTATCTGCCACTGATACGACTCTACGTACACCGAACGTTTGCTTCCAACTAGAAACGAGAAATAAAACTACGTTGTGGGTATGAAGAGGATAACTTTGCATGATATCGGACAGCTAAAACATAAAAGTAGGTGCTGTTATCATAAAGTTAGAATATATTACTAAATATTATAAATAGCGAGTGTGGAATAATGATGGGTCGGTGTGCGGAATTATCCTAGGCAATTGTTAACAAGACCGGTAGTCGTCATTGCAATTTCATATGAGGGAGAGGCATAAGCTAACATACTTTCTCTTCTTGGATCATATGCACTTATGATTGGAACTCTAGCAAGCATCCGCAACTACTAAAGATCATTAAGGTAAAACCCAACCATAGCATTAAAGCATCAAGTCCCCTTTATCCCATACGCAACAACCCCCTTACTCGGGTTTATGCTTCTGTCACTCAAGCAACCCACTATAAGGAATCATGAACGTATTGCAACACCCTACAGCGGGAATCCCTCACGCTTGCGCGACACGGAGGGCACAATAGGACAGCACCAAAATAAAACATACAACTCATACCAATCTAGATCATCAATCAACCCAAAGACAAAGGATATCTACTCAAAACATCATAGGATGGCAACACATCATTGGATCATAATATGTGGCATAAAGCACCATGTTCAAGTAGGGATTACAGCGGGGTGCGGGAGAGTGGACCGCGTAAAAGAGATGAGGATGGTGATGATGATGGTGATGTTGATGAAGGCGATCACCGCGGCGATGATTCCCCTCCCGATGGCACTCCGGCGCCACCGAGAGAGAGGAGGAGAGGTTCTCCCCCTTGTGCTTCCTCCTCCATGGCCTCCCCCTGGATGGGGAGAGGTTCTCCCTCTGGTCCTTGGCCTTCATGGCGATGATGGCCCCTCCGGGATCCTCCTCCATGGCCTCCGGTGATGATGGCCCCCTCCGGCAGGGTGCCAGAGAGGGCCTAGATTGATTTCTCGTGGCTACAGAGGCTTGCGGCGGCGGAACTTCCGATCTAGGTTATTTTCTGGAGGTTTGGGTATTTATAGGAGAGGTTGGCGTCGAGAACAAGTCAGGGGGCCCCACGGGAGTCCACGAGGCACAGGGGCGCGCCCTAGGGGGTGGGCGCGCCCTCCACCCTCGTGGGGCCCACAGGCCTCCCCTCCAGTAACTCTTCGTTCCAGTATTTTTTATATTTTCCAGAAAAATTCTCCGTTGATTTTCATCGCATTCCGAGAACTTTTATTTCTGCACAAAAACAACACCACGGTAGTTCTGCTGAAAACAGCGTCAGTCCGGGTTAGTTCTAATCAAATCATACCAAAATCATATAAAACTATTGTAAACATGGCATGAATACTTCATAAATTATAGATACGTTGGAGACGTATCAGCATCCCCAAGCTTAATTCCTGCTCGTCCTCGAGTAGGTAAATGATAAAAGAAATAATTTATGAAGTGTGAATGCTAGCAAGTGCATAAGTTTGATCAATGATAGTTCCAATCACTTTTTCTAGCATCATTATATATCATAACAGTAGCTCAACTCATGAAACTTCTCATGATCAAGTAACAAGCTATTCACATGTTAAAGTATAGATCATAAACTTTCTTGAAAACTAACAAACCGTGCTCTTAGTCATCAAACAATTGCAATTCATCTTATTTTCGGGAAGGGTCTATGTAAGAGCTTTGATTCAGCAAACTCCACATACTCAACTATCATTTAATCTTTCACAATTGCTAACACTCATGTGATATTTATGGGTTCAAAGTTTTAATCGGACACAGAGAAAGATAGGGGCTTATAGTTTCGCCTCCCAACCTTTTACCTCAAGGGTAATGTCAACAATAATAATTTATGAAAACCTACATCCAAGTGGATATATATATCCGGATCGCTCCAACACAAAGTGCTTGCCAAAGGAAAAAGTGTAAAAAGGAAAGGTGATGATCACCATGACTCTTGTATAAGGGTAGAAGATAAAAGTAAAAGATAGGCCCTTCGCAGAGGGAAGCAGAGGTTGTCATGCGCTTTTATGGTTGGATGCACAAAATCTTAATGCAAAAGAACGTCACTTTATATTGCCGCTTGTGATAAAGACCTTTATTATGCAGTCCGTCGCTTTTATTTCTTCCCTATCACAAGTTCGTATAAAGCTTATTTTCTTCGCACTAATAGATCATACATATTTAGAGAGCAATTTTTATTGCATGCACCGATGACAACTTACTTGAAGGATCTTACTCAATCCATAGGTAGGTATGGTGGACTCTCATGGCAAAACTGGTTTAAGGGATGTTTGGAAGCACAAGTAGTATTTCTACTTGGTGCAAAGAATTTGGCTAGCATGAGAGGGAAAGGCAAGCTCAACATGTTGGATGATCCAAGACAATATAACGTTTCGGATATAGGAAAACATAATCCATTAAGTTGTCTTCCCTGTCCAACATCAACCTTTTAGCATGTCATATTTTAATGAGTCCTCACAATTACAAAAGATGTCCAAGATAGTATATTTATATGTGAAATCTCTCTTCCTTCAATATTCTTTCATGAATTGTTCAAGTGACCAATTCTGCGTTTGCTAACTTTCAATAAGTTTACTACCTATACTTATTATGTGTGAAGTCATTACTCCCCATGTTATAAGCATATGAAACATATATATAAATTCAGATTTATGATATTCAATTCATTCAACCATTTACTCATAGGATATACGTGAAGCACGTGAGTAAATGACAAACTACTCCAAAAGATATAAGTGAAGAACACTGAGTAGTCAAATAATTAACTAGCCATGGGAGGATTCTTTTTCATTCAAGATTTCAGATCCAATGATTTTATTCAAACAGCAAGTAAAATTGAAAATACGCTCCAAGCAAAACACATATCATGTGACGAATAAAAATATAGCTCCGAGTAAGGTATACCGATAGTTTTGAAGACGAAAGAGGGGATGCCTTCCGGGGCATCCCCAAGCTTAGGCGCTTGAGTCTTCCTTGAATATTACCTTGGGGTGCCTTGGGCATCCCCAAGCTTAGGGTCTTTCCACTCCTTATTCTCCTCATATCGATATCTCACCCAAAGCTTGAAAACTTCAATCACACAAAACTTAACGGAACTTCGTGAGATAGGTTAGTATGATAAAGAGTAAACCATTCACTTTGGTACTGTCAAAGACAAGGTTCATAATTGTTCTCACACAATGCCTACTGTACCATATCATTTCTACAATTTATATTGAGAAATATAAGCCATAGAAACTAGAAAACAAGCAAACTATGCAATGAAAACAGAATCTGTCAGAAACAGAACAGTCTGTAATGATCTGAACAGCAACCATACTTCTGCTACTCCAAAAATTATGAAATAAATTGGTGGACGTGAGGAATTTGTCTATTAATCTTCTGCAAAAAGAATCAACTCAAAAGCACTCTTCTGTAAAAAATGACAGCTAATCTCGTGAGCGCAAAGTTTCTGTTTTTTACAGCAAGATCACATTAACTTTCACCCAAGTCTTCCCAAAGGTCTTACTTGGCACTTTATTGAAACAAAAGCTATAAAACATGATTACTACAGTAGCTTAATCATGTAAACACACAAAAACAGTAAGGGTAAATATTGGGTTGTCTCCCAACAAGCGCTTTTCTTTAATGCCTTTTAGCTAGGCATGATGATTTCAATGATGCTCACATAAAAGAAAAGAATTGAAACATAAAGAGAGCATCATGAAGAATATGACTAGCACATTTAAATCTAACCCACTTCCTATGCCTAGGGATTTTGTGAGCACATAATTTATAGGAACAAGAATCAACTAGCATAGGAAGGCAAAACAAGTATAACTTCAAAACTTTAAGCACATAGAGAGGAAACTTGATATTATTGCAACTCCTACAAGCATATATTCCTCCCTCATAATAATTTTCAGTAGCATCATGAATGAATTCAACAATATAACCATCACATAAAGCATTCTTTTCATGATCTACAAGCATAGAAATTTTCTACTCTCCACATAAGCAAAATTCTTCTCATTCGGAATAGTGGGATCACTAATTCCTAAAGTTGACACTCTTCCAAACCCGCTTTAGATGATAGTATTATTCATACTCCAAAAGATATAAGTGAAGTTCATGGAGCATTCTACAATTAATATAGACTAACCAATATCCAAGCTCAAAATATATAAGTGAAGCACACGAAGCATTCTATAAAACCATACTCAAAAGATTTAAGTGAAGCACAAAGAGCATTCTATAAGGTCATACTCAAAAGATATAAGTGAAGCACATGAATCATTCTATAAATGATGAAGGGACATCTCATACTAGCATGGTTCTTAAAGAAAAAGAAAAACACAAAGGACATAAATCATGTGAACAAAACAAAAACCGGGGTATAGCGATAATTGTTGAAGAAGAAAGATGGGATGCCAACCGGGGCATCCCCAAGCTTAGATGCTTGAGTATCCTTGGAATATTTACTTGGGGTGCCTTGGGCATCCCCAAGCTTGAACTCTTGCCTCTCTTTATTCTTCTCATATTGATAGCTCCTCGATCTTCGCACACTTCATCCACACAAAACTTTAACAAAAACTTTGTGAGATCCATTAGTATAATAAAGCAAATCATTACCCTTAGGTACTGTTGCAAACTTATTCCAATTTCATATTAGAACTATATCTACTGTATTTCAACTTCACCATGGTTCATACCCCCCGATACTACCCATAGATTCATCAAAATAAGCGAACAACACATAGAAAACAGAATCTGTCAAAAACAGGACAGTCTGTAGTAATCTGGAAGTTTAGTAAACTTCTGTAACTCCAAAAAATTCTAAAAAACGATGAAAATTTAAAAAAATTGTACAGAAGTAATGTGAAAAAAGTTTCAGACTCATTTTACTTTCCAGTAAAAAATGTAAATTCACGCACTACAGTCAAAGTTTCTGTTTTTTATACTGCACATAGTAAACAAGCAATCTAATCATCCTAAAACCAAAGCTTGGCACATTATTTTTATAATACAATGGATATATACAAGGGGATAATTATTTTTAGAGAATCTTCCATGAAATTTTTTACATTGTTTCCATGAGCATGAACACAAGTGCTCAAGGTCGACCCTCACTTCTTCAATGCATAACCTTCCAATCACTTCTCTTATTGAAAAACTTTTTAGGCATGAGAGGCAAGTAAATTTTTTGTATTTTCATTCTTTTAATTTTTTTGTATGTTTCACCCACAACTAAACAGAAACAAAAAGTAAAAACAAAATCTATTTAGTGAAGAAAGCAAACAAGCACACACGAGAATATCAACCCCACGCTATTGCTCCCCGCCAACGGCGCCAGAAAAGAGCTTGATAATCCCCAAGCGCAGGGAATCATCATAACAATTCCCAATGGTGGAAGTGATAAGTATGGAGTGTTGAACCCACAAGGAGCTAAAGGTAAGATCAATATTCTCTCAAGTCCTATCTGCCACTGATACAACTCTACATACACCGAACGTTTGCTTCCAACTAGAAACGAGAAATAAAACTACGTTGTGGGTATGAAGAGGATAACTTTGCATGATATCGGACAGCTAAAACATAAAATTAGGTGCTGTTATCATAAAGTTAGAATATATTACTAAATATTATAAATATCGAATGTGGAATAATGATGAGTCGGTGTGCGGAATTATCCTAGGCAATTGTTAACAAGACCGGTAGTCGTCATTGCAATTTCATATGAGGGAGAGGCATAAGCTAACATACTTTCTCTTCTTGGATCATATGCACTTATGATTGGAACTCTAGCAAGCATCCGCAACTACTAAAGATCATTAAGGTAAAACCCAACCATAGCATTAAAGCATCAAGTCCCGTTTATCCCATACGCTACAACCCCCTTACTCGGGTTTATGCTTCTGTCACTCAAGCAACCCACTATAAGCGAATCATGAACGTATTGCAACACCCTACAGCGGGAATCCCTCACGCTTGCGCGACACGGAGGGCACAATAGGATAGCACCAAAATAAAACATACAACTCATACCAATCTAGATCATCAATCAACCCAAAGACAAAGGATATCTACTCAAAACATCATAGGATGGCAACACATCATTGGATCATACTATGTGGCATAAAGCACAATGTTCAAGTAGGGATTATAGCGGGGTGCGGGAGAGTGTACCACGTAAAAGAGATGAGGATGGTGATGATGATGGTGATGTTGATGAAGACGGTCACCGCGGCGATGATTCCCCTCCCGATGGCACTCCGGCGCCACCGAGAGAGAGAGAGGAGGAGAGGTTCTCCCCCTTGTGCTTCCTCCTCCATGGCCTCCCCTGGATGGGGAGAGGTTCTCCCTCTAGATCTTGGCCTTCATGGCAATGATGGCCCCTCCGGGATCCTCCTCCATGGCCTCCGATGATGATGGCCCCCTCCGGCAGGGTGCCAGAGAGGGCCTAGATTGATTTCTCGTGGCTACAGAGGCTTGCGGCGGCGGAACTTCTAATCTAGGTTATTTTCTTGAGGTTTGGACATTTATAGGAGAGGTTGGCGTCGAGAACAAGTCAGGGGCCCCACGGGGAGTCCACGAGGCACAGGGGCACGCCCTTGGGGGGTGGGCGCGCCCTCCACCCTCGTGGGGCCCACGGGCCTCCCTTCCGGTAACTCTTTGTTCCATTATTTTTGATATTTTCCAGATAAATTCTCCGTTGATTTTCATTGCATTCCGAGAACTTTTATTTCTGCACAAAACAACACCACGGTAGTTTTTCTGAAAACAACGTTAGTCCGGGTTAGTTCTAATCAAATCATACCAAAATCATATAAAACTATTGTAAACATGGCATGAATACTTCATAAATTATAGATACGTTGGAGACGTATCAATCAGCGATCTGAAGCTGAAGCTGGAGGGCTTGGAGGGGACCCTCTCAGAGGTCACGGCCCGGGAGGGGACCCTAACCAAGGCCCTCGAGACCGAAAAGCGGCGGCAGAGTGATGACGCCTCCGCCCACAAGGAATATGTGGGTAGCGTCAATCTCTGGATCAGCCATCTCGTCGACGTCGCAGAGAGGCTCACCGCGCAGCTAGCCGTCATAGGCCTGCCGGATGTCAGGTACTCCCAGGAGCCAAACGTGAGACCCAATGCCAGGCTGACCCTATTCTTCGAGGGCGTCCTCGAAGGCCTGGAGCAGCTCCACTCCAATCGAGCAGTTTACCTGGCGAATGAGGCCCGGAAGCTTTGCCGGGGCGCCCTGACCAAGGTGCACACCAAGGCGGCGTTCTGGAACCCCAGCGTCGACTTCGCCAAGGCGCTGGAGAGACTACCGGAGGACGCGGACCTCGCGGCACTCGAAGAGCATATCGAGCCCATCATTAGCTGCGTCGACGGAGTCCAGAGGGTGGAGGGCTAGCGCCGGGACTAGCCACCCATTTCTCCTTGCCGCTGCCAGTTCATGCCCAAAACAATTTATCTTAATTTAGAACTGCGGCAATCATTGACGTAATATAACTCTGCAGTACTTTAAATGAAGCATGCTATCTTCCTGTTCGATCTCTCCTTGTATGTACACACCCTAAGCCTAGTTGGATAGGTTTGCCAGCGCGTAAACCCATGCTACGGCGCTTTGAAGGACGGATCCTTAGCAGCCTGCCAGGGGGCGCTTGCTGCCGGGCAAGCCACCTTGCCGTTCTCAGCGCGGCCGCTTGAACTGTTGAGCGGACTCGAAACAGGACAAGGGTGTTGCCAATAGCGGAAGGGTTCCATTGCGTGCAGGTTTTCCATACATAGAGCATGATCTTTCGAGGAGAATAACCTTATAAAAAGAAGGAAATTGCTCAGGGTTTTGCGTGACTTAGCTTTATTGTCGCCACACGGATGGCTATTCCAGCTGCGAACAGCACCGCATCGCCTAGCTGATGACACCAGAGCGTGGCTGATCGACGTCGCCTTCTTCCCTCGAGTCATCGCGATGATGAAGTCGATGAGTTGACTTAAAAAATGGATTTTCATAGCCTTGCGCCCCCTACCTGGTGCGCCAAAGATGTCGAGGAAACGACACCTATGGGATCACGGGGAATCCCTACTACGATTGACGGGGCGCGGGGTTGTGGAAAGAGCGGGTTTAGAAGATCAACACGGGGGAATTTTTATCGAGGTTCGGGCCGCAAACGATGCGTAATACCCTATTCCTGCTTTGGTGTATATTTGGTGTTCTTGAGCTATTGAACTAGCTGCGGTGCATGCCCAGTCCAAAAAGTCTGAATCCTTCCTCAGTACGCCTCGGGCCTCCTTTTATAGTCAAAGGGGTTGCCACAGTGGCACACAGGAGGTGGAAAGTATGTACAGTGTGCAAGTATATCCTGACATCGTGGGACAAAACGCATTTAATGCGCTACCGACGTGTCCTCTTACTTTATCGGGGACGACAAGGAAGTTCGTCCCGTCTGTCGCCGCCTCGCCTCGCTCCGACGCGCATCCAAGCTGACGAGGCATGCATCGCCACGCTGGCTGGCTGGCTGCTGCGCTGGTGCGGTGGCAGGGTCTTCATGAAGATTTGCATGCCACCACGCAGGTGCTTGGCTAGTTGGCCTAGAAGTTGCATGCTGCCACGCAGGCGCTCGCCTAGTTGCATGCTGCCACGTAGGCGCTCACCTAGTTGGCAAGATGATCGCCGTGTTGGAGCGTCCGCAGGGCGGCAGAGCCTTGGTAAGTGTGGGCCTGGCTGCGACCCTGCACATATCCCCGGCAAGGGTCTTGCGGGGGTCCCGGCAAGGGTCTTGCCGAGGTCTCGTGGTCGTCCCCGGCAAGGATCTTACCGGGGGCCTTCGTCTTCTGGTTCTCATCTAGTCTCGCAGGCCTCTGTCTTCACAAAGATCTGCATGCCACCATGTAGGCGCCTCCCGGGCCTTGGTTCCAATGTTATCGATGGTGTCGGAACTCTTAGGCTCAAGGGTGGCGGCCTTGCTGGTGTTGGGCAAGGTGCCCCGGCAAGGCTCTTGCCGGGGCCACGTAAGCCGCCCCGGCAAGGCTCTTGCCGGGGGAAGCCCACCTTGTCCCCTTTGCTCTTCGCGCCTCCGGGAGCGTTGCTCTGGTAGTCTTGTGTCTTCGCTTCCTCTGCCCCGCCAAGCGTGGCCGCAGGTGTGGCTACAACTGCCCGTGCACAAGTAAAGGGGTACGGAAGTCCCCTACTTTTGTACACCGACAACCAAACGATGAAGTCACCGGCCATAGGAGTTTGAATTGACACGTCTCCTTTTGGAAAACCATGATCCCTCATGTGAGATGCTCCGGTTTGGAAGGAGCAGTCATCAAAACTTGTGCCAAACTTTACCAATATTTTTCCATCGGGTCGTGAGAGCACGCCACAGGCACACATCGATTTTGATGATGTCCGAACTCCATCTGAATTTCCTGTAATTAAAATACCAACTAGGCCGCACCTCGCGGCCGAAATGTTTGAAACTTCTCCCCGCTTCTCGAACAAACGGATGAAAACTCACAAAGCGACGCACAAATGATCTGTACACCTTTGCTAGGCTGATAGTAAGGGGGTATCATAGCTAGTATCATGCATGCCAACTAGGCAATTTTTATGAGTTGTCATAGAATTAATTAAATGAAGAAAGAGAGGGTTAAGTATCATATCATGAAACTGTATCATAATAAATGCTATGCTACTATGTGTCATGCATGACAATATAAATAAAGTACTACATATGATACTAGCTACTCTATGATACTAGGCATTAGAGCAAGTACACAATAGAGTGACATAAGACTAGCCACAGTGGGTAGTAACATAGAATGTTACTAGTCTATGTTACTACCTCTATAGTGGGGAGTAACATATGTGTAGTAACATGCAACACTTCATTTATTAGGCTATAGACTCATCTTGCCTTGATATGTGTGATGTTACTCATACTACTAGTAAGACTACCCATAGTGGGAGTAACATAGGTAGTAACATCACACATATCTAGATAAAATAGATGATGTGGCAAGCAATAAATGAAGAAATGGAGGAAAGTGGTAACATAGCTAGTTACTAGTAGTATGAGTAATTAGCATCACACATATCAAGGCAAAATGAGTATATAGCCTAATAAATGAAGTGTTGCATGTTACCACACATATGTTACTCCCCACTATAAAGGTAGTAACATAGACTAGTAACATGTGCGTGTTACTACCCATTGTGGCCAGTCTAGGACTACCCACAGTGGGAGTAACATAGGTAGTAACATCACACATATCTAGATAAAATAGATGATGTGGCAAGCAATAAATAACGAAATGGAGGAAAGTGGTAACATAGCTAGTTACTAGTAGTATGAGTAACATCACACATATCAAGGCAAAATGAGTCTATAGCCTAATAAATGAAGTGTTGCATGTTACCACACATATGTTACTCCCCACTATAGAGGTAGTAACATAGACTAGTAACATGTGCATGTTACTAGTCTATGTTACTACCCATTGTGGCCAGTCTAACTAGCTATGTTACCACTTTCCTCTCTTTCTTCATTTATTGCTTGCCACATCATCTATTTTATCTAGATACGTACGTGTGATGTTACTCCCACTGTGGGTAGCCTAAGCAGGCTATAAGGAATAGAATAATATATATGTGCTTATTAGTTGGAAGAAAGAGAAGAGAAGCAGGCTCTTGGTTAGTAGAGCCAGCTGCAACACGAGACCCAAGACACTTTGTGAGGATGTAAGGTGGGCCAACTATTGATAAACTAGTACGTATATAAAACTTAACATTGTACATGCCCGCTAAGAGGTTGGTTGTATATGACATGGCAACTTCTTGTAGCTGACCCTTGGCTGTATTATTAACCATGCTCTTAGTGAGGTAGCTAGTATATCATAGACGAGTAGCTAGTATCAGACTAGCCACAGTGGGAGTAACTTCAGCAGTAACATCGACTCCAACTCAGCAAACTTGCTTATGTGGCAATAAGTTAATGAGGAGAGAGATAGTTTCAGTAACTTAGCTCGTTACTGTAACATCACATGTCCCAATGCAATATGAGTCTATAACCTAATTAATGAAGCTTTGCATGACACTACACTTATGTTACTACCCACTATGAAGGTAGTAACATATATAGTCTAAGGATATGTGTATGTTACTAGTGTACTCTCCATTGTGGCTAGTCTCATACTCCCTCCTTTCTGGTTTAGGCTGGTTGTAATGGTATTATCATAAGCGGTATCATGCATGCCAACTAGACTTTCTGGATGATGTGGAACATAATTAAATGAGGAAAGAGAGGATGTGGTATCATATCATGATATCGTGTCATATTAAATGTTGTATTACTACTTTGTGTGATGCATGCCAATTAGTAAGGTAACCTAAGATGCTAACTTATGATACTATGCATTACGGAAGTAGTATCCTACACTATCATATGCATGGTACTAGTATATATGATACTCCCCATTACAACCAGCCTTATAGGGCTCAATTCAAAAATCTCACCAACCAAGGTAGATGGTGAGTGGTGGAATACTTTTTGTAGTTTGCAAAAACACCCAATTAATGCTTTTGTTTTCCTCAAAAATTTATGTTCTCCAATGTATTAATTGCAATACATGCATGCATATATAAAGTACATGCATTGGTCAACTTTCTCTTAATGCTTGCATGCAATGATTTAATGCACCTTGGAATCTGGACATGTGATGGGGAACAACCAAATTGAGCCTTATAAAATGGAAAACTAAAATTTTGAGATAAGCCTATAAACCGGAAAGGAGGGAGTATATATGCATGATACTAGTATATGATCGGCAATACCTCCATAATGCGCGCATGCATAGTATCATAAGTTAGTATCTTAGGTTCCTTATTAATTTCCATGCATGACACAAAGTAGTACAACATTTAATATGATATGGTATCATGATATAATACCACACCCTCTCTTTCATCATTTAACTGTGTGCCACATCATCCAAAAAGTCTAGTTGGCATGCATCATACCGCTTGATACTCCCATATTACGACCAGCCTTATTAGGGTGGCCATAGTGGGGGTATAATAGCCGGTATCATGCACTCGAGAATAGAAAATATGATGATGTGGCAAAGAAGCAATAACATAGGTAGTTACCGTAACATCTATGTTATTAAGTGATATACTACTTTGTGTCATGCATGGCCATAAATGCGGTCATCTATGATATATACTCCCTCCATAAACTAATATAAGAGCGTTTAGGTCACTATTTTAGTAATCTAAACGCTCTTATATTAGTTTACAAAGGGAGCTAGTACTACTCTATGATACTATATATGCACTATGAAGGTACGTATGTAGTATCATACACTAGTATCATATGCATGATACTATATATATATACATATATATATATATATATAGTATATGATACTCCCCACTATATAAGGCTAGCCATAGTGGTGGTATCATAGCTGACGATGTCATGCACTCGGAAATAGCAAGTATGCTGATGTGGCAAAGAAATAAATATATATAAAGAGGGTTAGAGTAACATATAGGTTGATACCGTATCATGTTAACTCCGATGCTAATTTGTGTCATGCATGGCAATAAATATGATCTATATATGATACTATACTCTATGTATTATACTATGCGCTATAATTAATTAAAGGTAGTATCATACACTGGTATCATATATCTGTATATTCATGATACTAGTATATGACACTCTCCACTATACTCATGATTTCTTACCGTGGAAAAAAATTGGAGGCGAAACGATGAACTCATGTTTTCATTCGAACAAAAATATGATGTTAGGTAATGTAAATGTTTTCAAAGAGCACACGGTTCACTCACGAAAGCCGTGTGTCCACTAAACTGTGGCCGATGCACCCCCACCCCTCTGCCACGCGCGCGATCTGAGTCGTGCGTTCTGATTGGCCAGAACCCAAACCCCATGGATCGTACGTCTGCACCGCTGGATTCTCCATGATCGAACAATGATCCTCATCCCTTTCGACAACACATGTACATGTTTTCAAATAGCCCTCCCAAAAAATGTTTTCAAATAGCACACGGTTCACACACGAAAGTCGTGTGTCTACCAAACCGTGGCCGATGCCCCCCCTTGCTGCGCGCGTGATCTGAGTCCTGCGTTCTGATTGGCCAGAACCCAAAGCCCACAATCGTACGTCTGCACCGTTGGATGCTCCTAGATCGAACGGCAATCCTCATCCTTTTTGACAGGAAATGCAGTCTGGCTAGGAATTGATTTATATGCCAACATGCACGGTAAATGCCAAAAAATGTCTTACATATAGCACACGAGACCTGAAATGCGTGAGCAAATCAAACCTGTGGAAAAATTGTGATTGGTTTATGTGGGAAAAATTTAGAGGCGAAACGATGAACTCACGTCTTCATTTCAAAATTAGTACGTCTTCATTTCAAATGAAATTATTCTGTTTGTGCACATGAGCGCTTAGAGGCAACCGTTTGCATAGGCCTTTTTGCGCGTGCGGCGACCGGGGATATTTTTCACCCTTTCACCTAGGCCGCCAACACCCGGAGTCCCCAACACCCCCCCCACCGTCCGCCTACGTTTCACTCAACTAGTCCACCCAATCTCCTTCGCCAGCTCCCCCCTCCCCCAGATCCACAGCAGAACCCTCTCCGGCGCCGCCGTGCTCACCCCGGCCGTGTGCCCACTCTTGGTGTCAAGCCTACCTCCACCGCCGTTCCCAACACGTGGTGGCCCGTGCCTCGCCGTCTTCGTTTGCTCACCGGCCACCCTCGAGCATATCGATGCAGTAACCCTCGCCTCTCCTGTGGCCCGGCCAGGGTTGCATTAAGAAGCCTGTTAGTTACTGCTCTCCATCGCGGTGAAGCATATTTCCTTGCAATCCCTCTTCCAATTTCGTTCCGTATGTTCCCAAATTGGCTATAAAATAACGGAGAGCATATATATGTTCATTATCTACCTTCCTTACTACATATAAGCTATATTTGTTCCAATAAGTTACTGCCTATTTACAGATCGCGGGCGCCTGAGTCACACAAACTTAACAAATTAGCCGTACATTTTCTAAATTATTGCATGGCATGTTTAGAAAGCTTGATACCAAGTTGTTAGTTTTATGCTTATCCTCCTTTCCTGAGTTTCGCATGTGTTCTTTATAGATGCCGAGTAGCAGCGACATCACTCATTCAGGCCATGTATCTTCATCCGATTCAGACAACCCTAGGTCTTCAGGAGATTGTGAGGGATCAAGTAGTCTTGAATGGGATAGAGCTGCAGCAACTACCCTTCTGGTCAGGACATGGAGGAACGCTCCAAGGAAGCCCACACACCAGCCTAAAGGTGTATATGAAGTAACCGAGATTGATTTAAAGTCTTGGGCTCCAACTAAACCAGATAAAGCACGCATGAGGTTTAGGAGTGTGTGTGGATTTGTTGGCAGGGCAAGGCTCAACATTAATCTGCCGAGGTTTCGGAAGGCTGACACAGAAACACGGTGAAGGATTGTCCAGGAGATCATGGATCACTTCAACGTTCCAGAGCAGTGGAGAATGCAGGTGGAACACGCTGCACTAAAGAAGGCTAGGCATGCTTGGAGAAACTGGAAGCACGTGTTGTACAAGAAGTACTTGAGTGAAGGCAAGGACCCAATCCCCGCATACCCCCAAATTACAAAGGCAGACTGGGAAGAATTCAAAAGGGTCAGGGCAACTACAGAGTTTGCTGAGAAGAGTTTCAAGCAATCGGAACTTCAGAAGAAGAACATACACCCCCACCGTATGGGTGTGGCAGGATACTACGGCATGAAACTGATATGGGAACAGGAGGACAAAGAAGCAGTAGCGGCGGGTGGGAATCCGGCCTTTAGTGAAATCAGGGGCGAACGTGCCAGAGACTACATGCGGGCACGTGCAAAGAGGCGTGATGACGGAACTTATTACTTTGAAAACGCACGTGACGCCATACTGTATGAAGTGATGTTAGAGGCTTCCAAGATCCCTGGAAGGTTCTACAGGAACTCAGGGCCATGTGACATTCTGTCCATTGCTCTGGAAACAAAAGATCCCCCTGGCCATGCAAGGGGTATAGGTGTTAATGTCCCGCACAAGAGGGCTTTCACACTCAGCAAAGAAGAGAGGCTCAGCATGAAAAAGCAAGGAGTGAAATGAAGCAGAATGCATTGTATGAAAGGTTGAAGAAGAAGATTTATCCGGCTGTTCGAAAGGATGTTGAGGAGTCAATGATGATGTAGAAGACTCTAACACTGACAGATAGCCAACAGATGGGAGGGGAGGCGGGCATGGAGGAGGATGCTTATTGCACGACAACACTGCACAAGAGTAGTTGTGCATCAGCTGACCCCAGCGACACTGAGACTGCAGCTGCTCGTGATGATGCTATATCTGATCTATCTGGAATGAAAGACAGACTGAAGGGCATGCTTACACATTATGAAGGTACATTAAAATGTGCAATAGCCTGGGTTTGCCCACCCTTCTTGGAAGATGGCCTCTTCTTGGACAATTTATCATTGAAGCCGGGCTGTGTGAAGTGCTACGTGACTGAAGTAAAGCCTGGATTCAATGAATTTGCCCTGAAGAATGTCCTAGGAGACTTCGATGAGCAAAGGACCTTGGGAGAAACACTGTTACATCACATCCAGTGGCCACGAAAGGAAATAGAGTTCATCGATGAGATTCCTGAAGCCCCGCCAAGAGCAACCACTATCGCCCCTCAACCGGTGACGCTCTCCTTGCCACAGCAGCTCTCGCGGGGTGATGCATCAACCTGTGATCAGTCGGCCCGACTTTGTGGAATACAGGCCATGTCATCTCCGCCCCAAAGCAGCCAGTGGCAAGGCCTACAACTACTGATGACGCACCACCGGTTCCAATGCCGGCCGCTGAAGCAGCGGGGGGAGACCCAGCTGCAGCACATGCTCAGCAGACCAACCTGGTGGAACAGACTGCTAAGCAGTCTGATGCTTCGTAACCGCCTGCTAAGCAGTCTGTAGGTCCAGAACCGACTGCTCACCAGTCCGTCGGTCCGCAGGTGTGTGATCAGCATACCAATGCGTCAGCACTTCCTGCTCAGCAAACCAACGCGTTGGCACGGCCTCCTCGGCACACCGACAAGTTGGCACCACCTGCGCAGAAACCCGACATAGCTTCAACGCATGGTCAGCAGTCCGATGCCTCTGCTCCTACAGCCCAGCAGTCCGTCACATCAGCACCGCCAGCTCAGCGGTCCGACATAGATAAACCGTCTGCTAAGCAAACCGTCCAAGCTTCACCGTCTTCTCGGCAGTCTACCTTGCAACCAACCAGACGTTCTGCCAGAAATGCTTCAAGTACCAAGAAGGAAGTGGCCAAAAAGGCTACACCCACGAGCACGAGTAAGCGCGGCGGGAGAGTGAATAGGAAAGAGAACGACTGCCTCTTACTTAAAGCACTCATCGCCCAGAACCAAATTAACAGCAGCTTGTTCGAATCGGGGAGTAATATTATTTCTGACGCCATGGATGATGAAGAAGTAGAATTGTTGCTTGCTAAAAGTAAAGCAGACATACTTGAAGCACGCAATTACGTCCATGGCCATCCATTTCTTGTTGGCGAATACTTTGATGAGTGCAGCTCCAGTTGCCGCGAGTTACATGAATATTGCATGGATCAAATGTCAGCAGGTCATCATGCTTTGCTGGTCCACTACAATAGAGATCATTTCCGACATGATGCTGGTTCCATCAATGTGAGTTTCGAGGACTTACATCTCTTCTTCAACTTAACCGTGATCGATGCCACTCTTGTTAGATGCCTGATTTTGCAAGTACTTAACAAACTCTGATCAACTTCTCCATACAAAACTGTAAATGATAAACAACTAACTGCATTTTATTCCTCGCAGGGGATTGAATGCGCAGAGAAGAAAATGGGAGAGTGTGTAATTAGCAAATGGCACAACATTAGATGGTAAGGACCAACGAGACTGGGCCGTTAACACGGTCGTCCGTATCTTTGAAAACATGTCCCATGCAGGATCATTTCTCTGGCCATATCATGAACGGTAAGTCAAGTAAACAACCACGCATACACTGATTGTCTTTCAGATTTTGACATCATTCGTAAGTTCATGGCTTTCTTAATATGTAGAAATCACTGGATATTGGTATTCATTATTCCAAACAAGAACACCATTTACTACATCGATTCTCTCAGAGAGTCAACAAACGCTCACGATCTGACGCATGTTCAGCAATTCTTGGATAGGTATTAAATTCTATGATGTTGAAATTAATTTGCATTCATATCTGGTTCAATAATTGATGTTGTCACAATTCATCATCATTTGCAGTGTGCTCGCATTGTGGAAAACTAAACCAGGGAACATGTTCAAGAGGGAACTACCTCTGCAGCACGAGATCATTTCTCCGGTAACACACCAAAATCCATTATTTTCAGAAAATTTATCCAACAGTCTGCAAATACCTTTCCTTATGCTAGTCAAATGTTCAAGCTTCTAAACAAACCTCTTTCTATTTTGTACAAAGAAAAAATAATACATCTAACACCGGTTAGATTGTTCCTAACAGGACAAATACATGACTAATTTTGTACAAAAAAATTCAATGTGCTCAGCAAGAAGTAGGTACCAACCTTTGTGGATACTACGTTTGCAGACACATGATCTCCATCTGCAAATCTGTTGATAGTTGTGATGATCCTCGTGAATTAGTACCAGCAAGTCTATCTTAATTAATATCTTCTACTCCACTCATATGGCACATTCTAATCTTAAAAATACTGGAGCTCATCTTAACACCGAGGACCCCTAAACCGCTCCCGGCTGGTGAATTGCCGATGGTTCGGAGATTTATCAGCGACTTCTTCCTGGATCACTACATCAATCCCACTGGTGATAATGAAGATTTCAGCATGCGTTCTCCTGAAACATTGAGTAAGAGTTAGCCGCTAAACATATAACACATGGATCCATTGTTTTCCATCTGATGAGGTCTTCATATTTCGTACACTATGATTAATTATGTAATGCATATATGTGTGGACAAATCATTGGAATTTAGCTACCATATGTTCAATTGCAATTGTTGCGAAATCTGATGAATGTTCTTCCTGTGGACACTATTTGTTCAATTGAATATTGTGGCGAATTTGCTTTTTGCGTGCCGATTCAAAATGGGATATTTTTGTTTATTTGTTCAATTGAATATTGTGGCGAATTTCCTTTTTTCTTGCCGATTCAAAATGGGATATTTTTGTTTTAACCTGGCAATTGCTCCGCACATGGTTGAACTAAATGAGTGTGTGCGATCCACACCGGAAAGCATACGTCAATCGTAGCGGAACCGTCGGTGATACACAGCAGACCGCAAACGATTTGCAGCGCTGCTATGTGTGCGTAGGGTCTCCGAAACCGTTTGTGATATCGCGTTGTCGCACACAGGAACTGGGAGTAAACCGTGCCCAATGCTAAATACAATCCCTGTCATAATTTTTTTAGGAAACGTGTGGGATCCCAAACGAAAAGCACACGTCACTCTTGCGGCAACCGTCGATGATACCCAACAAATCACAAACGGTCTGCAACACTTGTATATGTGAGAAGGGGCTCCTGAACCGTTTGTGATAGAACATTATCACAGACTGTAATTGTTGGCAAACGTGTGCGATGGAGTCTAGCATCACAGACGGGTTACGCAGAAAACTCGTGTGCGATGGGGCACAAATCGCACACAGTTCATATGTTGGCTCATGTGCCTTACATACTGTTTCCCAAACGGTTCGTTACGACAGACCGTATGGTTTCACTGTGTCATTAGAAACGCTTAATCACCGAGACCACACGTGCGAAAGAATTTAGTGTGTGCCACATCGCACATGATTACATTTTGGAAGGCCTCTGGATCACTGCTCCATATCCCCGGCGGTTTCTGGGTCGTGTGGGAAGGACACCCTATCGCACACACTCAATTGGCGATGGTCCCAAATGCCATCGCGGAAAGGGGTTAAAAACCGTTTGTATAGGACCGACGCGTACCAGTGTATGTATATATGTATATGTGTATATATATATATGTATATATGTGTATATATATACATAAACACTATTCTGATCACGGGATCAGAATAATATTATGATCACAACCTGAACTGCCTGAGTAACGAGCCTGAACTTCCCTCTGTACGAACCCGACCTTCGGGCTATCTTCGCAACTGTGCCTTCTACCGCGAATTTTTCTAATCATTCGTGTTGTTTATGATGTAAGTGTAGTGTGGACATGTTTTTTAGAATATAAATGTTTGTTTTGATTCGGAATCTAGCTCGTTGGCGGATTGCTCTCGGGCGGCGATGAAACATGGGTCTGTTACAAGTTTGTTGCATGTACTGGATGTTCTAGAATCTCTAACACGATGAGAATTGGGTTTAGGTACGATTTTACTATATGTTTGTTGTTATTTTCGAACGAATTCGATTTGGTGTTCGGCCGCCGCTGTTCCCCGTCCGCGGGAGTGGTTTTGGCCGCTGTTGTAGATTTGTAGTTTTGCTGTTCAAATTGGCGGCGGATTTGCGTGCATTAGTGAGACTGAATCCTACCCATGTTGTTAATTTGATTGCGGGCTCATACAAATCAAAATCCGGCGATTGGATCTTCTGCCTCCCGCCGTGGTTTTCTGTTCGAGGGACAACATGATGAGAATCATTTTCATGTTTATCTGGAGCAAGATGACGTTCGAAATGGCGGTTGAATCCTTCCCGCGTTGTTAATTTTATTTGGCTGGCTCATTCATTCCGAAATTGTGAATTGGACCTTCTGCCTCCCGCCGTGGTTCGTTGTTCTAGCGGACAGCTTGATGACGGAGCACTTTTGATGTTTTATCTGGAGTATGACGACGTTCGAAATGGCCGTTGATGTGTTGGAATTGACCCAAACGATTAAATCTGGGAACCAAATTTGATCGGGATTGTTTGTTCAATCATTTTACATTCTGTTGTACAAGCTGGACTGCTATAACAGTCGTACTTGAACTTATGTGCTCTTTACACATGCTTTTAGGGGATGAGGCAACACGATCTAGTCTGTTGTTGTTATATAAAAAATCCAGTATGTTTTATGTTGTTAACTGTCGTCATGTGTGTAACTGTGGAGCTGCACCACAGGCACATGCATCCTCTTTTCCTTTAATCTATGTTTTGGGATAGTTTTTTTTATCATCCTCTATCTTCAGTAGAAGCTGGACTTCCTTTTTATTAATGGTTGAACTTCGGCTTTTCCACATTGCATTCCACATTTGCAAGGCGAAGGTGCATGGTACTCTATATTTTCTTTTTTTCTTTTTTTTTTAATTTTAATTCTTGAGATGTTCTTTCTAGACTTTGTCTCATGAGCAACCATGGTATTTAGCCCAAGTATGCACACACTTTTTCTAGATCATCTAAAGGTCGTTGTACAAGCTGGACTTCTGTGTTGTTCATACGTGAACTTCTGCTTTTCCTTCTTTGCAAGGTAATGCAGCAAGTCCGTTGTATTTCTTTCTTTTTTATGTTATTTTTCATTCTTTGCGTTGCCTTGGATTTTTTTGACTTAGTCCCATGAGCAACCATGGAATTGGCCAACGGATATGCGTATATCTTTTATTTTTTATAGTATGTTTTTGTACTTATAATAGTTGTTGCTCTTCACTGAATAAGTATCCTAAACTTCTGTATGATAATCGTTTTTAACATGTTAATTTGAGGTATTATAAAAACCTAAACTTCTATATCTTCACTATTTGAACTTCTTATTTATAATTTTGTTTGTTATTTTTGGATTTAAATATTTGTAGACATTGAAATCGGCATTGCGCCTATTGACAAATGCGGTAGCGCGAAGCCGAGCAGGGGGGGAGGGGAGGTCGCCCCTCCCCTCCCCCTGCGAGGCCGAGACAAGAACGAGCCGGAGCAGGCGACGACGCGGTGTGCCGCGTCGTCGCATGTGGAGGCGAGTCCGTCACATCCGTGACCCCACTATCTATCTTAGGGGTGTGGCTCTGGGGTGCATGCGTTGGGGGTGGAAACAGAATAACCGCATTGCGTCCTGTCAAAACCTAGCGCGCAACAATGCGGTAGCGCGAGGCCTAGCAGGGGGAGGGGGAGGGACCCCCTCCCCTCCCCCTGTGAGGCCGAGACATGAACGAGCCAGAGCAGGCGACGACGCGGCGTGCCGCGTCGTCGCATGCGGAGGCGAGTCCATGACATTCCATCACCCCACTATCTATCTTAGGGGTGTGGCTCTGGGGTGCGTGCAGTGGGGGTGGAAACAGAATAACCGCATTGCGTCCTGTCCAAACCTAGCACGCAGCAATGCGGTAGCGCGAGGCCGAGCAGGGAGAGGGGGGTCGGGACCCCCCTCCCCTCCCCCTGCGAGGCCGAGACATGAATGAGCCGGAGTAGGCGACAATGCGGCATGCCGCGTCATCGCATGCGGACGCGAGTCCGTCACATCCGTGACCCCACTATCTATCTTAGCGGTGTGGCTCTGGGGTGCATGCGGTGGGGGTGGAAACAGAATAACCGCATTGCGTCCTGTCAAAACCTAGCGCGCAGCAATGCGGTAGCGCGAGGCCGAGCAGGGGGAGGGGGGCGGGACCCCCCTCCCCTCCCCCTGCGAGGCCGAGACATGAATGAGCCGGAGTAGGCGACAATGCGGCATGCCGCGTCGTCGCATGCGGAGGCGAGTCCATCACATCCGTGACCCCACTATCTATCTTAGGGGTGTGGCTCTAGGGTGCGTGCGGTGGGGGTGGAAACAGAATAACCGCATTGCGTCCTGCCAAAACCTAGCGCGCAGCAATGCGGTAGCGCGAGGCCGAGCAGGGGGGTCGGGACCCCCCTCCCCCTGCGAGGCCGAGACAGGAATGAGTCAGAGCAGGCGGCGTGCCGGGTCGTCGCATGCGGAGGCGAGTCCATCACATCCGTGACCCCACTATCTATCTTAGGGGTGTGGCTCTGGGTGCGTGCGGTGGGGTGGAAACAGAATAACTGCATTGTGTCCTGTCAAAACCTAGCGCGCAGCAATGCGGTAGCGCAAGGCCGAGCCGCATGTGTACTTTGTGTGTATTTGAATTTTGAACTTCTATATTGTTTTTAAGTTGTGTCTTTTAGTTAGACATGGACTTCATCTGTTTTTGTATTTGAACTTCTTCTTTTTGTTTCTTAGTGTTTATTTATTCAGATGCCTTTACTTCTCTGATTAGTGTACTTGAACTTCTGTTCTTTATTTTTTGAACTTCTTTCTCTTGTTTGTAGGTTCTTATTTGTGTATGTATTTTTCTTCCCTTGGTAGAGTACTTGACCTTTTTGCTTGCAATCATTTTTTGTTTTAAGGATACCAGCAGATTTGTTATGTGATCTTAACTTTTAAAAATAGATGCATTCAAATGGTGCATTCATGTATCGATAGATGCATTTACTCTTTTAGTTGTTGTTGGGTAAAACTGTAATTAGCCCGGCGCTCCAACACCCCACTACAGGGAGGCATTAAGTGCCCGACTCCCTCGCCACCACCTGTCAGAAATCCCCTCCCGCTGTCGCTCGCTCTCTTCTCCCTCTCTGACGCTCCACTGCTCTCGTCTCCTCCAACCTCCCCCGAGTTCTCCGCCGTTGTCCCCTGCGCTAGTGCATGGAGTAACCGTCGCGCGCCATGCTCCTATTTCTCCCCCATGCCCCGCTCTCCCTCGCCCAGCCCGCTCACTTCTCCTCTGAAGCAAAGCCGCAACTGCCAGCCGATTCCAAAGTGCGCGTGGCTTCGTGGGGGGTGGAAGAATCGCCGCGGATTCGTGGGTGCGGGGGTCGTTTGGAGAGGTACAAATGCTGCCTCCCCCTAATGCTTGCTCTTAGTTTCGCCAGATCTGTTGAGGCCTGTCTGTTTCTTCTGTGTGCTCTCGCATCCGCCTCCTACCCCTTCTTCTGATGGTTGGGTGGGGGATTAGGTCGGGTTCTTGTGCGTGTGGTGGGTGGATTCTATTTCCCCGTGGTCAGATTTGTCTATGAGATGCTTGTGTGCTATTTCTCCCTTCATACTTGTGTGTATTTCATTTCCCCTTTGGTGATTTCAGCAGTCAGATGCATGTAAGAGAGGGAGTGGTGTGATGGTTGATGCTGGATCTGATGTATCTAATTGCATTAGTGTTGTTGATTTCAAAGTCTAGATTGTGTCTGTCACATGCTAGTTAGTTTATGGGTACTTTTTTTGTTGTGCTTTCCTAGATGTGCTACTGTTCATCTTTTCATACTTGTTGATATGTTCTAGTTGTTTCATCCTAGGGTTTGATTTAGTTGCTTTTGTATTTGTTGTATGATTTTCTACTTGCTAACTATATGCAATCTATCCCCTGTTTTTAGTAGGTTGTTCTAGGGTTTGGAGTTCCATTCACCAAGGGGTTGTGTTGTCATGGCTTCAAAACCTTCTCCAGGTATTTTATTGTAGTTGGATCCTGTATTTTAAATAGCAATTTTCTTATATTTGTCTGCCCATATCTTCACTTAGTTATCTTGTTGGACTGCCCCTTCTTAAAATTGTGAACTTCTAACAAAGGTCATGTGTATGCATTTTACTCTTAGTTTAAGTTAGTAGAGGGTTGCTTAATTTTTATTTGATGGATTGCTGGTAAACTATGTCACCAAGTGTTCTTGGCTTCCCAAATGTTTCATATTTATAGTGTACAACTTTGTTTTTTTGTGTGATCATTTTCATGGTATTGATATTTAGTTTCCCTGTGAAATAGTATTTCTGCTCATGCTACATCTTTTTTATGTGCTACTTGCTTGGGTCACATAGTTGAACTTCTGGTTTTAATTATTGTTTGTTTATAATCAAATTTGGTTGAACTTTTGTTCTGTGCATTTGTTTTACTGCTTTGTTATATATTGCTGAACTTCTGGACATTCATCTTATATGTAGTAGCCCCTCTGGTGTAGATTGTTCTATATTTAGTATGTAAATTGTACATTGTTCATTGTGTTTACTGCTTTGTTAGGTATTGTTGAACTTCTGGGTATTGGACATTGATGTAAAAGTAGAACTCCCTTTGGTGTAGGATTGCGGATTAGAACTCAACTTCCTTTTTACTTGCATTTTTTGTAGTTGGTGATGAATTGAATAGTTCTGGAAAAAAATGCATGCGATCAAGATGGAGCTTCAGAAGATAATACTGATGCTCCAATATCTGATGCGGCTAAATCACCCATTATTACTTTGACTATGATTGTTGAGGTTGCTTCGAGCCTTGAGAATAATTAAAGCCTCGAGGATCTTGCTTCTGCAGCTCTTGCTTCACCTAGTATGTGCAACTCCTTTTCTTTTCATTTTAAATTCTCGAGCCATGTTTTTTAACTTGTTCCCGTCGGGTGTTTTTGTTTTTGTTCCTGACTTTTTTTATTTTTTGCTTTGCTTTTTTTTTGTCCTTCCAGATGTGTCCACAAAGGAGGAAGCTGTGAACATCATCAACGATGTTCTATCTGAGTTGGATTTATCAGAAAACACTGCTACTGCCGAGAAGGGGGCTCCGTCAGTCGAAGGTTGTGATTCCGTTCGGGATCCTTTGTGCTCTCTTCAGATGTGAGAGTTGCAGTCTCTTGATGGCACTGAACCTGTCATGCAACCTGAGGATGTGCCGCTTCAGCTTCTTCTGGAGGACCAACGTAAGAGGAAGAAGCAAGAAGATTTTGACAAGAAGAGGGCGGCCCGCCTTCAGAAAGGTTCTGATGTTCCTGAATCTGTTGATGTTGCTGAGCTCACGATTGGGCATTGCTCTGTTGCTGAGGAAGACGTGCCATGTGGCACTGATGGCACGGTTGTCCCTATTAAGAAGAAAATCAAGAAGACCGCTGCAAGGAAGCATTTAGTTGGTGAAGTTACTCCTCGGAGGAGCCCACGTGTTTCAAGGCCTGTAGAACTTATTGAAGATGAAGGGATAGGCCTCGGTGGTACGCCACGCCGTAGTCCTCGTGTGCTTGCCACTGCCGCGCATACACCTTCTCCGCTTGGTGCTGGTGCATCTGGTAAGGGGAAGAAATGCGGCGTTAAGCGCAAGGTTGCACCTGCACAGGTCAACAAGGGTGACAAGAAGCGTTCTCGTGTTAATCCAAAGGACAAGGATGATGCTGATTTCAACGCTGATGACGAGGATGACGATGATGATGATGCTGCCGTTAATCAAGTATGAATGTGTCATGTGTTACTACTTTTGAGAGCATTTGTAGATTTGTTGTAGTTTTGTGTGTTTTTAGCACTGCCTTGGCATACATAGCTGACCTTCTGCTTCATATAGACGAATAAATTAGCTGAACTACTTTGCTTATATGGTATTACTGCCTTTGTGTACATAGTTGGACTTCTGGATATATACATGAAGAAATTAGCTTAACTTGTTGGTATACATGTTTTATTACAGCCTTGGTGTACATGGTTGAACTTCTGCTATGTAAATTTCCAACATTTTGAAAGCAACTTTACTTCTGGTCATACATGGTTGTACTGCCTATGTAGACATAGTAGGACTTTTGAAATACATGTTTTATTACTGCCTTGGTGTACATGGTTGAACTTCTGCTATGTAAATTTCCAACATTTTGAAAGCAACTTTATTTCTGGTCATACATGGTTGTACTACCTATGTAGACATATTAGGACTTCTGAAATGTACTATGTATGTTGGCATTAGTGGAATTTTGGTGTAGCTTGTGTATCTCATTGTTCTGCTTTTTTCCTTGTCATTGTATTTTTTTTAAGTATCAGCTTGTGGAGCGGCCTGAGAGGAGGCAGAGAGGAGGCAAAGCGCCCGAAGAAGGTGGCCAAGGAGGAGATGAGGCGAAACTTTTTAACAAGACGGTTCGCTGCTCACTGAAAGAGGTCAAGACGTGTATGAAAATGCTACAACTTAGGCACAAGACGAGGGTTATCAAGGCTGGTTTTGGTTGTGTGTTTGACTTGAAGGTTGATTCCAACATTTCTCGTCCATTGATGGGCAACATCTACAGAAGGATTGACCCTAGAACCATGATTCTAGACATGGGTGAGGCGAACAAGGTTCTGCGTATTACAAGTAATGCTATTCACGATCTGTTTGGGTTCCCTCAAGGTAACCGTACCCCACCTAGGCCCTCGAATGATGGGTTTGATGATGTTGTTATGAGGCTGAAGGGCAAGCTTGGGTACGCTAGGAGTGACGACATCAAGACAAAGGATCTGCGGAATATCCTCGGGGAACTTGCGAAGGATGAGACGAAGGATGATCTTGCTCTGCAGGTGTTTTACCTGATTATTTTCATGAAGGTGGTTATTCCTGGAACATCTACACGAGTGTTCAGGGAGGCAGTAATGGCTGAGAATCTTGTGTTTGAGGATATGGCAGATATGGACTACTGCCAGTTGGTTGTTGATGGTATTCGAAGTGTTGTTGTTAGGTATCAGCAAGGTACTAGCAGAGAAAAAGCTGTCACAGGATGTGCCATCGCGCCGCTTCTTATGTATCTGGACTGCCTTATCATTGGCAAGAAGCCTAATTTTGACTTGAGGACGCCTCGCATCAATTTCTTGGATCAGGCCAAGCTTCCTTAGCTTGCTGCGGCTGACTTGGTCAAGAAGAGTGATGATGACCCAACCAACTGGGTGTTTGGGAAACTGCCTGTGAGTGTTTCTATGCATCATTCTTTCCTGAGTAGTTTAACTTGAACTTCTGGTACTGTCCTCTATATTTTTTGTTTCCATGTTCCTTCATTTGTTTTCTAACGCGTTGACTTTTGTTTTTGTATGCAGTGGAATACACAGGCTGAGGTTGTGTTCTTTAGGCGTATTGAATGTCCTGTTCTTACTATGCCTCGTGCCGCCGGCCTAGGGAGTGGAACTTCCCCAAGATTTGAATTCTCCCGGGATGTTAAACTGGTGCCCCCCATGTAGATCCAGGAGGTTCTTCTGCCCGTGTGAGTGGTGCCGGTGGCGTATCTTCCGAGAGTTTGTTTGAAGCTGCTAATGTTTCCCTGGTTAGGATTGACGGTCTTCTTGAAACTATTTGTGGGGAGTTGGCCCGTGTTCTGCCAACTGTTGAGCGTCTTAGTCGCGTTGATGGGATTCTTCCTCCCGGACACGGTTTTGATGCTGAGTCTTCAAAGAAGGTTTTGTCAATTGAAGCTAGATTTCTTGAAGAGCTTCGTCAGAGCACTTCCCATCTCCAGGCTAGCTTTGGGCTGTTCAAGGAAATGCAGGATGATCGTTGCAAGCCTTTTGAAGATGAGGCAAGTGTCGTTGTGAGACAGATTCAGAGGCAGGATTCTCTTCGTTTGGGTCGTGAAGGAGGCCACGTGGAGCATACCGAAGAGGTTTGCTTATGTTGGCTTTTGATATTTCTTTGCACTAATGTTCATTGTTAGCTTTCAGTTATTACTGTTTTTAGTCATAGGTGACCCTTACTGATTTCATGTGTCCAAAACTTTTTTCTTTTTAGTACTAGTGTTTCCTAGTTGACCTTCTCTGTTTATAGTACCTGAACTTCAAGGGCTACAGCACCTGAACTTCTATGATTTGCATAACTGGCCCTTTTTGTTCCCTTTTGTATTAGAGTAGTTTGATATCTGACCTGCTATGTTTACTGTATTTGGACTTCCATTATGTGTCAGTTGTCACAACTGACCTTCTTTGATTATTTAATGTGAACTTCTGCTGATTAGGTATTTGTGTTCTACATGATTATTTTGTAGGCTGTTGATGATGGTGCTAGGGTTGAGGAGGATGTTTTACGTGTGCATGAACCTGCTCCTGTGCATGAACCTGCCCCTGTGCATGAACCTGCTCCCGTGAGTGATGTATTAGTTAATGAGGTCCATGGCAGTGAAAATAAAGTACCATTTTTCTTGTCCATTTGTATTTTTTATTTTACTTGTTTGTGCATTTTATCACTATGTGCCCCTTTGTAATGACTTTCTGTTCTTGCTGCAGAATGATGATGCTAGTGTTCCTCCAGAGAAGGTTGCAGACAGTCTGTGTCAGGCACCGACTACTCCGACGGGGTGGACCCAACTGAACCTCAGTCGTCCATTGGCGCGGAGGTTTCTGATGCTGAGCAGGGCAAGACAGATGGAGATATCATTTTGGAGAAAGATCCCGTCGAGGCTGCTGTTGAGACTGGTGGTAGTGTTGCTGCAGGCCCGGAGAAGTCTCCTGCAGCAGAGCCATCAGTTGATGTTGATGCTGGTTCTCCAGCTCTTCCTAGTGCAGCACAACCAACAGTTTTTGTTGTTTCAGATTCTCCAGCTGCTGCTGGTGTCCTTCCCGATGACGCTGCAATATCTATTGGAGATGACGATGAAGAGACTGAAAGCGATAGCTTTCGAGAGGAGGTTGATCATTCCAGTGCTGCCACTGGTCTAGGCAAGAATCCATAAAGAGAGGAGCATGCTTCTCTCTTCTTTCCCCATCCCCGTCCCTTTTGTTGTTGGTTTTTGTTCATGATATCCCTGTGAACTGCCTGTGTGGTGCAAGTTGAACTTCTGGTTTGTGCTTTGTAAATAAAGTTAAGTGAACCTGTTTCTATGTGGGGGAAGGTTTGTAATGCATGGGTTGTGATGTTTATAATCATGTGGTTTTATCTTTTCTGGTGTAGCAGCCGAGATGTGCTTGTGTTTGGATGTTGTGCTTGAATGTTGCTCTTAATTAAACTGTCGTGAATCTGTGTGCTTGAATGTTCCTCTTAATTTTTGTTTCTTTTGCTGAGCAGATAGTGACCTTGCTGTCGTCCGAAAGAAGGTTGATGACTTTTATTTCACTGTAACTAGGCTTAAGAATGATCATTCCAAGAGGTGAGTGCAGCTGGTCAGAATTTACATACATCTACCCCTATGAACTGCCCGTGATTTCACAGCTGAACTTCTTTACTCTATGTTGCTGAACTTCTATTTTTAGTTCTCTGGTGCTGAACATTTGGCCTTTTTGTACTGCCTGTTGTGATGTAGCTGAACTTCTGTGCTTATATGTGTTATGAACTTTCTTGAGTTCCTGATGCTGAACTTCTTTTACTTTTTATTGCTTGTTTTAGATAAAAGATTATGTTCCAAAACAAGGAGTGTGAAGCTTCTCTTTAAAATGTCGCAATATCTTTTGCTCCTCGCGGAATGCTTCGATCTAATGTGGCTGAGGTTGCACTCTATTGTCTACGTGCGAAATACCATGGATCAGACAAACTCATCCTGCCATATTGGGTTTGTGTAAGTCAACCCTATAGTAATTTCTTTTCTGTTTTGTTCCTTACCTTTTTAGTTAAAACTTGTTTGTCTCATTTTGCATTTTCATATGTTGGTGTTGTCTGCATTATTTTAGGACAAGATTTTCAGAGGTCATTTCGATTCCCGTGTGAGGAAGTACTTCTTGGTTGCTGGTCCAGATAGCATGGATGCACATGATTCTGTAAGCAATATCTTGTTCTTTGACTATGTATTAGTTTGCACTGCGATCCACTCTGTTTATATTGTTTTATTTTTCTTTGCACCATTTGATATTAATTTTCAGTTTTTAATGATTTGTGTCATTATGTTGCTTCAGGTTGTTTTCCCCACTTTTGACCCACCTGAAATTCCTGCTCACTTGGGTGGTGTTAGTCATTGGGTTTCGATATTTCTTGACCTGAAGAATTCAAGGTTCCAGCTTCTCGACTCCCACTATGGACCAGACAATGACTGTGCGGTATGCCTGTTTCGACAGATGACTGATAACATCAAGAAGCTTTGGAACAATGCCAGCAATGACAGGGAGACACCCCTCAGTCCTATTACTATTAACCATTTCCCTTTGGATTGGGTTGATGTCCCCCAGCAGAATAACAAGTATGAGTTCCACTTTCTCTCTATCAGTTCTGTTTAACTGTAGTTGTACGTAAGCTGCGATGTCGTTTATTCGTTGTCTATCTTTTTTGTTCCAACACTGTTCTTTTTTGTGTTTGATGGCAGTATCGACTGCGGATTCTTCATGCTTACGAATGTTAATTTGTTTCATGATGGGGTTCTTGCAAATTATTCCCACGAAAATATCTTTCTGCGGTACGCCAGGCTTCGCTTCCATCGCCTGTTCTGTCCAAGCCCTCCCGATGAACACGACCACGCATTCCGTTCCGACCCAGTCGGTTGGCTCCCACGCGTTCCGTTGCCTCCCCGTGAACACGACGCATTCCGTTGCCTCCCCATGAACACGACGACGATGCTGTTTCTCCGTTCCGACCCAGCCATGTACACGAGCCCTGGCCGTACGTATGCACGAGTAGGCGTTCGAGACCCCGCCCGTATGTACACATACGTGGCCGTATTTTCTTTCTTGCACCCTGGCCGCTGTACGTACATGTACATGCTACGTGCGCGCCTCTACTACGACACATACGCGCCTCTACTACGACACGTGCGCGCCTCTACATCCACCAGTATATATGTACGTACACGTTCGCGACCAGAATGACAACGCTACGTACGCTTCGACTAGGTGGGTCCCGACTGTCACGCACTTCCTTGCGTGCGAAGATGTAGCTGGTGGGTCCCAGCAGTCAGGGTGGTGAATCATTTTGTTTTTTTTTTGCCCGGACGCACTTCCTTGCGTGTGAAGCTGTAGCTGGTGGGTCCCAGCAGTCAGGGGGGAAACGTTTTTTTCACGAAATACGGTGGCGCGTCCGGTGGGTCCCCGCTGTCAGGTGGAGGAATAATTATTTTGCACGTAATAAGGAGGCACTTCCTTGCTGTGGCCGTGGACCCAGCTGTCAGCCTGTCCACGTATAGTCCACGTCCGATGGAAGCCGGTCCTTGACCACGTTGACCACCCGCGCCGAGAGCACCAGGGCGGTGGACGACGGCGAGGCCTAGGAAGGGGACGACGCGGAGCCGGGGAAGACGCGGCAGTGGATGCCCACGCGTAGAGGAGTACGAGGGTTCACTGGTTCGCTGCGGTGTGAGCCTGCCGTCGCCGCAGAATAACATCGGGTGTGGGTGAGTAGAGGGATGTCCTGGCCAGCGGTGGGAGTAGTAGGGGGCGGTGAGGCCTCTGCCGCATCGCAGCCGGCCACAAGAGGCAGGAGCACGAGGCACGACCGGCGCTGGTTTGGGCGGCTGGAGCAAGAAGACCAGAGGTTGAAGAAGCACTACGGCCGTTGGATGGACATCGTACGGTCACTGGAGCTAGAATCGTGCATATTGACTAAGTTGACAAAGCCCTCCATCCCCGTCAACTTAGTAGGCCCACAAGTCAACCTGCCACTATACTGGGTCCCAGCTAACAGGGGGAGTATTCATTTTTTTGTGCGTAATAAGGAGGCACTTCCTTGCATGCGAAGATATAGCTGGTGGGTCCGAGCTGTCAGCGGCGGTAACGTTTTTTTCGCGAAATACAGAGGCCCTTTCGGTGGGTCCCTGATTTCAGGTGGAGGAATCATTATCTTGCGCGTAATAAGGAGGCATTTCCTTGCGTGCGGCCGTGGACCCAGCTGTCGGCCTCTCCACGTACAGTCCACTTCAGATGCATGTCGGTCGTTGACCACGTTGACCAGGCCGCGCCGAGAGCACTAGGGCGGTGGACGACGGCGAGGCCAAGGAAGGGAATGACACGGAGGCAGGGAAGACTCGGCAGTTGTTTCCCACGTGGAGGGGAGTACGACTGTACGAGGGTTTACTGGTTCGTCTGCCGTCGCCGGAGAATAACAGCAGGTGTGGGTGAGTAGAGGGATGGCTAGGCCAGCGACGGGAGTACGGTGGGGCGGTGAGGCCTGCGCGGCAGCAGAGCCGGCCGCGGGGAGGAGGGAGCAGGCAGTCCCGCCGGCGCTTGTTTGAGTGGCTGGAGCAGGAAGAGCAGAGATTGAAGATGCACGACGGCCATTGGATGGCCATCCAACAGTCACTGCTTGTGCGTCAACCTTTTTTTAGGAAAGCCTCAAATCTATGGAAAACAGCATACAGCCCATCTGCCATTATTTCTAATAATTTATAGCCCATTTGCTAATTATTAAGGTTTTTTGGAGCCCATATTCTTTTTGTTAGCATTACAGCCCATATTGTGGCCACGGTTAAAAAATTATACGAAATTTTGCATATTTCAGTGCGGTCCGAACTGTTTTTAATCCCGAAATTTCGACTCACATTCAAACTGATTTTAAAAATAAATGTATATCAATATAAAATCCAACAAATTCTCCACGCATAAAAATTAATGTAATTTAAAATCTCGAAATGAAAAAAAAGATATTTGAAAATAATTGCCGGTTTGATGTGTTTTAAAAATTTACAACCCATTTCTCATTACTGATGGGCCATTTTCTCGGCCAGCCGAATGAAAGCTCTCCTCGTCTTGAAAGATTTGCAGCCCAATAGGCCTGACAAAGCGAGTTACTTGGCAAATCACAAAAAAAATGGGTTGTGGCCGTGGACCCAGCTGTCAGCCTCTCCACGTACAGTACTCTTCCGATGGAAGTCGTTCCTTGACCATGTTGACCACGCCGCGCGGAGAGCACCACGGCAGTGGACAACGGCGAGGCCTAGGAAGGGGACGACGCGGAGCCGGGGAAGACGCGGCAGTGGAAGCCCGCGCGGAGAGGAGTACGAGGGTTCACTGGTTCAGCTGCGGTGTGAGGCTGCCGTCGCCGCAGGGCCTGGCCAGCGGTGGGAATAGTAGGGGCAGTGAGGCCTCCGCGGCAGCACAGCCGGCCATGGGAGGCAGGAGCATGCGGCACGTCCGGCGCTGCTTTGGGCGGCTGGAGCAAGAAGACCAGAGGTTGAAGAAGCACTACGGCCGTTGGATGGACATCGTACGGTCACTGGAGCTAGAATCGTTCATATTGACTAAGTTGACAAAGCCCTCCGTCCCCGTCAATTTAGTAGACCACAGGTCAGCCTCCCACCATGGTGGGTCCCAGCTAGCAGGGGGAGTATTCATTTTTCTGTGCGTAATAAGGAGGCACTTCCGGTGGGTCCGAGCTGACAGCGGGGGGAACATTTTTTTCACGAAATACGGTGGTCCGTCCGGTGGGTCCCAGCAGTCAGGGGCAAACGTTTTTTTCGTGAAATACAGTGGCCCGTCCGGTGGGTCCCAGCAGTCAGGGGGGAAACATTTTTTCCGCGAAATACTAGTGGCCCGTCTGGTGGGTCCCTGCTGTCAGGTGGAGGAATAATTATTTTGCGCGTAATAAGGAGGCACTTCCTTGCGGCTGCCGTGGACCCAGCTGTCAGCCTCTCCACGTACAGTACTCTTCCGATGGAAGTTGGTCGTTGACCACATTGACCATGCCGCGCCGAGAGCACCACGGCGGTGGACGACGGCGAGGCCTAGGAAGGGGACGACGCGGAGCCGAGGAAGACGCGGCAGTGGATGCCCACGCGGAGAGGAGTACTAGGGTTCACTGGTTCGGCTGCGGTGTGAGACTGCCGTCGCCGCAGAATAACAGGGGGGGTGGGTGAGTGGAGGGATGGCCTGGCCAGCGGTGGGAGTAGTATGGGGACGGTGAGGCCTCCGTGGCAGCACAGCCGACCACGGGAGGCAGGAGCATGCGGCACGACCGGCGCTGCTTTGGGCGGCTGGGGCAAGAAGACCAGAAGTTGAAGAAGCACTACGGCCGTTGGATGGACATCGGTGACCACGCCGCGCCGAGAGCACCAGGGCGGTGGACGACGACGAGGCCTACGAAGGGAACGACATGGAGCCGGGGAAGACACGGCAGTGGCTGCCCACGCGGTGGAGAGTACGAGGGTTGACTGGTTCGGCTGCCGTCGCCGGAAAATAACAGGAGGTGTGGGTGAGTAGAGGGATAGATAGGCCAGGGATGCGAGTATGATGGAGCCGTGAGGCCTACCCGGCAGCACTGCCGGCAACGGGAGGCGGGAGCAGGCGGTTTCGACGGCGCTGGTTTGGGCGGCTGGGGCAGGAAGATCAGAGACTGAAGAAGCACGATTGCCGTTAGATTGACATCTAACGGTCTGACGCTGGTAGAGTCGATTGTTGACTAAGTTTCTTTTTTGAGAAACCTTGTGTACGCATGCACTTAGTAGGCCCACAAGTCAGCCTCCAAATCTGTGGCTGACAACATAAAGCCCATTTGCTATTTTTTATAATTTGCAGCCCATTTGCTAATTCTTAAGTAATTTATTACAGCCCATTTTCTGCCCAGGACCACGGTCAAAAAGTTCAAACTTATTTTGCATATTTCGGTGGAGTCCGAACTGTTGTAATCCCGAAATGATAAACATTTTTTTAAGAACTTATTGATTTGCCAAAAAAATCGTTTTGTTTTTGTAAGCAAATAAGACGTGGGACAATTGAGTTGGTTTAAGGGAAAACAAGTGGTAAAAAATCAGCGCTGGGTGGGAAAAAACAACAAAAATAAGGATGTAAATATGAAAAGGGAATTTTATGTGTTTTCAATATACTGATACGTGTATATGAACTAGTAAAACTATAGGTAGAGATTAGAAAACGGATGTAGGACATGCGTTTCAAGAGGAAAATAGAACTGGGCTGTGTGTTTGATTCAGTAAAAAAACTGCTTGCGGATGTTGTAAGACAAAATATAACTAACGCTGGCGGGCCACAGGCCAGTAGATACCTGCTGGATCTTTGTGCCCCGTTGTCGTCATGGGCTGGGCCTGTTAAAAACAAAACCAACCCTGGGCAGTCTACAGCCCAGTTGAAACTTGCTCGACCAGAAAAAAAAATACGTGCTCAATAAATGAGAGAATTCTGCAAGTACAGACTGATAACTGGGATGCAGCACGGATATTGTTTTTTTATCGTGATAATAAGTGCATGCACTTGTTTCGAAAAAATTGGAGAACTGGGAATTCGAACGGCGGGTGCTTATGCTACCCATCAAATAAAAATCAGGTGCCTGAAAATTCGTTTCGAAACAAATGATTCAGCTTTATATCCACGTCGACCCTCGGCATGATGGTTGGAAGCAAATGCAAGTTCATACCAAAAGATCGTTAACAACAATACCAACTTGCGGACGACAAGGTAGTACAACTACCAATACCAAACTAACTTATAATCTTTTTACTCCTGGCCCTAGTGTTCGTCTGGTAGAAAATCTTGCGGAGGACCAGCTCCCGCTCCTTCTCTTGCTCCAGGTCCCCGAAGTGGTACTGGTGCATCACCCAGTTGGTCCTCTGCTGGTCGAAGTTCTTGTTGGTGTGCAGCACCAGAACCTTTTTTGCTGCCCGTCTTGCCGGCCGTTGACCATCACCGGCAAGGTACTGCCGGTCTTGTGCCACATCGCATGCATGCCGCACTCCGACTGTATCTTGCGACGCGTCCACGTGCCCCTTTTGAATGCCCTGGAATTGCGCTGGAAGAAATGCTTCCTTAGGCCACTCAGTGTGATACCTGCAGTATTGTGGAATACAGGTTTTGTGTACCTAGTTGGCATTTTCATAACATCTTTGGCATGTTGCAGTCACTTGTTTCACTTTTTATTAACTGTTAAATTGTAATTGCTTCACCAGGTCTGCGTGTAAAAAGAAAAATAGAGCTATAAACAAAGGAATATGTTTGTGCAAGTAGACGGCCGATCGGTGTCTTACCTGGAAGTTTCTCAGGTTGGGTGTAGCATATGCCGTGCTCGCTGTCGATGGTTGGTATGAACAAATCGATGAGAGACTGAAATCTCGCGCTGTCAGCACTCACTTTGGCCTCAAGGTGCTCGATCAGCTCCTGATCCGTGGGATCGAACTTGACGCCAGCCGGCAGCACCGGCCAATCCTTCTTCGACTTGCATCGGTAATTCCAGTTATATGGTACTCAATGTATGATCAATTGACTATTTTAAGTGAATGATGAAAGATTTCGACAGATAAGTGGTACTCCAAATCTGAAGTCCAGAATACCCAAACACGCCGCCGGGATTCTTGTGTCACCTCACCGCAGCGTGTTGTCACGTCAATTCAATGTGTGGACATGATGAATAATTTGACCGACGTATACTAGTACTGCTACTGTACTACTTACTAGTCGTATTTAGTGTCACAATTTATACATAGGTTTAACTAACAAGTACGCACTTGAAGCCTAACTGATATATATATGGCTTCTACACAGCATCTCCATCATCATTATCAGTACATCCTACGCAGGTGAGTTAGGATGCACTTGATCCCAGGAAGGTATATATCCTTCAAACGAGAGGAGTGCTTCAAACTAGCAACAGTACATAATATCCAACAAAATAGGGTCGTGCTACAGCAGCAGAATACATGGCTCAGTCTAGATATCAGCACGAATCAAGTTGTGCATATTTGCTGTTGGCATGAACCACATCGCGGCATGTCGGGTTTGCAAAAGCCATCCATCGCATGGAAGCTTGATGCCTTTCACACACTGAAGATTATCTGGCAACAAGCTGTGTCGACGAATCTCTGGATATGGTGATTCATGAAACCCATGGTATGATGTGTAAGCACAGCCCCCCTCGCGAATGGAAGTTGCATAGCACAGTAATCATCGCCGGTGATATGATCGATGATTGGTTGGATGATCGGATAATTGAGCCCGAGGAACAAGGAGTGGTTGCCGAGGCTGTAAACCCGCCTCCAGTTGAATACGCCTGGCCCAGCGGAGCTGGGATCTTTCTTGAACACGAAGCAGCCATAGCCATCAATGTCACGAACGCTCCACACATTGTACTGCATGTGGTTTGATGTAATGGTTTGGTCAATTTGGTACGTGCGAATGAGCATCAAATGACCGCCGTCAGCTGAACGAGCGATAAACCACCACCCATCGGCTGGTATGATTCCAGGTCCTGGAATCATGAAGGCCAGCGCATTTGCGTCTGCTGCAACAATTCAAATTCGAGACCAGAAAAAAATAAACAATCATGTTCAGAGTATGTGTGGAATTAAGATTATTAAAACAGTGACACATATTATAGACAGAGAATTGCAATGTCGTGGTCATAATCATACCCCAAGTTAAAAAAAAGCCAATGGCTTTCATATTCTAGTAATATGTCATGGTTCAAACATCATGTAACAATGAGAGGAAAACAGCTATGACAGCGCCTACTCATAGTCTACCATAGCACTTACTACTACTGTTCTCATATCAACTCTAAGCAATAACATGCGCTGTTATAAAAATCTTGTAAACGAGAGTAACATATAGCAATCATGATGTTATGCTCATAATATGTATTCTAACAATCATTAGATGCCAATTGTTCTCATATCAACTCTAACAATAACATGTGTGGTCATAAAAATCTAGGAAATGAGAGGAACATATAGCAATGATGTGGTTATAGACATGCTATGCATTCTAAATTTGTAACAAATGAACAGGCAGTCGTATTCATAAGGTAAAGATGAGATGAGATAAAACAATTACACGACGATAGATTCCACCAGTATAGGCAGCCAATCTGTGTGTCGACCGCGTAAACGATGCCATCATGCACTATAGCATCAAACAGAAATGTTGCCTCAACAGGATTGATGATGAGCCATAACCATGTATGGCGGCCGGATTCCAGATAGACTAATCCCATGTTGAACAAGGCAATGAGCTTGTAATCCATGTAGTCTTCTGATGGTGTGGGCACTTCGCAGATTACAACTTTCTGCAAACAGAGGTCGAGCCAAAAGCTTGAGGCGTCTCGTGCGTAGTAGGCAGGAGTGTCCGGGGGGCCGCGAGGCTCGATGGCGGCGGTATCCAACGATGGAAGGGTGATCTCTCGCTGGGTGTAGATATCCACGAGACGCCACGGACTACCGGTGTGGTGGATGAGGACGATCCAGTTGGCCTTCATGCCCGCCAGTAGTGGCCGCACATGAAGGACAGGTGGACGGGTAGTGGTAGCATGTCAAGGGGAACCACGGCAACCTCCGTAGGATCGTCAAGTCGGTGTCTGGGCCACCTGCGATGATCGGGCATCAGCAAGCAGGGTGTCTTGAAAAGAGACGGCCGGTTGCAGACGAGTAGACGGTACAAAGACACCGAGCATGCGGCCAGACGGACGGTGCTGAGTAGGTCCATACGACTATAGATCTGCTCCAAGAGAACATCTGGGAGGGAATTCCAATCGCGGCTCTGCATGTCAGTCGGTTCTGCCATTGGGGTTTTCGGTGCCTGCGAGCCAGCGGGGAAGTGGATTCGGGCGGGCGAGCGAAGAAGCTTCTCCTCGTGTGGCCGAGCAGTGAGCGGGGGGATATGGTACGTGCGAGCTACCAAGGAAGATGGCGCGGTGGGCGAGCCGTGAGCGGGGGTAAATGGTGTGCGGCTGACAATGGGGAAGAGAGGAGGAAGAAGAAGAGAGGAGGAAGAAGAGTGGAAGACGGGGAAGAAAGTGCATTCAATCTCAATTCTACTAGTACTACTACCAGGATATACCATCCTTCGGAGTGTAAATAGTTACACCGATGACATGTGGGTCTACCACAACAGGGCCCATATGTCAGTTAATGGAGGACAGAGGTGCGTAGGCGTATTTGCGGAAGCGTGCTCTACTGGCAAACATGATGGCAGTACTGGGTAAGGCTGATTTAGTAACACCAACACGCTGGTTCAGCTTATTAACTACGTGTCCCATCTGCTGCAGCGTGTATTGTCACTTCATTGCGAAGACTAGTTGAATAGTTCTCTCTGACCGAGATGGGGAATAATGGATCGCGAGGACTTCCTTTCTACGGTATCCCTATGCCTCTACGCTCACTTCACTCATTTTGCTCCGTACCTAGTCACTTGTTGAAATCTGTAGAAAGACAAATACTCCGTATTTGGGAACAGAGGGAGGCTTTTACTCCGTACTATTTGGGAACAGAGGGAGTATCACCATATGGAGGGAACAGAGGAAGCTTGAAATATGAACATGTCAATGGGAGGGAGTAAGCCCCATGCATGCATGCATGCATGCATGCAACACTCACACGTACACATGGACGCACGCAACACTCACGCACCCATGCGGCACACAGCACACGAGGCAACACACACGCTCACGCTCAAGTGCTCAACCTACTCCCTATGTCCGTGAAAGACTGTACATTTAGAGATTTACACATTGACCAGGGCATAATTAACGCCCAAAAGTAGCAAACTTATGTGTGCATGCGACCATTGAGATAAGAAGATTAAATGAAGGCCGTTGCATGCTGTAATTAAGGATAGACATGTAGCCTATACCTACAGCACAAGTTGGTGCATTAGTCAATCAATATCGATTTAGATTAAAGGCTAAATGCATTGGAAGTGTAGATGTACATCATGTACTACACTCTTTGTTTTATAGCCGATGTACACTCTTTGTTGGAAGACCGAGGGAGGACACGTGCATGCACTCACATACACAGCCAGGGCGGTTCGCGCGCAAGGGTTGGACTCGTGTCGCGCCTGCGTAAAGTTTTGTTTAACTGATTTCTTTGCTCTGCCAACTGACAGGTGGGACCCAGAAACCAGGTGACAATTTAACCAGTCAACAAAGTGCCACGTCGACTATGTGGCCGGTCAGTAGGGTGCAATACGGTGCTCTACGATGAGCTAGTGATCGTATAATCGCCGCAAAACTATATGTAGTGACCGTAAAGAGCGTATTGTTACATACGTTGACCGACAGTGTATTTTTCTCGTTTCAAATTAAGCCATATTAATCGGAAAGGACGCGGTATGGACTACTACTACTAGTACTAGTACTGCTTTGATCTGTCCCGTCAACTCGCCGAACGAGGAGAAGCTTGCTTACTACGCCTCTCCCTCGCCCGCGCGCGCGGTGGTTCGCAGGACGAGGAGAGGGTTTTGACTACAGCGCCCTCTCCCTCTCCCTCTCCCTCGCCCTCACCCTTGCCCTCGCGGTGGACGTGCAGCAGTTCAATCGGTGTCAGATTGCCAGAAGCATATTGTACTGTAGTATCATCATTGTTGGACCTTCCGAAGAGGCGAAGAGCCAAGTGCAAGGTTCACACGAGTACGAACTGTTGAACCTCCCGAAGAGGCAAAGAGCCAAGCGCAAGGTTTTATAGGAGTTGTCGTCCTAGTAGGAGTGTACTACAACTATAGCGAACGATGCTACTGTATGATGCCGCCACGTCACGTATATCCAAAGCTGTGCCACCTTTTTTTTCTCAAAGAGCGTGTTGGAGCCCGTGGAACAACCACACAAGTTGCACGTACACATAACACATTTACTAGTAATAAATTCTAAAGCACAAATGCCAGTATGCCACACAAGTTCATCTCCAATTCATGTGATAAATTTGTGCATGACTAGTCTACATATATTCACGGCGCTACCGTTCACAATTACCGTACTCCACTTACACGTTATAGATGGGCTACATGTTCTCCTCCAGGTTCCAGTCCCAGGTGTTCTTCATGGATGGCACGATCCATAGCGGTGGGCAACGGGAATCATTGTCGCAGCTTTCTAGTCCGGTTCCACACGATGGAGACTCATCCAAGCTAAAGCGGCATAAATCAGGGATAGCGTGTCCCAGCATGACGTTCATCCAGCGGTGCGCACTGAAGACACAACCATGCTTCATGAACGGCAGGCCTTCCGTGTCGTGCACGGAAGGTGGCATCTGCTTCACAATGGGGTAGCTGTCCCCGATGAAAAGCGAGTACTCTCCAAGAGTGTTCCTCGGCACCCACGTAGCATCACGGGGGTCGAACTCGGCGCCGTTCATCTGGTACACGCGGCATCCCAGATCTGGACACATGGTGACGTACATAGTCAAGGTCCATTCATAATAATGTTGTGCTCAAATATGGCGGTCAGTAATACTGTGCAGCAAATAGTACTACTCCGGTATAGAGGAAGTAAAATAACCGGCTTATTATATATAGCCACTCTTGGCTACATGGATGAGATAGTAAGACATGGAAAAAAATGGTGGCAGCTAGTGGGTTCAAGTCTTCAAGGGCCTAGCTAGCTATACGCGTCCTCCAAGGTAAAAAGTACTCCTACTAGTACTACAAAGTATACTACTAGTACAACAATGAAAGAGAAGGCGAGAGGGTTAAAAAATGGAATACCTGGGTAGATGGTGACGGTCCGATCGTGGTAGATTGTGTGACCATGTTGCACATCAGTGGTACCATGGGTAATGACTGCTAAGATAGTTGATCCCAATATGCCAAAGTCAGCTACAAGGTTCCAGGTTAGACCGAACCGCGGATGCAAATGCACATCCAGGATCGGCGATCTTATTTTGATCGGGGGATGACTGGTCCCTGCAAAATAATGGAGTACCGTTAGGGATGCAAATGATGGTTTGTGCATTCCGTTTGTAATCTCCCGTACCGTAGGATGGCAACCAGATGAAACAAGTCCCCTAGCTTGTCACCGCGAAGATGCGGCCTAGATGGCGCACGACGTCTTCGAACGTGTAGGGGTACAAATCTGCCGCCGCCAACATGCGCCAGCCTCTACCGTTACTGCCTCTTGCATTGATGGCAATCCTTATGTCGAACACCGCGATGAGATAGTAATCGTCGTAGCCGCGTCGCTTTGTCGGCGGGTCCGCAATTGCTATCTTCTTCAATCTCATGTAGGCATCATCATACGTATTCAAGCCCAGCCAGTCCAGAAGGCCGATCCCAATGGTGGAGAAGGGGTCTACCGGAACGGCCGCACTGCTGTGGATGTTGTGCAAAATGATGGTGGTATCCGGCCGGAGGTATGCAAGCCAATCTTCGTTGGCACCGACCCAGACCTATATATAAGACGGTGGGCAGCGGAGAAATTACGAGATGGAAATGGAATAACTAAGTACTACATGATCAAACTCCATTACTGACCTGCTCATCGGACAAAATCTGACTACCTCTCAACGTCGGCAACTCTAGCGGAGTCAACGTGCAACCATGGCCAGGGAGCGGTGGACTATTCGAAGGATTGTCCCATAGAAGAACCTTCTCCTCAAGGACGCATGGAAGACCAACAAGCATGGCCTTTTCCCAAGCATGTTTAAGCAGGTCTTGAAAAAGTTGGTGCAGGAAGCACCGAGTCTTGCGGCGGTGAGGACGTCGGAGCGGCGTGCGATTTATCCCAGAGGATCGTCGTCCAAGGTCTCCTAGCCCCGACGAGGAGGAGAACCGCCTGGCGAATCCATGGGTGCAGCGACGAACTGCCTTCTCTTCGGGGGGAGGGGAACTGGCGAGGAGGAGATAAGAGCGTAGTAACCGCAGGGCCTCGTCCCTTCCAACTGTAGATCGTTCCTCAGCGAAGGGGTGAGGCTATTATTTACTACTAGTACTAGCATTATGGAACGTTATGGGATTGCATTATACTGTAAATAATAGCACTAGTAAGAAATTTTTGGCACTAGGTAGTAGTTTTTGGCGTGGATTAAGAAATTTTGGGTATGTTTTTGCCATTTTTTGTACACGCCAACTAGTGTCAAAAAACTGTTGGGAAACGTAGTAATTTCAAAAAAATTCCAACGCACACGCAAGATCATGGTGATGCATAGCAACGAGAGGGGAAAGTGTTGTCCACGTACCCTCATAGACCGAAAGCGGAAGCGTTAACACAACGCGGTTGATGTAGTCGTACGTCTTCACGATCCGACCGATCAAGTACCGAACGCACGGTGTAACGCCCGGATAATCATGCTACAGTAATCTCACGTTAATGATGGCACGTCACCTCTGTCACTGTAATTAATCTCGGGTTAATTTGAAACCGTTTCAAAATTTAAATTCAAATTAATGTCAATAATGAAAGTTTTCAAAAATATAAACAAAATTGTTCGGTGGGTGCCAGATATTGCACTGATAATTATTGTGGAGAAAACATATTTTTAGAAAATGCCTAACTATTTTAAAATAATGTAAAACAGAAAAGAAAATAAATAAAAAGAAAAGAAAATGCAACAGAGGAAACAAACAAAAAAACAAAGGAGGAACCCCCCTCCCCCCACTGGACCCTGGCCCAACTGGGCCGACCCCAGGCCCAGCCGGCCGGCCCACCCCTCTCACCTTATCCCCTCACCCCCACCCACTCACCGACAGCACCCACTCCCCCCCCGAAATATCTCCTCCTCCCTCCCCCGATCCAGAACGGGATCGAGAGGAGACCACCGTCGCCGACCGCTCCGTTGCCGTCGCCGCCCGGAGCTCGCCCTCGCCGGAGCACCCCCCCTCCCGCCGGCCTGCTTCCCCTCCTCCCCTGCGTCGCGTCCCCCGACCCCCCTCCACGAGCCCCGCTGCCCCGTCCCTACAAACCTCGGTGAGGCCACGGCCTCGTCCTCCTCTCTCCCTCGCCCCCGCGCTCACCGCACCCCGCGACCACCGCGGCCGCCCTGGCCACCGGCCTCGCCTCGCCGCACCCTCTGCGGGCGAGCGCCCGCCCCACGCCCCCCTCCATCGCCGTGCACTCGCCGACCCGGGGCCCGAACGCGCTCACCGCACCCTCGCCTTCCCCTCCTCTCTGTCCCGCACGCGCTCCGGCCACGCGCACACATCTCGCCGCCGACCCACGCGCGCCTGCGTTCGGCCACCACGACCCGGCCTCCTCCCCCGTCTCTCCCTCGGTCCCGTGGTCGCGCCACCGCGCCTGCCCCTCCGCGCCACTCCGACCGCACCGGCGCCACCCCTCGCCTCCACCCGCCGTGGCCCCTGGCCGCGCCAGCGAGCCCCGCCCTCGGTACCCCGGCGACCTCGTCCCGCCCTGCGGGCGAGTGCTCGCTCGGGTGCGCCCGCACCCGTGCACCAAACCCGCTCGCCCCCCTGGTCCACTGCCAGGTGGGCCTCGCCCCCCCTGGGCCACTGCCAGGCGGGCCTCGCCCCCCTGAGCCACTGCCCCCTGGGCCCGAACCCCGTGGGCCTATGACAAACGGGGCCCAGCCCACAGAACAAAAAGAAAAAATAAAATAAAATGAAATGATTAAAAAAATAAGTAATAATAATAATAAAAATAATAATAAACTAATTAATAAAAAATAATAAAAAATAAAAATAAAATTAATAATAAAACAAATGATAAAAATAAATTGAATTAATTAATTAATTAATTAACTAAATTAATTAAGTTAATTAATCCTGTTTAAATTAATCTAATTAGATAATTAATTAACTAAACAGTAGTTAATTAGGTAACAGCCCCTGACAGGTGGGACCCACCTGTCAGGTTGACCAGGTCAACGGTCAACGTTGACTCTGACGTCAGCATGACATCATGCTGACGTCATAAATCCATTTTCGAATTAAGTTAAATAATTAATTAAATTCCATAAATTAATAAAATCTTTAGAAAATCATATCTTTTAATCCGTAACTCGGATTAAAATATTTTCAACATGAAAGTTGCTCAGAACGACGAGACGAATCCGGATACGCAGTCCGTTCGTCCACCACACCTCCCTAACCAATCAAACTCGCAACTTTCCCCCTCCGGTCCGTCTGTCCGAAACGCAAAACATCGGGAATACTTTCCCGGGTGTTCCCCCCCTTCGCCGGTACCACCTACTGTCGCGTTAGGACACACCTAGCACCGCTCATTGTCATGTCACGCATCGTCATGCTTATGTTTACATTGTATTTACTGTTTCTTCCCCCCTCTTCTCTCCGGTAGACTACGAGACCGACACTGCTGCTGCCCAGTTCGACTACGGAGTTGACGACCCCTCCTACTTGCCAGAGCAACCAGGCAAGCCCCCCCCCTTGATCACCAGATATCGCTTATTCTTCTCTATACTGCTTGCATTAGAGTAGTGTAGCATGTTACTGCTTTCCGATATCCTATCCTGAGGCATAGCCTATCCTTGCTACTACTATTGTTACCTTTACCTGCAATTCTACATGCTTAGTATAGGATGCTAGTTTCCCATCAGTGTCCCTACATTCTTGTCCGTCTGCTGTGCTATACTATCGGGCCGTGATCACCTGGGCGGTGATCACGGGTATATACTTATATACTATATACATGACAAATGTGATGACTAAAGTCGGGTCGGCTCGTAGGAGTACCCGCAAGTGGCTCTTTTTGGCGGAGCGACAGGGCAGGTTGAGACCGCCTAGGTGAGAGGTGGGCCTGGCCCTGGTCGGCGTTCGCGGATACTTAACACGCTTAACGAGATCTTGGTATTTGATCTGAGTCTGGCCATTTGGTCAATACGCACTAGCCATCTACGCGGGAGTAGTTATGGGTATCCCGGCGTCGTGGTATCAGCCGAAGCTCTTTTTGACGGAGTGGCGCGCGCCGGATTGGACTGGAACGCCACTAGGCTAGGTCTGCTTCCGGCCGCCCTCGCAACGTGCAGGTGTGCATAGGGCGATGGGCCCAGACCCCTGCGCGCATAGGTTTAGACCGGCGTGTTGACCTCTCGGTTGAGCCTAGGTGGGGCTGCGACGCGTTGATCTTACGAGGCCGGGCATGACCCAGGAAAGTGTGTCCGGCCGAATGGGATCAAGCGTGTTGGGTTATGTGGTGCACCCCTGCAGGGAAGTTTATCTATTCGAATAGCCGTGTCCCTCGGTAAAAGGACGACCCGGAGTTGTACCTTGACCTTATGACAACTAGAACTGGATACTGAATAAAATACACCCTTCCAAGTGCCAGATACAACCCGGTGATCGCTCTCTAAAAGGGCGACGAGGAGGGGATCGCCGGGTAGGATTATGCTATGCGATGCTACTTGGAGGACTTCAATCTACTCTCTTCTACATGCTGCAAGATGGAGATGGCCAGAAGCGTAGTCTTCGCAGGACTAGCTATCCCCCTCTTATTCTGGCATTCTGCAGTTCAGTCCACTGATATGCCCCTTTACACATATACCCATGCATATGTAGTGTAGCTCCTTGCTTGCGAGTACTTTGGATGAGTACTCACGGTTGCTTCTCTCCCTCTTTTCCCCCTTTCCTTTCTATCTGGTTGTCGCAACCAGATGTTGGAGTCCAGGAGCCAGACGCCACCGTCGACGACGACACCTACGACACTGGAGGTGCCTACTACTACGTGCAGCCCGCTGACGACGACCAGGAGTAGTTAGGAGGATCCCAGGCAGGAGGCATGCGCCTCGTTCGATCTGTATCCCAGTTTGTGCTAGCCTTCTTAAGGCAAACTTGTTTAACTTATGTCTGTACTCAGATATTGTTGCTTCCGCTGACTCGTCTGTGATCGAGCACTTGTATTCGAGCCCTCCAGGCCCCTGGCTTGTATTATGATGCTTGTATGACTTATTTATGTTGTAGAGTTGTGTTGTGATATCTTCCCGTGAGTCCCTGATCTTGATCATACACATTTGCATGCATGATTAGTGTACGGTCAAATCGGGGGCGTCACACACGGCACCTCCGAGTTCAGCACACGTTCAGCTCGATGACGTCCCTCGAACTCCGATCCAGCCAAGTGTTGAGGGAGAGTTTCGTCAGCACGACGGCGTGGTGGTGATGATGATGTTCTACCGACGCAGGGCTTCGCCTAAGCTCCGCAACGATATTATCGAGGTGTAATATGGTGGAGGCGGGCACCGCACACGGCTAAAATATCGTATATCAATTGTGTGTAGAGGTGCCCCCTGCCCCCGTATATAAAGGAGCAAGGGGGGAGGCCGGCCGGCCCTTGGGGCGCGCCAAGGAGGGGGGGGAGTCCTCCTCCTAGTAGGAGTAGGACTCCCCTTACCTAGTCCAACTAGGAAGAGAGAAGGGGGAAGGAAAGAGAGGGAGAGGGAGAGGGAAAGAGGGGCCGCGCCCCCCTCCCCTAGTCCAATTCGGACTCCCCATGGGAGGGGGTGCGCCACCTCCTGGGCTACTGCCCTCTCTCTCCCTCAGGCCCACTAAGGCCCAATACTTCCCCGGCGGGTTCCGGTAACCCCTCCGGCACTCCGGTTTTATCCGAAACTTCTTCGGAACACTTCCTGTGTCCGAATATAGTCATCCAATATATCAAACTTTATGTCTCGACCATTTCGAGACTCCTCGTCATGTCCGTGATCATATGCAGAACTCCGAACAACCTTCGGTACATCAAAACATATAAACTCATAATAAAACTGTCATCGTAACTTTAAGCGTGTGGACCCTACGAGTTCGAGAACTATGTAGATATGACCGAGACACCTCTCCGGTCAATAACCAATAGCGGAACCTAGATGCTCATATTGGTTCCCACATATTCTACGAAGATCTTTATCGGTCAGACCGCATAACAACATACGTTGTTCCCTTTGTCATCGGTATGTTACTTGCCCGAGATTCGATCGTCGGTATCTCGATACCTAGTTCAATCTCATTACCAGCAAGTCTCTTTACTCGTTCCATAATACATCATCCTGCAACTAACTCATTAGTCACAATGCTTGCAAGGCTTATAGTGATGTGCATTACCGAGTGGGCCCAGAGATACCTCTCCGACAATCGGAGTGACAAATCCTAATCTCGAAATACGCCAACCCACAAGTACCTTTGGAGACACCTGTAGAGCACCTTTATAATCACCTAATTACGTTGTGACATTTGGTAGCACACAAAGTGTTCCTCCGGTAAACGGGAGTTGCATAATCTCATAGTCATAGGAACATGTATAAGTCATGAAGAAAGCAATAGCAACATACTAAACGATCGAGTGCTAAGCTAACGGAATGGGTCAAGTCAATCACGTCATTCTCCTAATGAGGTGATCCCGTTAATCAAATGACAACTCATGTCTATGGCTAGGAAACATAACCATCTTTGATTAACGCGCTAGTCAAGTAGAGGCATACTAGTGACACTTTGTTTCTCTATGTATTCACACATGTATTATGTTTCCGGTTAATACAATTCTAGCATGAATAATAAACATTTATCATGATATAAGGAAATAAATAATACTTTATTATTGCCTCTAGGGCATATTTCCTTCAGTCTCCCACTTGCACTAGAGTCAATAATCTAGATTACACAGTAATGATCTTACACCCATGGAGTCTTGGTGTTGATCATGTTTTGCTCGTGGAAGAGGCTTAGTCAACGGGTCTGCAACATTCAGATCCGTATGTATCTTGCAAATTTCTATGTCTCCCACCTGGACTAAATCCCGGATGGAATTGAAGCGTCTTTTGATGTGCTTGGTTCTCTTGTGAAATCTGGATTCCTTTGCTAAGGCAATTGCACCAGTATTGTCACAAAAGATTTTCATTGGTCCCGATGCACTAGGTATGACACCTAGATCGGATATGAACTCCTTCATCCAGACTCCTTCATTTGCTGCTTCCGAAGCAGCTATGTACTCCGCTTCACACGTAGATCCCGCCACGACACTTTGCTTAGAACTGCACCAACTGACAGCTCCACCGTTCAATGTAAATACGTATCCGGTTTGCGATTTAGAATCGTCCGGATCAGTGTCAAAGCTTGCATCAACGTAACCATTTACGATGAGCTCTTTGTCACCTCCATAAACGAGAAACATATCCTTAGTCCTTTTCAGGTATTTCAGGATGTTCTTGACCGCTGTCCAGTGATCCACTCCTGGATTACTTTGGTACCTCCCTGCTAAACTTATAGCAAGGCACACATCAGGTCTGGTACACAGCATTGCATACATGATAGAGCCTATGGCTGAAGCATAGGGAACATCTTTCATCTTCTCTCTATCTTCTGCAGTGGTCGGGCATTGAGTCTTACTCAATCTCACACCTTGTAGTACAGGCAAGAACCCTTTCTTTGCTTGATCCATTTTGAACTTCTTCAAAACTTTGTCAAGGTATGTGCTTTGTGAAAGTCCAATTAAGCGTCTTGATCTATCTCTATAGATCTTAATGCCTAATATATATGCAGCTTCACCGAGGTCTTTCATTGAAAAACTCTTATTCAAGTATCCCTTTATGCTATCTAGAAATTCTATATCATTTCCAATCAGCAATATGTCATCCACATATAATATCAGAAATGCTACTGAGCTCCCACTCACTTTCTTGTAAATACAGGCTTCTCCAAAAGTCTGTATAAAACCAAATGCTTTGATCACACTATCAAAGCGTTTATTCCAACTCCGAGAGGCTTGCACCAGTCCATAAATGGATCGTTGGAGCTTGCACACTTTGTTAGCTCCCTTTGGATCGACAAAACCTTCCGGTTGCATCATATACAACTCTTCTTCCAGAAATCCATTCAGGAATGCAGTTTTGACATCCATTTGCCAAATTTCATAATCATAAAATGCGGCAATTGCTAACATGATTCGGACAGACTTAAGCATCGCTACGGGTGAGAAGGTCTCATCGTAGTCAATCCCTTGAACTTGTCGAAAACCTTTCGCAACAAGTCGAGCTTTATAGACAGTAACATTACCATCAGCGTTCAGTCTTCTTCTTGAAGATCCATTTATTTTCAATGGCTTGCCGACCATCGGGCAAGTCAACCAAAGTCCATACTTTGTTCTCATACATGGATCCCATCTCGGATTTCATGGCTTCAAGCCATTTTGCGGAATCTGGGCTCACCATCGCTTCTTCATAGTTCGTAGGTTCGTCATGGTCTAGTAACATAACCTCCAGAACAGGATTACCGTACCACTCTGGTGCGGATCTTGATCTAGTTGACCTACGAGGTTCAGTAATAACTTGATCTGAAGTTTCATGATCATTATCATTAACTTCCTCACTAATTGGTGTAGGTGTCGCAGAAACTGATTTCTGTGATGATCTACTTTCCAATAAGGGAGCAGGTACAGTTACCTCATCAAGTTCTACTTTCCTCCCACTCACTTCTTTCGAGAGAAACTCCTTCTCTAGAAAGGATCCATTCTTAGCAACGAATATCTTGCCTTCGGATCTGTGATAGAAGGTGTACCCAACAGTCTCCTTTGGGTATCCTATGAAGACACATTTCTCCGATTTAGGTTCGAGCTTATCAGGTTGAAGTTTCTTCACATAAGCATCGCAACCCCAAACTTTAAGATACGACAACTTTGGTTTCTTGCCAAACCATAGTTCATAAGGCGTCGTCTCAACGGATTTCGATGGTGCCCTATTTAGAGTGAATGCAGCCGTCTCTAAAGCATAACCCCAAAACGATAGCGGTAAATCAGTAAGAGACATCATAGATCGCACCATATCTAGTAAAGTACGATTACGACGTTCGGACACACCATTACGCTGTGGTGTTCCGGGTGGCGTGAGTTGCGAAACTATTCCGCATTGTTTCAAATGTAGGCCAAACTCGTAACTCAAATATTCTCCTCCACGATCATGATCGTAGAAACTTTATTTTCTTGTTACGATGATTTTCAACTTCACTCTGAAATTCTTTGAACTTTTCAAATGTTTCAGACTTATGTTTCATTAAGTAGATATACCCATATCTGCTCAAATCATCTGTGAAGGTGAGAAAATAACGATATCCGCCACGAGCCTCAATATTCATCGGACCACATACATCTGTATGTATGATTTCCAACAAATCTGTTGCTCTCTCCATAGTTCCGGAGAACGGTGTTTTAGTCATCTTGCCCATGAGGCACGGTTCGCAAGTACCAAGTGATTCATAATCAAGTGATTCCAAAAGTCCATCAGTATGGAGTTTCTTCATGCGCTTTACACCGATATGACCTAAACGGCAGTGCCACAAATAAGTTGCACTATCATTATCAACTCTGCATCTTTTGGCTTCGACATTATGAATATGTGTGTCACTACTATCGAGATTTATTAAAAATAGACCACTCTTCAAGGGTGCATGACCATAAAAGATATTACTCATATAAATAGAACAACCATTATTCTCTGATTTAAATGAATAACCGTCTCGCATCAAACAAGATCCAGATATAATGTTCATGCTCAACGCTGGCACCAAATAACAATTATTTAGGTCTAATACTAATCCCGAAGGTAGATGTAGAGGTAGCGTGCCGACGGCGATCACATCGACTTTGGAACCATTTCCCACGCGCATCGTCACCTCGTCCTTAGCCAATCTTCGCTTAATCCGTAGCCCCTGTTTCGAGTTGCAAATATTAGCAACAGAACCAGTATCAAATACCCAGGTGCTACTGCGAGCATTAGTAAGGTACACATCAATAACATGTATATCACATATACCTTTGTTCACCTTGCCATCCTTCTTATCCGCCAAATACTTGGGGCAGTTCCGCTTCCAGTGACCAGTCTGCTTGCAGTAGAAGCACTCAGTTTCAGGCTTAGGTCCAGACTTGGGTTTCTTCTCCTGAACAGCAACTTGCTTGCTGTTCTTCTTGAAGTTCCCCTTCTTCTTCCCTTTGCCCTTTTTCTTGAAACTAGTGGTCTTATTGACCATCAACACTTGATGCTCCTTTTTGATTTCTACCTCCGCTGCCTTTAGCATTGCGAAGAGCTCGGGAATTGTCTTATTCATCCCTTGCATGTTATAGTTCATCACGAAGCTCTTGTAGCTTGGTGGCAGTGATTGAAGAATTCTGTCAATGACGCTATCATCCGGAAGATTAACTCCCAGTTGAATCAAGTGATTATTATACCCAGACATTTTGAGTATATGCTCACTGACAGAACTATTCTCTTCCATCTTGCAGCTGTAGAACTTATTGGAGACTTCATATCTCTCAATCCGGGCATTTGCTTGAAATATTAACTTCAACTCCTGGAACATCTCATATGCTCCATGACGTTCAAAACGTCGTTGAAGACCCGGTTCTAAGCCGTAAAGCATGGCACACTGAACTATCGAGTAGTCATCAGCTTTGCTCTGCCAGACGTTCATAACTTCTGGTGTTGCTCTTGCAGCAGGCCTGGCACCTAGCGGTGCTTCCAGGACGTAATTCTTCTGTGCAGCAATGAGGATAATCCTCAAGTTACGGACCCAGTCCGTGTAATTGCTACCATCATCTTTCAACTTTGCTTTCTCAAGGAACGCATTAAAATTCAACGGAACAACAGCACGGGCCATCTATCTACAATTAACATAGACAAGCAAGATACTATCAGGTACTAAGTTCATGATAAATTTAAGTTCAATTAATCATATTACTTAAGAACTCCCACTTAGATAGACATCCCTCTAATCATCTAAGTGATTACGTGATCCAAATCAACTAAACCATGTCCGATCATCACGTGAGATGGAGTAGTTTCAATGGTGAACATCACTATGTTGATCATATCTACTATATGATTCACGCTCGACCTTTCGGTCTCCGTGTTCCGAGGCCATATCTGCATATGCTAGGCTCGTCAAGTTTAACCTGAGTATTCCGCGTGTGCAACTGTTTTGCACCCGTTGTATTTGAACGTAGAGCCTATCACACCCGATCATCACGTGGTGTCTCAGCACGAAGAACTTTCGCAACGGTGCATACTCAGGGAGAACACTTTATCTTGAAATTTTAGTGAGAGATCATCTTATAATGCTACCGTCAATCAAAGCAAGATAAGATGCATAAAAGATAAACATCACATGCAATCAATATAAGTGATATGATATGGCCATCATCATCTTGTGCTTGTGATCTCCATCTCCGAAGCACCGTCATGATCACCATCGTCACCGGCGCGACACCTTGATCTCCATCGTAGCATCGTTGTCGTCTCGCCAACTATTGCTTTTACGACTATCGCTACCGCTTAGTGATAAAGTAAAACAATTACATGGCGATTGCATTGCATACAATAAAGCGACAACCATATGGCTCCTGCCAGTTGCCGATAACTCGGTTACAAAACATGATCATCTCATACAATAAAATATAGCATCATGTCTTGACCATATCACATCACAACATGCCCTGCAAAAACAAGTTAGACGTCCTCTACTTTGTTGTTGCAAGTTTTACGTGGCTGCTACGGGCTTAGCAAGAACCGTTCTTACCTACGCATCAAAACCACAACGATAGTTTGTCAAGTTGGTGCTGTTTTAACCTTCGCAAGGACCGGGCGTAGCCACACTCGGTTCAACTAAAGTGAGAGAGACAGACACCCGCCAGTCACCTTTAAGCAACGAGTGCTCGCAACGGTGAAACCAGTCTCGCGTAAGCGTACGCGTAATGTCGGTCCGGGCCGCTTCATCTCACAATACCGCCGAACCAAAGTATGACATGCTGGTAAGCAGTATGACTTATATCGCCCACAACTCACTTGTGTTCTACTCGTGCATAGCATCAACGCATAAAACCAGGCTCGGATGCCACCGTTGGGAAACGTAGTAATTTCAAAAAAAATCCTACGCACACGCAAGATCATGGTGATGCATAGCAACGAGAGGGGAAAATGTTGTCCACGTACCCTCGTAGACCGAAAGCGGAAGCGTTAACACAACGCGGTTGATGTAGTCGTACGTCTTCACGATCCGACTGATCAAGTACCGAACGCACGGCACCTCCGAGTTCAGCACACGTTCAGCTCGATGACGTCCCTCGAACTCCGATCCAGCCGAGTGTTGAGGGAGAGTTTCGTCAGCACGACGGCATGGTGACGATGATGATGTTCTACCGACGCAGGGCTTCGCCTAAGCTCCGCAACGATATTATCGAGGTGTAATATGGTGGAGGGGGGCACCGCACACGGCTAAAATATCGTATATCAATTGTGTGTAGAGGTGCCCCCTGCCCCCGTATATAAAGGAGCAAGGGGGGAGGCCGGCCGGCCCTTGGGGCGAGCCAAGGAGGGGGGAGTCCTCCTCCTAGTAGGAGTAGGACTCCCCTTTCCTTGTCCAACTAGGAAGAGAGAAGGGGGAAGGAAAGAGAGGGAGAGGGAGAGGGAAAGAGAGGCCGCGCCACCCTCCCCTAGTCCAATTCGGACTCCCCATGGGAGGGGGCGCGCCACCTCCTGGGCTGCTGCCCTCTCTCTCCCTCAGGCCCACTAAGGCCCAATACATCCCCGGGGGGTTCCAGTAACCCCTCCGGCACTCCGGTTTTATCCGAAACTTCTCCGGAACACTTCCGGTGTCCGAATATAGTCGTCCAATATATCAATCTTTATGTCTCGACCATTTCGAGACTCCTCGTCATGTCCGTGATCATATCCGGAACTCCGAACAACCTTCGGTACATCAAAACATATAAACTCATAATAAAACTGTCATCGTAACTTTAAGCGTGCGGACCCTACGGGTTCGAGAACTATGTAGACATGACCGAGACACCTCTCCGGTCAATAACCAATAGCGGAACCTGGATGCTCATATTGGTTCCCACATATTCTACGAAGATCTTTATCGGTCAGACCGCATAACAACATACGTTGTTCCCTTTGTCATCGGTATGTTACTTGCCAGAGATTCGATCGTCGGTATCTCGATACCTAGTTCAATCTCGTTACCGGCTAGTCTCTTTACTCGTTCCGTAATACATCATCCCGCAACTAACTCATTAGTCACAATGCTTGCAAGGCTTATAGTGATGTGCATTACCGAGTGGGCCCAGAGATACCTCTCCGACAATCGGAGTGACAAATCCTAATCTCGAAATACGCCAACCCAACAAGTACCTTTGGAGACACCTGTAGAGCACCTTTATAATCACCCAGTTACGTTGTGACGTTTGGTAGCACACAAAGTGTTCCTCCGGTAAACGGGAGTTGCATAATCTCATAGTCATAGGAACATGTATAAGTCATGAAGAAAGCAATAGCAACATACTAAACGATCGAGTGCTAAGCTAACGGAATGGGTCAAGTCAATCACGTCATTCTCCTAATGAGGTGATCCCGTTAATCAAATGACAACTCATGTCTATGGCTAGGAAACATAACCATCTTTGATTAACGAGCTAGTCAAGTAGAGGCATACTAGTGACACTTTGTTTGTCTATGTATTCACACATGTATTATGTTTCCGGTTAATACAATTCTAGCATGAATAATAAACATTTATCATGATATAAGGAAATAAATAATACTTTATTATTGCCTCTAGGGCATATTTCCTTCAAAAACGTCTTACATTATGTGACGGAGGAGTACGTACTCGTACTGTAGCAGTACTAGTACTACTTTTCTCAACTAGTAGTGCGATGTACTGTACTTCTAGTCTAGTCAAGTTTAGTGCACCAGTTTTGAACTCTTGAATCTCAGGGCCAAGGAGCTACAGTTGGAAGTGGAGGGTACTACTGTTCTCTAGAACCATCGTTGTACTATCAATGCAGGGGAAGTACACCTGCGTAGTGGCCTAGTGGGTACTCTCGGTGCTCTATTCAGCCGCTCCTCTCACGTAGCTGGCCTACTCAGCCGCTCCTCTCACGCACACACTAGCAGCCTGTTTATCAGTGACGGTTACTGCGGGGGCAGAACATTTGAGTTATTTGATACAGCGAGACTAGGCTTTTCGCTTCCATTTGTGGAGGTGTAATGGATCTCGTCGAACTTTGTTAGTAGTTCCTTCTTTATGAATGAGATGAAGCAAAGCTTTTGCCTCCGTTTCAAAAAAACACGTCAAGAGGAATTTCTTTTATAGTAGAGCCGATAATGGAGTGAAGTCCATGCGTGCAACGCCACAAGCTACAGAGTAGTAGTAGAGCACTTTACGTACAGAGCCATATTGCACAGTTCCCAATGCCCCGCCAGGCTTTTTCGGCTCCTCGGGCTTAATTGGGAGGCGCTAGTTTAAATATGCTACTAGCTGGAAGCTGCAAGCGAGGTGCGGCTAGGGCGAGCACGCGAGCCACGGGATGCTGGGAAGGAAAACCCGTTCATGTGGCTAGGCTGTCCAGTGCACCCAGATTGTGGGGCCGCACGTCCGTTTGACTTCAAAACTCAAACTACCCGTGTAAAATATTGGCTCGCAGCAAAGTGTAGTAGTACTATTTTAAAAAAAGGCCGCCGTGCGTTCGGCCAGGATCGAACCCACAAAACGAGGTATACACTCCCGCGACCACTAGTAGTACTCGTTGGAGTACAACGCAACCTAGAATCGCCTTTTGTCGCTAGTAGTACGTACATTGTTCCTTACAAGAAACCCCTAAGATGGTTAATAGTATAGCCAGCTGCTGGCTATAAGCCAGTGCCATGTCATCTACAGCCCATCTTATAGCCAACATGTACAATAATAGATCAAAAGAGTGTACTACTTTTTTATTATGTGGCCCACTTCTCATTCTCACAAAGTGCCTAGGAGCACGTGCTAGAGCTGGCTCTTCACGAAGAGCCTGCTTACCTTCTCTCTCCTCTTCTCTTTCCTCCAACTAAGCAGAAATATACTAGTTTATTTCTTATAGCCCGCTGACTCAGCTCTATTGTACTTGCTCTAATAATGCAAGAAACCACTAAAATGCCAAGAAACTACTACCACTTGCATACGTGGCAGACTTAAGATAAGACTACCTTATCAACCATTGTACATGCTCTTACCAACAAAAATCCTCGAGTGACCTCCTACCTCCGGCCCGTCCACCTAGTCATCCTCGGCCATGGGACGCAGCTACCGCCGCCGGCAGAAGGCGAGGTCAAAACCGCCGGCGGTGCGGAGCCCATGTTGCGGCAGCCCGGATGCCAGCTCCGTCCGGCGCTCGCGGCCGCTAGCTAGCCAAGATAGCTCCGTCCAGCTGCTTGTCTGCAAGGTTTGCTAGCTAGATTGGCACGGCAGCGCGGCGGCTTGCTCGCGCGCGCCGCGCTAAGGCCAGCCATCTGGCTCGAGCGAAGGCCAGCGCGGCGGCTTGCTCGCTCGTGAGTCACGCTCGGGCCAGCCTGCCAACCCGTGCGGAGGCCAGCGCGGCGTCCGGCCCGTCCGGCGGAGCGGCGGCCAACTCGCTCATCACCGGCGCCACCGACGAACACGCATCAGTACTGTTTGAAGTAATGTTCAGGAAAAATAATGATTTGAGGGGGAATAACAGGATAGAAGGTCAGATGTGGGTCCCTCGTGTCAACGGTCAAACAAAATGTGTTGGTTTAAGCTGCCTCTCAGCACGGACGTGTGGGCCAACCCTGTCATAAATGGGTTTAAACGAACCTAATCGGTAGGAGTACTAGGTAGTTTTTGGCGTGGATTAAGAAATTTTGGGTATGTTTTTGCTATTTTTTGTACAATAGATTCTTCCTAGGGCTGGTTGAAAGTGGTAGTTTTTTGTTAAATACTCTACATATTGTAAGTAGGAGTGAAAGTTAAGCTTTGGAAGCCAATAAGCAAGGCTAGTTACATAGTGCATATGTGTACATGATTGAAAGTAAATATCAACCATGAGTGACTAATATCTTGATGGAAAACTCGAAACTATGGAATACTAGGAAAAAATGCATGGTTGGAAATACTAGCAATGTTCATGTCCGTTGCAACGAATCATAATTAGAATAATACTTATTCACAAACTTGGTACAAAACACTCTAATTTTGATATACATATGTCACTAGAGATATATTATGTTTCAATTAGAATATATTCCTTGGGCTGTTTTGGTGAGGTCAGGGAGGGATGTGGTTGGTTTTAAGATACTAATTATGGGTTTTTCTGCAAATTGGTAGACAAGTGGGATGTTGGTGAGAAAAGGCAACAACTTACCTCACAATCGTTAGATGTAGATCTAATGGTCAGAAACGACGGATGGCAGACACACCAGCATCACCAACTTAGTCTTGTGTAGGAGTACTAGCAAGATCCGTGCATTGCACGGAACATCAAGATGCATTTTTTTATAAAACACTTGTTGTGATTGACCCTTGCGGGAGTAATCCCATGTGTAAAAACTAATGATATCTCGAGAAATATGAGATAAGGTGAAGAGGAGTGGGGTGTGGTGGTGGTTGGTGGTCGGACTGAGCGGAGGCATGGGGATTGACGACGCCGGCAGCGGCCACCAGGCCAGTTTGTTCCAGAGGCTTCCTTTCTTAATTGCTCAACAATGAGGTTTGTTGGAGATAAGGATGAACGAGGGAAGGCCTTGTCTGCAAATGTGGAGAGGGGTGCGGGTATCTTTTAGTTTAATTTCCATCCGTCAGATATAGATCGGACGGTCTATATTGCAAGATGGCACACGTACCATCATCACCAACTCGGTTTTTTATAAGAGAAGAAATATAAGTATGGAGATACAAACGTATTATCGATACTTGCTTCCGTAAACTAGCATCTACATTCTATTCAACGCCTCGGCATGTGGGGCCTTAGCACAATGACTTCTCGACTGTGTAAAACAAAGATTTTCCCGTCGCCGACAAGGAGGGGGTGACGGCGGCGCGCTTTTTGGCTTGCTCTAGTCCTAGTAGTCATACTAGGTGGTCTAAGCACGTGTAGATTTATTCTTTTTCACGTCTCGTGTTCGCCGTACTGCCACGACTGTTGATGAATAGACGGTAAGTTATTCACGGGGAAACCCTTGTTGAGCGTGTTTGCGAGAGAGAGAGAGACAGTGTGCGTGTGTGATATGTTAGAGACTGAGGCAATGATAACAGATTCTTTGTGTCTATGTGTGTGGAGGATAGAGAGAGACATGTACATGGGGCTTTGTGTTGTGTAACGTGGAGACACATATACATAATTAGAGAGTGAGTGTGTGAGATACACATGCGGACATGAGGAGAGATGAGGATCCAGATAAATGGGTGTTTGTGCGTGTCTGTGTGTGTTTGTGCACGCGTTTGTGTGTGAGAGGGAGAGAGTGTATGTGGAGTAGAGAGACCACTGATGATGTAAACCTAGTATAAGGGAAGGGGGAATGGTGTGACATGTGTAGTAGCGAGATAGCACGGGTGCGGGCGGGGGGAGCAGACTATTTGGAAGAGACATCGAGTGTGTGTGTGGGAGAGGGGTGTGAGAGCGAGAGAAAGAGAGAGCTAGCGACGGAGAGAGAGAGAGAGGAAGAGAGGGGGCGAGAGGGGTCGTTTGTGTCCATAAATGGCGTATAGATAGGGAGACAATGTTGATGTTGTCCGAAATTGGCCTATGAACGGAGACGCAAGGGAAGCGAGTCATCGTGTGTGTGATAGGGACTTCATGAGAGATCTAGAATAGATGGTGTAGAGAACAATGTGCGAAATCGAGAACGATTATACATTAGGGAGCTATGCAAAGAGTCACGACATATATGTATACAGGGAAGGAGCTGGGGCGGGTCCGCATGTGGGAGAGATAGAAAGAGGAGAGTGGTGCACAAGGAGACAAAGTGTGCTTGTTTGCAGTGGGGTGGTGTGTGAGGTGAGTGCACGAGAACCACATGACTAGGGAGATAGACGTTTGGGGGCGACGTTTTGTGTGTATGGGAAATATACACTCTACATAGTGCGTGTGCTTGGGTAAGAGAGATAGCGGGAGACCTAGAGAGTGAGGGAAGAGATGTGTGCATGCCCGAGAGACAAAGTGATAGAGACCTATGTTGGGGTCCGGACTTTACAAGAGAGAGGGGTGTTAATGTGCTCGTGTGTTGGTGTTTGGGGGAGAGAACGACTTCTCTATGTGTGTGTGTGTGTGTGGTGGGGGGGGGGTTGACTTCAGATAAAGAGTGAGGTGTCTATATTTGAGGGACTTTAGCGTAATTGAGATATTGTGCACTCATGGTTGATCAATTTGTTTCACAGTTTGTACTATGAGATAACGATACTTTTGAACATGCGTGATATACCTTGATGTACCAGAATTACAAACCTAAGATTGGAATTTTGGAATTCGACTCCATCATTAGCTTTTGTAATTCATTTAAACGGAGGTACATTTTTTAAGCCGGGATTTCGTGATTTCAAATTCATATATCAAACCTAGAGATATACACATACGGGCATGTTCAAACTTTATAATCATCCACTTTATTCATACACATACACATTTTTGCTTTTGTCATCATATTTAGGATAAACACATTTGGAATTTCATTTGAATTGGACCGTATGATGGTATTTGCTTGTAGTAGCTCAATGATCCATATTTGAATTGAATGGACAATCTAAGTTTCGAGTTGGAGACATTGATTTTCAAAACTTGCACATTTTTTTGCGTGCAAAACAAACAAATTGTCGGCCATGATATCATAGTCGGCCGTACGAGAGCAGAATACTTATAATTTTAGGCGCCAAAAGCTTTCAAACTTCCCGCTCACATCGAAATATCACGCGCCCGAAAGTTTAGCCCTGCGATATTCCTGTTTTACCCCTGCCACATGAACGGAAAAGGGCTGCTTTGGTAACTCCATTGTTTTCCCCTCTTTGCCCCCAACATTCTTCCCCAGAGCCCCTCCCCTTCCCCTCCCCGACCCCCCCAACCACGGCAAGCCGCCGAATCTAGTCCTCCGCCGCAGCGGTGGACCTCACACCCCGCCGGATCTACCTTCCGCACCTTGGAACCCCCAACTGCCAACTCACCACTTCACCGGAGCCGCTTCAGCGACTGGCTTGTCCACCGCTCCAGATCTCCTTGACCGCCATCATGGTCCACCGCACCGGATCTGCTTAACCGGCGCCCTCGTCCACCACAGCGTAGGCCCTTCACTGACTCCCTCGTCCGCCCCTTCGCTGGCCCTTCATACAAGCCCTCGTCCGCCGCAACAGATCCGCCTCACCGAAAGCACTGTACAACGCGCCCGCCGAAGCCTTCGTCCACTGCACCGGACCCGCTCCACGGACGCCATATTCAACTCCACCGGCCCTGCTTTACCGACGCCGCAGCCTCATCAGGTTATTTCGATTTGTACTCCTTCGGTTTTTCTCTTTATCGTGCAACTGTTCACTTACCACAGATGAGCTTTCTTGTATGTCGACAGGCGCCGCAACCGTAGCACCGGAGCCGCTTCAGCGACGGCGACAGCCGGCCCAAACTCAACCGCAACACGAGCACCATCGACGATCCTTAGCTATCAAGTATGACAACGATACCCATACGCCGCCGAGAATCAGGTACTATTATCCAACGGCCGGCGCCTACGTTCACTTTCCTAGCATAAGCACCGCACCTTTGAATTTCTTCAGGGCATCATTCAGTTTTTCATGAGACGCGTTATTCTGCTTGCACCTGTAGGGCCATACTTCTGGCAGTGAACATGTTACATGTGCTAAATTACATACCAGTGCACATATAGTTAATATGCTTTAGTTTTGTTCTGATGCCACCTGTTGGTTCCATCAGACTGCTTAATGTTCTCTATGCTTAATTACACATCAGCAAACTAGCATGTGGTTCCGCTGCTTTTTGTTCGTTTTACCCTACATTTTCTGATGCTAGCTATTACATCACTGCTCCGAGCCTCTGTTCATTACTTGTTTGTGTGTTCTTGATCTTCCCAAGTTGCATGACTAATTTGATGCTTCTATTAATTATGGAGCTGCCAACCCCATCAAGCAAAATATTTGTTCTTTTGGGGCTGGCACCTCGAACAAGCATAAAAATAGAGGGAAGCAGATATATTGTCGTGTATGCACACACCCTTCTTTCATTAGTTTAGATGAACCATTGATGATCAATTCGGACCAGTGCATGCGATTAAAATTAATTTTACCTAAATAGATGGTGCAGAATAAACTACAACAACTAGATTTGCAACCACGGGATGCTGACGATATCTTCAAAGAACATTGCAACAGCAGCTAGGCTTCACAGCAACATATGGTAAGCCAGTGTGTTTTAGTACATGTGAAATGTAATGCGAGTGGGCTGCTTTCTTGGCTTGTGCCCTCAACGTGTAATCCTACCGAATTACAAATAGTTCAGTTGTCTGCTTTGCTGTATTGCTTGATTCGAATGCTTATTTGTTGTTACGCTATACCTGAGTTGGCCAATATGTCAGCAGTGCCTGCTGTACTATCGTAAAGAAATGCATGCCTATTTCATTTGAGTCCTTAACTTTTCCTCTCAACTTCATCACAAGACTGTCTTCGTAGTTTATATGAGGCCACACTGTTAAGTGCTTTCTCAGATTATTTCAACTGCTTAGATGCCTTGGCAACTTAAATATAGCGGTTGTACACTCCCTTTCAACTAGGGATGTCAACTGGGTCCCGTTTAATCCCGATTAAAGTCCACTAGTGGTATGATAGTTCAAAAGAGTTTTTGTTTTTTGAGGAAAATGAACTAGGGAGGTAGCAAAAACTAACTAGATGGGACTGGCGGATGTCGTTTATTTGCCACTTACATCCCTAGTTTCATCTTACCATTTTAATTTCTTTTCGGCTGATGCTGCTTCGAACCATTTAAATATAGTTTGCCATGCTCGGCAATAATTCGTCCGTCGTTTACCATGTAAGCTTACTGCCTGGATCATACGATAACTATCTCTTACTGATGTCCAGCAGAAACCTTTCAGGATGCCGTTCACACTAGGACACAATGTACAACCCCAGAATCTATTTGTGGAAGCAGTGCGCCATCCATGTTACCAGATGGTAGCAGTTCAGAGGCAACACCGCCGGAGAGCAGTCTGAGCACAGATATTATAGTGCTTGAGGCTCTACTAGAGGCAGAAAGAGATGGTGTGGCTGCCATGAATGAGGTAATCTTTATCTTGAGGCTGGAAATTACGGAATTAGCGGCACGCATTATGCAAGCAACCCAAGAATTGGAGGAAGTAAGAATGTTGCATTTGAAGACGGAGGAGGTCCTGCTGTTTCTGCTATCTGAAGCCCAAGGTAATCCCGGTTCTTCTTTAGATACCAGTTGAAATTGTCATTAGATTATTGTACTTGCATGTTGTGTCATGTCTCTGAATGGATTATGTTGCAAGACCCCCTATGTTGTCCATGTGTTGTAATGATCCGAATTTTTTAGGCGAGGTAATCCTCAGTACTTGTATGATTGACATAAGGTGAACTGTTTTTCGTGTGAGCATATTGTATTGGATGAAATAACTGTTTGACTCAGAGTGTATCCAACCTACTGAATTCGAAGATCACGGCATTTCTAAATCATAATCATATATAAAGGTGGAATAAATCTTTGTTGTGGTTTTGAAGAAATAAATAACAAAACGTATAATTATCTGTGGATATTCGTAATCGAATACAAATTGGATTTGAATTTAGTTTGCCAGGTCCCAGGGCAAACGTGAATGCTAATTCTCCCAAGTTTTGAACGAAGCGGCTAAACACCCACTATAATTTGTGGGCTGCCCGAAGCAAGTGTTTGCGAGATGGAAATTACTGTCTACCCCTGACACTTGACATCCTTATCGACCGGATTTACACTGCTGTCGATAGGGGTAGACTAGTAACTTCAATCAGACGTGACACGACGGCCTCTGAGCCCATTCAGACACGGTGGGCGCCAAACGTGGGCGGCAAAACACATTTGATTCAAGCTCGTCCGAAAGACATGTGTCTCTTCCTCCATTTCCCCATTCATACACGGTGGGCGGCAAAACAAACTCTCCTCGTCCGAAATCGATGTAGGCTAATATTTTAAATAGGGGCAGATGTGTAACTTCCATCAGACGTGACACAACCGCCCTACCTGTCAGGCCCGTTCATACACCGTGGGCGCCAACCGTGGGCGGCAAAACACCCTCTCCTCGCCCGAAATAGTTACCGGCAAATATTTGGGAGATGCGAGATTACCGTCCTATCCCCAACCGACGCGATGTCCGAAATTTTAAACGAGGGATAAGTTCGTAACTTTCCCCCATTTCAGAGAAGCGCGTCCCAAAGTTTGAGATCCCCCCTCCCCTCCATTTCCCCATTCATACACCGTCGGCGGCACGACAACCTCCGCACTGCGGCCAGCCTCCTCCGTCCGCCACCCCATCCTCCACCTTGCCGGAGCCGCTACCCCTACCCCGTCGTCCACTGCAAGAGATGGACGTCTCTCATCCACGGCGCTGGACCAGGATCCTTTCATCGCCTCCTCTCGCTTCATCGGCGCCGTCGTCCACCTTGCCGTTGCCGCTCCTACGACCGCCTCGTCCACGGCAACAGGATATATCCCCCGACCCGGCCGTCTGCCGTCTAAAGTCTTCTTCCCCGCCGCCGACAGCCATCGCACCCGCAACACCCTCAACGTATCAGCATAGGCCTACACGGCGTCGCAAGAGAGGTGGTACTCTTCCATATGTGCTTAAGTTATTGATCTCACCCGGAAAATAGATCGTAATTTGTTTACTGTACTTTTCTTGTCCGTACCAAATCGTAGTGGCTAGTTGAAAGCAAACATTGGTTGCGAAGTAGCTTTGTCCGGTTTGCACCTTCAGATCCGCCATGGCACGGGCACTATACTCGTAAAGCTTATGGTTTCCCCCCTTTATATTCACTACCATCATCGTAGGTGCTTCGTGTCGTGCTAGCACTGCTCCTCAAGACCTCAACCCAAAGCTTACGTGTTGAAATACGAATCTGATATGATGCTCATATCACTAAAACAGAGAACGTTTAATTGGTCACCTAATGTTCCTATATTCGTTTCGAAAAGCATGTGCGCCACCCACTGGTCCAGCTAGTTCCACTTTCCTGATTTTTCTCTTGATGCTTAGGGTTTTCCCCTTTTATCTACTCTACTATGATCTGCGTAGGTGCTTTCTGTCGTACTAGCATTACTCCACCCTTCAAGCTAAACAACACAACACTCAGAATTCGAAAGCTTAGTTGTTCAAATATGATTGTGATATGATACTGATATTAGTTAACCGACACATTTAATTGGTTAGCTAAAGGTCCCACTTGAGTTTCCAAATGCATGTCGCGACATATAGAGAGACAGCATAATTGCATTTCTTTGTCACTTGTTGACCGTACTTTCTTGTCCATACCAAATCTTAGTTGTTATTTCAAAGCAAACATCGGTTGCTAACTACCCTTTGCGCGGTTTGCAGCTTCAGATCTGCCATCCCACTGCCACGGTCAACACTGTACTCATCATGCTTATGTTTTCCCCATTTTATGATGACCACAATCAGCCTACGTGGTTCGTGTCGTAATAGCACTGCTCCACCCATCGAGCTAAACAAGCTTAGTTGTACAAATTCATATCTGATATTATTGCTGATATTAGTAAAACTGAGAGATGTTTAATTGGTTAGCTAAATGTTCCTACTTTAGTTTCGAAATGCATGTGAGCCACATATGGAGAGACCGGAAAGAATAGTATTTCTCTGTGCGCTCTGGTTCATCATGGGTGGCCAACCGACATTGTATTGAAAGACTTGTAATATCTTCAATCTGCTTGCTCTTCTGCTCTTCTTTAAGATGATACTCTTCTCTTGCGGTCGACTGGTCAGGTCGAGTTGTTCTCCCTTAGTATATTTTGAATCTGTCAGGTCAGGTCGACTTGTTCTTCTTTACTATATGTTGAAGCTATCATCTGCGAAGTGTCATCACTTCTGGAGCTCTCATATTTTGAGTAGTAGGCCACATTATATTAATGCACACAACAAATTACAGCATGCATGGCATCTTTTAAAAGAATTGCAGAGATAGCACAAAGGGGTTTACAGGGAGGCAGTATTGGATTAGAATCACTTCTGCATTACAAAGAAAATCTCACTTGTTTTTATGTTTTCATGCATGTCAGATATTGAACATTATCAAAATGAATATGAGAATGGGCGCACGAGAGGAATATTGCGGAACGATCCACTGGCTAACAAACTTGGCATGGTGGAGGATGGCCTATCTTATTCACCCATCAAGGTGCTTGCTCTAACTTTGCAAAGTTGTATTGGTCGCACATATTTTGCATCTGACCTCTTGCATTACTTCTACTTTGTTACACCATCTGCTTAGTTTAAGCATCATATATGAGTATATGCCATACCTATCCATTTTCTGTACCTATTCCATGTGTCGTCACACTATGTTTTTCCAGTCAAATGTTGTTCTTTCGTAATAGATGTCCAAAAGGAAGAGGGTGAGTGCAGATCCTCAAGGAGTACAAACTAGGTATTTGGAAAAGGTAGTGATACCTGTTAAATCAGATAGATCAGCAGCCACAGAAAACACAGGCCCAACTGTACCACACTTTACCCCTACTCCAGTGGCCAAACCCCTATTAGAACTGCTGGGAGCCCAGCGTCAGGTACTGTCTATGATATCAATTCAAAATTTGAACTCCTAAATTTCTGCTTGTGCCTTACCTTCTCTCTTGTATGAAAACTAATTTCAGATGAATCTCCTTGCTCAAAGGATCATACGATCTCAAAACAATAATGGGCTCTGCATTGCTCTTGTCAGTACCTCTCTCCCTTTTGCCTTGTAACGCTGTACTTAATTAATTGCTATTTGATTATGTATCATCAGTCTGCACCTGAGCTTCATTATCCTCTGTTTCTTCCAATATTATTTGATCTATATTTACTCTTTGCAAAATGTAGAATAATGGCAACGCTTATAAAGAATTTTCTTTGGGGAATTTATTGAATTATCCTTCCATCAACATGGAGAAGGGCTTTGTCCAGCCCGTGTTAACATGTAATGTAAGTTCATCCTTCTCAAGCCTTCAAACTTTGTTCTAGTATAGATTTGGATAGGCATCATTTCCTCCACTGCTGTTTGCTTTGCTGTTTACATCTGATTGGATGTTTGCAACAACTACCAGTTTCAAATTGTAGTTGTAAAAACATGTTCCTTATGCAGAACAGATCCATTTATTTGCTTATATAATTGTGAAACCTGTTACGTGTCTCCTTGTTTCTCTTTCAGACTCGTATCTCTTACGCCAGGCAGAACTTTAGGGAAGATAGTGAGCCAAACCATCTTGAGGACAGCGAGATGACCCCAAGGTCCTGTCTTGATGAAGACAGTGAGTTGAAGCTACTCACCAGCAGGTGTGAGACAACCTCTGTGCAGTCGCTGCCTCAATCAGTTCGACTTCTTCAGTCTCAACTTAAAGCGGAAAGGCTTGCTTCAGCTCAGCTCCGACTTGAAGTCAAAGATGCAATGAAGATGTCAGAGGACTGCCGTGCGCACCATCATGCCTTAAATCTAGTGTTGATGCATCTATCGTTGACACAACTGAGGTCTACTCAGCTTCTTCAGCTGTTTGGGGGGCCCGACGTGGCCAGGCCTAGTGCCTTCTGAAGTGCTCTCAGTTTTGTATATTCTTTTGTCGGCGCGTTTATTTGCACTGGTGGCGAACTTTGATGCCCAGTGGATGTAATATGTGTGATAGCCGTGATAGCCTAGCGTAAGTTGCTTGCTTATTTATTTCCTTGTTGTCTTGTTTATTTGTTTGCTTGTAGTCATTGCAGTTCTTTTTCCGCGGTTTGCTAGTGGCTGCAATAACCTATTTTTAAAAACTAGGCCACAATAACCATGGGCTAATATTTACTGTAGTGACACTGGGCCTCCTACGGGCCGTAGAAACAGTGGGCCTTCTACGGGCCGTAGAAACAGTGGGCCTTCTACGGGCCGTAGAAACAATGGGCCTTCTACGGGCCGTAGAAACAATGGGCCTTCTACGGGCCGTATCATCAATGGGCCTTATACGGGCAGTATGATCGATTGGCCAAACATGGGCCAATAACAGGCCGCATTATGGCCGTAAACGGGCTAGAGTTGGAATCGTCCGTTCATGGGCCGACCATAACGGGCCATCGTTAATAGGCCGTATTTGATGACGCTATGAAAACGGCCCAACGTATTAACGGACCACAAACGGGCCGACTGTAACCACGGGCTGAATTTGGCCCACAAGCAGAAAATGACAGTAACGGGCCGTAAGTAAACGAATGCTGGAAATGAGCCCAAGAATAAATGGGCTCTGAGAAGGCCGAAAGATAACATGGGCTGGAAACGGCCCAACGGAATAACGGGCCGTTAATGGGTATAAAGTGATACACTGTTCATTACGGGCCAGTTTCACCACGGGCCGTTAATGGGTGTAAAGTGATACACTGTTCATTACGGGCCAGTTTCACCACGGGCCGTTAATAGGCCAAGAGTTACATAGGGCCTCATATGGGCCGAAAGACGTCATGGGCCATACATGGGCCAGAAGTGAAAACGGGCTGGAATCATATTGGGTGGCCCAGATGACGCTACTGGGCCTAATTCGGATAGGGCGTAACGGGCCTTGGGTTAGCGGGCTGTAAATGGGCTATATGCGAACAGGCCCTTAACAGGCTTTACATGGGCCGGCCCGCCACCTTTTGACCAAGTCAAACGGGCCGGCCTTTTCACAGGAATGGGCCTCTGTTGGGCCGTGCCACGTGTCGACGTATCATAGGCGCCTTCTGTCCAATGAGTGGATGACATCTGTCCCAACGATGAGCCGACACGTGTTTCCTCCAGCCAATGATGATTTTACACGTGGAAAATCCCCATTGGTCGGGGCTGTTAACGGGTTACCGGATCCAAAACCCGACCTGATAGCTTAACGGCATTCCGTTACGGTGGATGCCACGTGTCGGTCACCCTTGACAAAAGCACTTCTGTGACGCGGGATTTATCGTCATGGAAGTGGACACTTCCGTGATGATAATTTTGGTAATGTCATGGAACACTTCTACGACAGCACAGGTATGACTATCTTGATTCTGTCATAAAATCGTCATGGATGTACATGCATGACAGAAAATGCGACCTACTCTGACAAACACGTATCATCACGGAAGTGTATTTTTTTGTAGGGGGTTGAACTGCTGGGTTTTTTTGTGTTGTTTAATTTTGGGCCCCAACATATGATCTTAGACTTGAACTTCTGCTTGAGATGTGGCTGGGCTGCTGGTTTCAGATGGAGAGGATTTTCTGTGTTTTGTAATGTATTGGTATTTTTTAACTCAACCAATACGTCGCCTTTTGCATAGAATCTATATGTTTTTTTTGTGATTTTTCAACCGCGAATGGATTTCAACTATAACTTTGTGCAAAAATATTCTTATACACTCCTTTATGTTTCTTTATCTTTTGTCGGCATTGTACATGAAATTTTGCACGTATCCAAACATAACTTCATATCTGAACGCGTTGTCTTAGGCTTGCTAACCTTAGTTCATACGACAATACTTATTTTTTAAGCATATTTTTCCTACATCGATTTATATACCAGAACATCTTCTGTAAGCTGACCTGAAGTTCAAACTGTGTATTTATTTGCTGCTTGCTCTTTTATGGAATACAACACCAGCACCTCCTGCCATAATATACCAGAACATCCACTGTAATCTTACTTGAACTTCATAGTGTATATTTTTCATTTTTATTCTTGCTTGCACTTTGCATGGAATACATCACTAGCACAGTACTTCCTCTCATAATACACGAGGACTTCTACAGTAATATTACTTGAACTTCACAATGTATATTTTTCATTTTATTACTGCTTGCTCTTTCATGCAATACATCACTAGCACCTCCTCTCAAACTATACTAGGACTTCTGCAGTAAGCTTACTTGAACTTCTAGCGCATAATTTCTTTGAAACTTCAACAATAGAAGTTCAAGTAAGCTTCTCCTAAAATACTGTTTCAAAAGTGGAATAACATTCTGCACATTGACATGACATAAGTTTGCTTTGTTTAATTGACCTAGTCTAACTGTTCATCAACCTTGCGCTCCTCCTAGGCTTTGGTTCTAGTGGTTTTTGCTTGACATGTACCTCTTCCTCTTCATCTTCCTCTTTCTCTTCCTCTTCATCGTCCTCTTCCTCTTCATCATCCTTGATGAGGACATCAATACCATTGTTACACCCACAGCCCCTACTGCTACATATACTGGACCAATTACTAGAGCTCGCGCACGTCAATTAAATTATCAGGTACTTTCGTTTCTTGGTAATGATTCTAATGTTCTTGAGAATATGATGCTGCCTAAATTGGATACATTTGTTTTGCTTACAAATGAAGGGGCTGGCATGGAGAAGAGGGATGAACATTGGAGCAAGACCAAGCCTAGAGATGATGGCATGCGCAAGGAGAACAAGAACGGAGTTACAAGTGATGATTTCAGGACTTTGAAGCCACCATAAGGAGTGCATGAAGCCTTGGATGAAATATACAAGATGCCACTTCATAAATTTCATCCAGAGGCTATTCTAGGTGCTGCATCACCTTATTATTGGGCCAGGCCCATGTAATTTCAAAATACTTAAGTATAGGCTGTTTTTAGAGTCTGTATGTGTGGGGAAACAAGAGTTAGGGTTGGTTTCGGACCCCTCCCTCAAGGGCCACGTAATTCCCCCTCTTCCTCCATATATACAGCCCTTAGGGTGTCGTTTAGACTTTGGGTTTTGCTTAGATCAAAAGTTCGCCATAGTTGCAACTTCGCGTACTTCGTTTGTGTTCAACGACCAGACCAAGGCGTCACAAAACCCCACCTTCATTAATAAAGCTTTCCTCTTATATTCGCAATATCCAGATTGCAATCTTAGTTTCTTGCGTGTTCTTCATTTGCTCGTAGGAAACAGGCCCTCGTGGTCAGGTTGATCGTGCTCCGGCGTGGTCAATAACCCTCGGAAGTTGGTTTAGCGATTGCTAAGGCGCGACGTCTCGCACGTTCGTAGTCGGGTCGTCAAGGTCGACTCCCACAGAAAACGATAGCCACCATCTCATCAAAACATCGGGACACCTTTGCCTCTATCAAGTGGTATCAGATATTCAGGTTCCTCGGTGAGATTTTACAGTTTTTCGTAGTTTAGATCGAGTCTGTTCTTCATACCTACAGTCCACGAAAAATCCACACAAAAAATTAGGGTTAGTTCATCATATCCGAACCAGTCTGAGCCTTTGCATAGTCTTTTCAGTATTTTGCTTTATTGAATTTGCGGTGGAATTGTCGTGTCAAGTTGCTGGTCTTAGCGTCTGGTTTCCCTTAGAGTTTCGAGTTCTGTTCACAAGTTGTCACGCCGCCGCCGCACCATCGTCATCGTTCCTACCATATTCCACCACCACCAACATATTCCTTACCGCTGCCATATACATCCGCCTGTCCACCACCAATCCGAGTCCACAACATCTGTCTGTCCACCACCAATCCGAGTCCACATGTACATCTGCCTGTCCACCACCAATCCGAGTTCTTTTCATATTAGGTTTGTTTTCGAGATCCATCTAGTTTTCATTTTGTGTTTCCTTGCCTGAGTAGGTCTCGGAAAAAAGGTGGTGTGAAGCTGTAGGTATGAGGAACAGACTCTATTATAAGTATAAGGAGTATAATAATATCACTCGTTTATAAGGAGTATAAGGAGTATAATAATACCACTCGTTTATTCCATCTTGCTTGTAAAGCTGAACGTGAAGTGCAGGATCGACAGGCATTGGCGCGAACTAACTTTTCTGCAGGTCGACCTTCGTCATGGACGCCACGTGCATCCTCTACTTCCACTGCACCATCACCTCCATCAGCTGCCACCTCCAACCGTGATACAAGAAAGCAGGCACAACCACCACTATCTGCCAAGAGCACACCTGCGGGGCTTGCACAGAGCTCTTCTTCTTCCATGGCATCAACAGGGCACACAAGTGATATTATTTGTCGTCGATGTAAGGGAAGAGGTCATTATGCACGAGAATGCAAATCTCAGCGTGTGATGATTGCTACTGAGGATGGTGGGTATGAGTCCGCTAGTGACTATGATGAGGAGACTTTGGCTCTTATTACACATGAAGAACACGGTGGAGATGATTATGATCATGAGACGCAATACATGGCTCCTGAAGATGCTAACAGGTATGAATGTTTTGTTGCTCAACGTGTTTTGAGTGTGCATGTTACACAAGTTGAGAAAAATCAGAGGCATAATTTGTTCCATACAAAGGGAGTTGTGAAGGAACGTTCTATTCGCGTCATCATAGATGGAGGGAGCTGCAACAACGTGGCTAGCATGGAGATGGTGGAGGAGCTATCTCTCACCACAAGACCACATCCACATCCTTAATACATCCAATGGTTCAACAACAGCGGCAAGGTTAAGGTAACCCGTACTGTTCCTGTGCATTTTAGTATCTCTACATATGCTGATTATGTTGATTGTGATGTGGTACCTATGCAAGCATGTTCCTTATTACTTGGTAGACCATGGCAATTTGATAAAAATTCTGTACACCATGGTAGAAACAATCAGTATACTCTTGTTCATAAGGATAAAAATATTACTTTGCTTTCTATGACTCATAATTCCATTTGAAAGATGATATTAATAGAGCTAATAAACCAAAACAAGAGAAAAATAAGAGTGAAAATCAGATTGTGGCAAAAGAATTTGAGCAACAAATGAAGCCTAATAATAAACCATCTAGTGTTTCTGAAATTAAATTGAAAAGTGCATGTTTACTTGCCACCAAATCTGATATTGATGAGCAAGATTTTAGCAAATCTGTTTGCTATGCTTTTGTGTGCAAAGAGGCATTATTTTCATTCGAGGACGTGCCTTCCTCTTGCCCCCTGCTGTCACTAACATTTCGCAGGAGTTCGCTGACGTCTTCCCACAAGATGTGCCACCGGATTACCACCTATTCGAGGGATTGAGCATCAAATTGACTTAATTCCCGGTGCATCGCTACCCAACCGTGCACCATACCGTACCAATCCAGAGGAGACGAAGGAGATTATGCGTCAAGTACAGGAGCTGCTCGACAAAGGTTATATACGCGAATCTCTTAGTCCTTGTGTTTTTCCTATTATACTAGTGCCTAAAAAGGATGGTATGTCGCGTATGTGTGTTGATTGTAGAGGCATTAATAATATTACTATTCGTTATCGTCATCCTATTCCTAGGCTAGATGATATGCTTGATGAATTGAGTGGCTCTACAATATTCTCCAAAGTAGATTTGCGTAGTGGATACCATCAAATTCGTATGAAATTGGGAGATGAATGGAAAACAGCATTTAAAACTAAGTTTGGTTTATATGAGTGGTTAGTCATGCCTTTTGGGTTAACTAATGCACCTAGTACTTTCATGAGACTAATGAACGAAGTTTTACGTGCTTTCATTGGACGATTTGTGGTAGTCTATTTTGATGATATACTGATTTATAGCAAATCTTTGGAAGAACATTTGGAACATTTATGTGCTATTTTTATTGCTCTACGTGATGCACGTTTGTTTGGTAACCTTGGGAAGTGCACCTTTTGCACCGAGCGAGTATCTTTTCTTGGCTATGTTGTTACTCCACAGGGAATTGAAGTTGATAAAGCCAAGATTGAAGCTATCGAGAGTTCGCCGCAGCCCAAAACGGTCACACAAGTGAGGAGTTTTCTTGACTCACTGGTTTCTATAGGCGTTTTGTGAGAGATTTTAGCACCATTGCTGCACCTCTCAATGGGCTTACAAAGAAGGATGTGCCTTTTGTTTGGGGTACCGCACAGGAAGAAGCCTTCACGGTATTGAAAGATAAGTTGACAGATGCTCCTTTACTCCAACTTCCTGATTTTAATAGGACTTTTGAGCTTGAATGTGATGCTAGTGGAATTGGATTAGGAGGTGTGTTATTACAAGATGGCAAACCTGTTGCATAATTTTCTGAAAAATTGAGTGGGCCTAGTCTGAACTATTCTACTTATGATAAAGAATTATTTGCTCTTGTTCGGACCTTAGAAACATGGCAACATTATTTATGGCCCAAAGAATTTGTTATACATTCTAATCATGAATCTTTGAAACACATTAAAAGTCAAGCAAAACTGAACCATATACATGCTAAATGGGTTGAATTCATTGAGACTTTCCCTTATGTCATTAAACACAAGAAGGGTAAAGAAAATGTTATTGCTGATGCATTGTCTCGTCGTTATACTATGCTTTCACAACTTGACTTTAAAATATTTGGTTTGGAGACCATCAAAGATCAATATGTGCATCATGCTGAATTTAAAGATGTATTGCAGAATTGTAAAGAAGGTAGAACATGGAACAAGTTCGTCGTTAACGATGGATTTGTGTTTCGTGCTAACAAGCTATGCATTCCAGCTAGCTCCATTCGTCTTTTGTTGTTGCAGGAGGCGCATGGAGGAGGACTAATGGGACACTTTGGCGTGAAGAAGACGGAGGATATACTTGCTACACATTTCTTTTGGCCAAAGATGAGACGAGATGTTGAGCGTTTTGTTGCTCGCTGCACTACATGTCAAAAAGCTAAGTCACGACAAAATCCTCATGGTTTATATATGCCTTTGCCTGTACCTAGTGTTCCTTGGGAGGATATATCTATGGACTTTGTTTTAGGTTTACCTCGAACAAAGAAGGGGAGGGATAGCATATTTGTTGTCATGGATAGGTTCTCGAAAATGGCACACTTTATACCATGTCATAAAAGCGATGATGCTGTTAATGTTGCTGATTTGTTCTTTCGTGAAATTATTCGCTTGCATGGTGTGCCAAATACTATTGTTTCAGATCGTGATACTAAATTTCTTAGCCACTTTTGGAGATGTTTATGGGCTAAGTTGGGGACTAAACTGCTTTTTAGTACTACTTGTCATCCCCAAACAGATGGTCAAACTGAAGTAGTCAATAGAACATTGTCTACTATGCTTAGGGCTGTTTTGAAGAATAATAAGAAAATGTGGGAAGAATGCTTGCCTCATATTGAATTTTCTTATAATCGTTCGTTGCATTCTACTACTAAGATGTGCCCTTTTGAAATTTTGTATGGTTTCCTACCTCGTGCACCTATTGATTTGTTGCCTCTCCCATCTTCGGAGAAGGTTAATTTTGATGCTAAACAACGTGCTGATTTGATCTTAAAAATGCATGAGTTAACTAAGGAAAACATTGAGCGTATGAATGCTAAATATAAACTTGCTGGAGATAAGGGTAGAAAACATGTTGTCTTTGCACCTGGAGATCTTGTTTGGTTACATTTGCGTAAGGATAGGTTTCCTAATTTACGCAAATCAAAGCTAATGCCACGTGCTGATAGTCCTTTTAAGGTGTTAGAGAAAATAAATGATAATGCATATAAACTTGAGCTGCCTGCAGATTTTGGGGTAAGTCCCACTTTTAACATTGCAGATTTGAAGCCTTATTTGGGTGAGGAAGATGGGCTTCCGTCGAGGACGACTTCATTTCAAGAAGGGGAGGATGATGAGGACATCAATACCATTGTTACACCCACAGCCCCTACTGCTACATATACTGGACCAATTACTAGAGCTCGCGCACGCCAATTAAATTATCAGGTACTTTCGTTTCTTGGTAATGATTCTAATGTTCATGAGAATATGATGCTGCCTAAATTGGATAGATTTGTTTTGCTTACAAATGAAGGGCCTGGCATGGAGAAAAGGGATGAACACTGGAGCAAGACCAAGCCTGGAGATGATGGCATGCGCAAGGGGAACAAGAACGGAGTTACAAGTGATGATTTCAGGACTTTGAAGCCACCATAAGGAGTGCATGAAGCCTTGGACGAAATATACAAGATGCCACTTCATAAATTTCGTCCAGAGGCTATTCTAGGTGCTGCGTCACCTTATTATTGGGCCAGGCCCATGTAATTTCGAAATACTTAAGTATAGGCTATTTTTAGAGTCCGTATGTGTGGGGAAACAAGAGTTAGGGTTGGTTTCGGACCCCTCCCTCAAGGGCCACAAAATTGCCCCCTCTTCCTCCATATATACAACCCTTAGGGCGTCGTTTAGACTTTGGGTTTTGTTTAGATCAAAAGTTCGCCATAGTTGCAACTTCGCGTACTTCGTTTGTGTTCAATGACCAGACCAAGGCATCACAGAACCCCACCTTCATTAATAAAGCTTTCCTCTTATATTCGCAATATCCAGATTGCAATCTTAGTTTCTTGCTTGTTCTTCGTTTGCTCACAGGAAACAGGCCCTCATGGTCAGGTTGATCATGCTCCGGCGTGGTCAATAACCCTCGGAAGTTGGTTTAGCGATTGCTAAGGTGCGACGTCTGGCACGTTCGTAGTCGGATCGTCAAGGTCGACTCCCACAGAAAACGATAGCCACCATCTCATCGAAACATCGGGGACACCTTTGCCTCTATCAATCCTCTTCCTCCTCCTCTTCGCATTCCACTTCCTCTTCCTCTTCGTCTTCCTCTTCTTCGATGGTGTCTTCATCTTCGTCTTCCTCTTCATCTTCCACCACTTTCTTATTGCTGGCTCTAGGTTTTGCTTTCTGTTTCTTCTCCGGCTTTTTGCTTGTCTTTTCAGCATCTGTGCGCTTCGGGCATGTTCTTGCATTATGTGGTTCATACTCCTTACATATGCTACAAAGCCTGCTACTTGCTTTCTGTGGGTGTGGTCCCTTGTTTTGTTCTATAACTTTGGGCTGTTGTTTTTGAACTTTGGGTTGCTTGACCTCCTCGGCATCGTTTCTTTCTAAGAGTGTTGAACAGGTGAGATTATTTTGTCCTACAACCTTTTTGCACACACTACATTGCCTGTGTCCAAGTGGCACTCCGTTCTCATCGAGCACGATGACTCTTCCTGCAGGTGGTGCCTTTATTTGAGCTCCCTTGTCACTTTTCTTTGTTGCAGAAATTTTCTTCCTACCCTTTGTTTCAGAGTATAGTGGCAATTTCATCGTCTCTTGCTGCCGCTGCTGCATTAATTGGTCAACACCCTGCTTGCATTGCTTGGCTTGAACAGCAACCTGGAGCATTTTAGCTGCATAATAATGAAGGTCATCTTCAATTTCAGCATCCTCTTCAGCCATCCTTTCGTCAGCATCCGCTCGATTTGCTGAATGTATTGCATCAAGCTCTTCCACGATCTCATCACTTTCTTCTTAACCATCAAATTTAGCCGCAGCAAGATGTCTTGCTTCGATAGTCTTGAGTTGCCATCCGATGCAGTTGTGTTGTAGTCCCTTGTATCAAAGGTTGGTTGTGATTGCAGTCTTTGTGTACCGTTTGAGGATATACTTGTCTGGAAATCTGTCAGGCTTTAGGTAGTCTAGTATGTTCATGATGTGAAGGCGGAACAGGCCTGCATTTTGTGATGAATGCACAATACATAGTTTGTGAGCCAGCAGTGAGTTTCATATATTTGATATGATACTACTAGTTTAGCTATTTAATGAGTTTTTTTTTCCGCTCACCTATGTGTGTCCAAAGCTTGCATTCACACTCGTATATTTCATTCTCTGGGTCAGCTACAACCTGGAATTCATGCTTTGACCAGGCAAATCTGTTTTCATCATCATGGCCAGCCTTGTTGTGGTAATACACAAGGTACTTACTGGGCTCTGCTGTAGGCTTTGCGCGAAATAGCGTGGCTTTTCTCATCCTAGTCCTCATCTTGGTGTACACGGCTCTCGTGTACTTGATAGCCATGTCTTCCTCGTAGCTGTAGGTTGTTTTTGTCACAGGATTGGTCTGCACATGTCAAAAAAATAAGATATTAGTCGAAGTAGAGTCATGAGTTTCATTTTTTTAAATACAGTGTGCACATGTTGAAGGAAGTCACAATATGATGGGGGTGTTTTTTTGTCTTAATACCATGCTGGTCATTGTTTGCTCGTTCTCCTTCTGCATTCGAGTTTGTATGCAAGCATTTACCCGCCTAGCAAACTTGTGTAGGTTCTTGGTCCCCTTGAAAAACCCTCTCTTGAGCACGTGATTCATGCTCTCGCTTCATTGTGGAAGTCATTCTAGCACAGAAAATGTTCTTGTAATATGCTGAAATCCACATTTTCCTATCACTCCACAGCTGCATCATCATCTGGTCATTCTCCAGGTTGTACTTGTGCATGAGTTCAGCCCAGGCAGCTTCAAACTCCGTTGGCATCATCGGCCAGTTTAATATAGATGTGAACTCCTCTTTGAATGTTTTATACTTTTTGTATAGCAATGCGAGGTATTCCTTGTACTTCTTCAGGATGTGCCAACGGCATAGCTTGTGGACGATGTTTGGGAATGATTGTGGTATAGCTTTCGCCATCGAGGGGCACTGGTCTGCATGAATTAAAAAAATAAACTTGCTTCTTTTTTCACTGATGGTGAACTTATGATGTACAAGTACTTGAACTTCACAGGTAGCAGTAGGACTATCTAATAATGTCACATATATTTTCCTTACGGCAGTGTTGTTGAACTTATGTTGTTCAAGTACTTGAACTTCAAAGGTAGCAGTATTACTAACTAATAATGTAACCCAATTTTTTCTTACAACAATATTGTTGAACTTCTGTGGTACCAGTGCTTGAACTTCACATACATAACTATATTTTTCCTGAACATGTTTCATATGTTTTTTCTTACAGCAGTGTCCTTGAACTTCTATGGTTCCTCTATTTGAACTTCACATCCAGAACTATATTTTTCTAAACATGTGACATATAATTTTGCTTCGTATACTGTTTAGTTGGACTTTTGTGATAACAGTGGTTGAACTTCTTGCTTTACATTATTTTCAGATAAAACCAATGTACCCAATACTAACCCATAGACTGAAAAGATGATGAAACTTGTATTGAACTCACCTGTTAGAATGCAAGTTGGGTGCTTGTTGTTCATGCACCATACAAATGTATCGAACAACCACTTGAATGACTTTGCATCTTCGTCTCTGATCAGGGCAACAACAAATATCGTTGACTGCAAGTGATGGTTTGTTCCAACAAACACTCCCAGAGGCATATGAAATCTGTTGGTCTTGTAAGTTGTGTCGAATGTTACGCAATCGCCAAAGTCTTGATACACTCCTCGGCAGCTTGCATTGGACCAAAAAATGTTTTTAATTGATTTGTCCTTGTCTACTTGTATGTCGTAGAAAAACTCATCATTGATTGCCTTCATGTCTTTGAAGAATGATACAAGTTTCAATACATCATCCAAATCATCTTTCTTTGCATTCATGGCTTTCCTGAAAATTATATGCAAACATGCATTTGTTATTTTTGCTAGCAAAGGGTGGTGACTTAGGATGCTATGTACATTTGCAGTATGTGCATTTTTGAATACTTACTGGTTTAGTAGGTCTCGTCCGGTCATTCTTAGGAAGTAGCTTCCACCTTCATTTCTGATAGCATGGACATGATTGTTGTATGTTTGACATCATGGTACTGCAGGAGCTTTACGTACTCCAGAATAGTGGGGTCATAATTCTTGTGTGAGTGCAAGAATACCAACATGTCATCAGTTTGCATGAGTTGGTGATTATGATTGTACTCAATGTCCACTGCCACATATGTGTTATCCTCCTGCACCTTCACCCTCATTCTTGCATTGCAGCCTGTCCTCTGCGATGTTTTGTTTTGCTTCCTGTTAGCCTCTGAAACAGAAGTTGTGTGTTTCCCTTGGAACGCGCAAACAAATACTTGTGGTTGTCATTCCCCCCGTCTTCCTGATTCCAAAACCAGCGTGTCTGGCGTATCTGTTATAAAATTCCCTTACTTTCTCTACATCTTGGAATCGCATATTTAGTCTTGGTATTAGATAATCCGGGAGATCCCACATCTGCAAAAAAAGGAAAAATAATCCAAACGGCACATTAAAATGCAGTTTATGAACTTGTTATCCTGGAGGGAGCAGAAAATTTGCAGATAATACAAGATGCATATATAAATACCTAAATATTTGTTTCACTTACATGCGTGTATGATCGCAACTCCATCGGAGTCTGCTGCTGTCCCTCTAGGAGGGGCACGGCGGAGTAATCATAGCAGGATGCAGGAGTGGATCACGAGGAGGAAGGAGGGCTGAAGATGGCCTCTCTCTTGTTTGCGTTCTTTTTTGCTTGAGGGGGTTGTGGAGGTATTGCGATCCTGGTTTTGTTTTGCTCTTTTGTTTTGTGAAGCGATCCATCTACCTTATGTCCCGTACAATTCTCACTTGTAGCAGCAGCAGCAGGATCCAACGGTGGTAGTGTGCAGAGCACTCTCCTCCGTGAGTGTGTTCCTGTTGGATTTGTCCTGGGATCCAGTTTAGTTGCTTCCCTTTGGCATTGACGAGGCGCACCAGGATAACCTCCAGAGTTACACGCAGGACTTGAGCTAACCCCCTCCTCCATCGGTGTGCTTGGGAGTCTGCTGGTGGATACGAAGAATCTGCGGGGGATTTCCGGCGTCACCCAATTAGGTGGAGGTGCAAAGTTGTGCGGATAGGGCTGTGACCCAGCATCTTGGAAGTCTCCATGTGTTTCGGGTGTCATCCAATTTTGGTGTGGAGCAGGTTGGTAATGTTGTTGGTGCGTTTGAGGTGTGACCCATTGAGGGGGTGGTGCAACGCGTACAGGCTTTGGATTGTGTACTTGCTGCCGGGAACTTCTAAGCTTCTTCATGCGTCTCTCGTCTTGCTGACATAAAAGAAAAAATGTTTATTAGCACACAAATTACATCTGCCTATACCTTTGTAACTGAACTTAGCATTATTCAGAGCCTGAACTTCTCATATAAAAGTGGTGTTCATGTACATATTTTTTCCCTAGGACGGGCATCACATTCTGCACTAAGCTGAGCATCTACCAATACTTTTGTACCTGAACCGTGCACCCTTCACAGAATGAACCTCACATTCTGTTAATTCTACACTATTGATTACTTATATGTACCTGAACTGAGCAGTCTCCACAACCTGAACTTCTTGTTTTGCAAAGGGGAAATACTGTCTACAGTTAAAAAACCTGAACCTTCATGAGTTTGAATGGTTGAACCACTAGTACATACCAACCTGGCCTTCATGTGATCACATGCATGTTTCATTTTCCTTTTATTTTTTGCACACAACCAGATACATACCAACCTGAACTCTAGCACACTTAATAGTTGAACTTCACATGGCTTTTCACATGTGAATACAGGCAGATTTTCCAAATGTTTTGCAGCCTAGACTGAGGCTCACAAACTACCTGAACTTTACATGTGAATACAGGCAGATTTTCCAAATGTTTTGCAGCCTGGACTAAGGCTCACAAACTACCTGAACTTCACATGTGAATACAGGCAGATTTTCCAAATGTTTTGCAGCCTGGACTGAGGCTCACAAACTACCTGAACTTCACATGGGTGTAAGAAAATAACAAACAGAAGGAAGTTCAACCATACCCTGGCTAGAAGTTCGGCCAACCTTTTTCCAGCAGCTGATAGGCCACCTTGAGAGCAATTTGTCGGGGAGGTAGGAGAGGAATTCCATGGCAATCCATGTCTTGCAGAGGACGCGAAGTTCATCTGCACGAAGCAAGAAGGTCAGGCAAGGCAAGATTGAAGAAGAAGGCAACAAGTGGGAGGAAGTTCATGTACCGTTGCTGGATTTGAAGGCACCGCCGATGCCGCCTCCACTGTGGAGTTGCTCTGTTGGCCGCGCCATTCGCCGTAGCTTGCGTCGGGGCCGTCATCTACTCTGCCAAGGCATCGGGCGGTGAGGATGGAAGGAGGATGAGGCTTCCGGAAGTCCATGGCGGCTTCGCCGCATCCAGGCGACACGGGCTCCCTCGCGCCGGCGTCCGCCGTCGCTCGCTCGCCCGCGCCGATGGTCGGCCAGGAGGTGGCGATGGAGGGGTGGCGCCGGATTCGGTCGACCAGGAGCTGGAGACGGAGGGGAGGCGCCGGATCCGGTAGGCCAGGAGCTGGAGACGGGGGGAGGCGACGGATTCGGCGAAGTTCGGCGGCGAACCACGGGGGGGTCGGGGATCGAGGGGAGGAGCGGCGAGGAGGGGGGTTGGTGAAGGAAATATGCCCTAGAGGCAATAATAAAGTTATTATTTATTTCCTTATATCATGATAAATGTTTATTATTCATGCTAGAATTGTATTAACCGGAAACATAATACATGTGTGAATAGATAGATAAACAGAGTGTCACTAGTATGCCTCTACTTGACTAGCTCGTTGATCAAAGATGGTTAAGTTTCCTAGCCATTGACATGAGTTGTCATTTGATTAACGGGATCACATCATTAGGAGAATGATGTGATTGACTTGACCCATTCCGTTAGCTTAGCACTCGATCGTTTAGTATGTTGCTATTGCTTTCTTCATGACTTATACATGTTCCTATGACTATGAGATTATGCAACTCCCGTTTACCGGAGGAACACTTTGTGTGCTACCAAACGTCACAACGTAACTGGGTGATTATAAAGGTGCTCTACAGGTGTCTCCAAAGGTAATTGTTGGGTTGGCGTATTTCGAGATTAGGATTTGTCACTCCGATTGTCGGAGAGGTATCTCTGGGCCCACTCGGTAATGCACATCACTATAAGCCTTGCAAGCATTGTAACTAATGAGTTAGTTGCGGGATGATGTATTACGGAACGAGTAAAGAGACTTGCCGGTAACGAGATTGAACTAGGTATTGAGATACCGACGATCGAATCTCGGGCAAGTAACATACCGATGACAAAGGGAACAACGTATGTTGTTATGCGGTTTGACCGATAAAGATCTTCGTAGAATATGTGGGAGCCAATATGAGCATCCAGTTTCCGCTATTGGTTATTGACCGGAGAGGTGTCTCGGTCATGTCTACATAGTTCTCGAACCCGTAGGGTCCGCACGCTTAACGTTACGATGACAGTTTTATTATGAGTTTATGTGTTTTTATGTACCGAAGGAGTTCGAAGTCCCAGATGAGATCGGGGACATGACGAGGAGTCTCGAAATGGCCGAGACGTAAAGATCGATATATTGGACGACTATATTCGGACTTCGGAAAGGTTCCGAGTGATTCGGGTATTTTTCGGAGTGCCGGAGAGTTACGGGAATTCATATTGGGCCTTAATGGGCCATGCGGGAAAGGAGAGAAAGGCCCCAAAGGGTGGCCGCACCCCCTCCCCATGGACTAGTCCGAATTGGACTAGGGAGGGGGGCGCCCCCTTCCTTCTTTCTCCTTCTCCCTTCCCTTCTCCTATTCCAACAAGGAAAGGAGGAGTCCTACTCCCGGTGGGAGTAGGACTCCCCCCTTGGCGCGCCCTCCTCCTTGGCCGGCGGCCTCCCCCTTGCTCCTTTATATACGGGGGCAGGGGGGCACCCCATAGACACACAATTGATCTACGATCTTTTAGCCGTGTGCGGTGCCCCCCTCCACCATATTACACCTCAATAATATCGTAGCGGTGCTTAGGCGAAGCCCTGCATCGGTAGAACATCATCATCGTCACCACGCCGTCGTGCTGACGAAACTCTCCCTCAACACTCGGCTGGATCGGAGTTCGAGGGACGTCATCGAGCTGAACGTGTGCTGAACTCGGAGGTGCCGTGCGTTCGGTACTTGATCGGTCGGGTCGTGAAGACGTACGACTACATCAACCGCGTTGTGTTAACGCTTCCGCTTTCGGTCTACGAGGGTACGTGGACAACACTCTCCCCTCTCGTTGCTATGCATCACCATGATCTTGCGTGTGCGTAGGATTTTTTTTTGAAATTACTACGTTCCCCAACAGTTGGGTGGCTCGGGATCGGGATCGGGGTCAGGTGTATCCTGTTGGGGCGGCTCGGGATCAGGTGGGATTCTGTCGGGCCGGGTCGGCAGTTCAGGGAACTTCTGGAGGGCTTCTGTCGGGCTGCTGTGATCCAAATAACTATACTAATCCTGGGATTAGAATAGTGTTGTCCTATGTATATATGTATATATATGTATCACTATATACACGTAGTATATATATGCATATATATACATACATACATATATATATATATATACCTATATATAGTGATACTATTTATCAACCAGGGTGCAGAATAATTTATTCTTCACCCGAGGTAATCTTACGATCACTTCTTAATTAAATTACATTTGGAATTCAAATAGTTACATTCTTATTGATTCACTACGTAAAATTTGGCATAAGAAAATAAAAATATAGGTCATCAGATAAAAATAATTATAGTTTATGTATATTTTACACTATGTTTTTACGTTGGTAATTTTACGGAACATAAAGTATTTTTTACGTCGATTATATATTTTCTTACGGTCTCTTTTTATGTCGGAAATAAGACAAATTAAAACCGACGAAACGTAAAATTACAGTGCATTGAAGGTAAAATTAGGGGGGGGGGGAGAATAACTATTCCTCACCCAGGGTGACGATATATATATATATATATATATATATATATATATATATATATATATATATAGCCGGTCTATTCTGATAATATTATCAAAATAGTTATTCTGATAACACTTCCGCACTGCACGCTCAATGCAAGTGCACGTCATTGTTTGAACCAAGTGTGCTGCAGTACTCACACGAGTGAACTTCGTGTCGAAAAAAACTGCACGCATTGTCTTTCCGGTACTGTTTTTGCTCTAATTTTTTAACCATTTATCGGAACGAGGCGTATAATATACAGTTGAAAAGCTATTGATTAGGCGCAACTTCGCCATGTTGAACACTTTTTGAGATTCCTCTCGGTTTAAGAGCAGTTTCAAAAATGGTGCGGCGGATGACGAGTGGCAGCGAGCGTATTTTCATGATTTTTCTAAACCGCTCATCGGAGTAAGGCAAATAATACGCCGTTGGAAATATATCATCGAGGCGCATCTTTTTCATATCTATTATTTTCTCTTATTCTTTACGGTTTAAGAGCAGTTTCGAATTTACTAAATCACGGAATTCTGTTTTTTTTTGAAATTTTTGCATTTTTGGGTACTGTTTTTGCTCTAGTTTTTGAACCGTTTGTCGAAACGAGGCATGTAATACGTCGTTGGAAAGCTATGGACAAGGTGCAACTTTCATATGTAGAAATGTTTTTGAGATTTCTTACAGTTTTAAGTTCATTTTGAAAATCGTGCGGCGGACGACGAGTGGCAGCGGCCGTTTTTCGTGAAATTTTTCCAAACCGTTTATCGAAATGATTCAAATAATATGCCGTTGAAAAGATATAGACGAGACGCAACTTTTTCATGTAGAACACTCTCTAATTTCTTACAGTTTAAGAGCAGTTTTAAATTTACCGAAATGCGGACACTCTGTTTTTCGCGACACCCAAATCGACGTGGGTACTTCATCCGACTGAAAACCGCACTGCATCGGACGAACAACCGCACTTCATCGGACAAACAAGTGCACTGCATGATTTCTTTTTTGTGGGACGTAAATTTTTCCTAAACGAGGTGGAATGCACTTCATGTCGAGTGTTTGGTGAACCGCAATACTATGAAAAGTGAACTTCGAGACTACCGTAAACGAGTCGTACTGCATCAGACAGAAAACCGTACTTATTTAGACTAAAAACCGCACTTCATTGGACAGACAAGTGCACTGCATGATTTCTTTTTTGTGGGACGTAAATTTTCCAAAACGAGGTGGAGTGCACTGCTTAAGACTAAAAACCGCACTTCATCAAACGAACAAATGCACTGCATAATTTCCTTTGTCATATGTAAATTTTTCCCAAGCGAGAAAGTGAAGTGCGCTTCACATCGGGCGGAAGTGAACCGCAACACATACCGAGAAGTGAACGGCATTACTTTTTTTTTCATGTTCTTTAACATTTGTTTTTGCACTTCACATTCGAAGTAAGTGAACAGCGACGTGACCAAAAGTGAACCGCATGTGTGTACTTCTACAAAAGGACTTTTTCGTGTTTTGAATTTGCGTGGATGAGGAAAGTAGTGCACCGTCGGTTTTCTCAATGGACTGCATCAATTTTTAACAAATCATAAATTATGTCTAGACAAATTTGCAAAAACAATTCCTCAAAAATAATAAAAATTGAACTCCTCTTACATTTTTTTAACAAAGTGATCATCTATGTACTATGCACTGTACTGCAAGTCTAAACAGACATTTTTTTATGTATTGTACTAGGGGAGCCCTCAGACCACAAATAAAATTACAATTTATGTTTATGAATTTTTGGATAGCCCTGCCACGCGTGCGGATTTGCACAGATGCGCCTTCCGCACTGCATGTGTATGGAACCGCAAACTGCAGCGACGCCAGAAGCGAGCTGCAACTCGCAAGTGTGTGGTGCTCCTGTCCCCAAATGTGAGCTGCAATCCTCGGTCCTGCAGTGCGCTCCATCCTGCGTGCACAGCCAGAGCCAGGGGATGGGAACGACTAGAGGAGGCGAGGCCGGGAGCATCCAGTAGGTGCAGGCCTCACCGGGGCCCTTCTCTATTTTTCGAGTGACTGCACTTGAAAAGAAATTGAGGGAGGCGGTCTGCAACCCTGCCGCCGAGGACACCATTTTTAACAAAAGCAGTAGAAAAAAAACTACATGTGTTGAGGAAGTTAACTACACCGGACGCCGAGCTGAAGTACACCAGGGAGGTTGCGAAGCATCACGTACTGCACGCTCTCGTCGGTCGAGCTGCAGTCCCCCGTGTGCAGAACTGCACGCGCCGTGTGCAGAATCGCAATGGCAGTCACCGGAAGCCGTCGACGCTGCGGGCCAAACTGCACGCCCCTGTTGGCCAAACCACAGACCCCATAAGTCGTCGACACTGTGGCCAGTTCGTCTCCCACGCCGACCGGGGAACGGGAGAGGAGGCCCTGTGGCTCGAGGAAGGCACGGCCGAACACTATCAAGAAGTGGTGCTCGCAAGTGGACTGCTGCTACACACACAAAAAAAAGAGAATGCTCAATGGCCGAACTGCACGGGAGTCAGGCCGGCAAACCGCAAAGAGCACGCTGACGAATTACAATGTTTCGAAGGAGAGGAGCTTGATGGGAGAGTCGTGGTAGATCCCGCCGTGGAGGTGCAGAGAAGCAGCCGCAGGGAGTGGCCGATGCAGAGGTGGGTACCTCCTTCTACGGCCGCCACGAGAGGAGCAGCTGATTGCCACACGCCTCCTCGGGCCATCGCATGCTGTCCGCAGCAGGAGAAGACGAGCGGTGGGAGCTCCATCACCGGGTGGCACGGGATCGGGGGGACGCATCGGCGAGCACTGGACGTGGGAGGATCCGTGCGGCCGCGCATCTCAGTGGTAGGGGGTGAGTTGGGTAGGCCACGGCGGGCAGCGGGGGTGGATCCGTGCCGGCAGCCGCGCGGGGCGCTTGGGGGCGGCGTGCCCAGATCTACGTCGGCAACCGCGCGGACTGCCTAGGCCCGGGGGTGGAGACGGCGGGGCACCTGGGAGGTGGGGGGAGTGGAGGGGGAGATCAGAGCGGCGGGGCGGCGCTGGTGGCTGGCGCGTCGTCCAGAAGGAGAGAAGCTGGGTGCGGCGGCGAGTTGGCTGGGGGCAGGGGAAGAAGGTGGGCTGGGGGCAGGGGAAGAAGGTGGGCAGGGGGTGGGTAGGTGCTGCGGGGGTGGGGGAGAGGTGAAGAAGGTGCGGTGGGGCTGTTTTTTTCGAACTTTGCGAGGATCGCGGGTGTTATCAGAATAAGCTCATGTGTTATTAGAATAAGACTCTAAAGGGTGTTATCATAATAAACCGGTTGGAAATATGCCTTAGAGGCAATAATAAAATGGTTATTATTGTATTTTCTTGTTCATGATGATTGTCTATTGTTCATGCTATAATTGTATTAACTGAAAATCGTAATACATGTGTGAATACATAAACCACAACATGTCCCTAGTAAGCCTCTAGTTGACTAGCTCGTTGATCAATAGATGGTTATGGTTTCCTGACATGGACATTGGATGTCATTGATAACGGGATCACATCATTAGGAGAATGATGTGATGGACAAGACTCAATCCTAAGCATAACACAAGATCGTGTAGTTCATTTGCTAAGAGCTTTTCTAATGTCAAGTATCGTTTCCTTAGACCATGAGATTGTGCAACTCCCGGATACCGTAGGAATGCTTTGGGTGTACCAAACGTCACAACGTAACTGGGTGGCTATAAAGGTGCACTACAGGTATCTCCGAAAGTGTCTGTTGGGATGGCACGAATCGAGACTGGGATTTGTCACTCCATATGACGGAGAGGTATCTCTGGGCCCACTCGGTAATGCATCATCATAATGAGCTCAATGTGACTAAGGAGTTAGCCATGGGATCATGCGTTACGGAACGAGTAAAGTGACTTGCCGGTAACGAAATTGAACAAGGTATTGGGATACCGACGATCGAATCTCGGGCAAGTAACATACCGATTGACAAAGGGAATTGTATACGAGATTGATTGAATCCCCGACATCGTGGTTCATCCGATGAGATCATCGTGGAACATGTGGGAGCCAATATGGGTATCCAGATCCCGCTATTGGTTATTGGCCGGAGAGATGTCTCGGTCATGTCTGCATGGTTCCCGAACCCGTAGGGTCTACACACTTAAGGTTCGGTGACGCTGGAGTTGTTATGGGGAATAGTATGTGGTTACCGAAGGTTGTTCGGAGTCCCGGGTAGGATCCCGAACGTCACGAGGAGTTCCGGAATGGTCCGGAGGTAAAGATTTATATATGGGAAGTCATCATACGGTCACCGAAAGTATTCGGGGGCATGCCGGTATTGTACCGGGGCCACCGAAGGGGTTCCGGGGGTCCACCGGGAGGGTCCACCTGCCCCGGAGGGCCTAATGGGCTGTAGGTGGAAGGGAACCAGCCCCTAAGTGGGCTGGGCACCAACCTCCCCCTAGGGCCCATGCGCCTAGGGTTGGGGGAAACCCTGGAGGGGGCGCCCCCCTTGACTTGGGGGGGCAAGCCACCCTCCCTGGCCGCCGCCCCTCCCACCAGATGGGATCTAAGGGGACGGCCCCCCTCTCCCTTGCCCCTATATATAGTGGAGGGATGGGAGGGCAGCCGCACCCCTGGCCGGGCGCAGCCCTCTCCTCCTCCAACTCCTCCTCCTCCTCCGTAGTGCTTAGCGAAGCTCTGCCGGAGAACCACGAGCTCCATTGCCACCACGCCGTCGTGCTGCTGGAGTTCTCCCTCAACTTCTCCTCTCCCCTTGCTGGATCAAGGAGGAGACGTCCCCAGGCTGTACGTGTGTTGAACGCGGAGGCGCCGTCCGTTCGGCGCTAGATCGAATCTTCCGCGATTTGAATCGCCGCGAGTACAACTCTATCAACCGCGTTCTTGTAATGCTTCCGCTTAGCGATCTTCAAGGGTATGAAGATGCACTCCCTCTCTCTCGTTGCTAGCATCTCCTAGATTGATTTTGGTGACACGTAGGAAAATTTTGAATTATTGCTACGTTCCCCAACAGTGGCATCATGAGCTAGGTCTATGCGTAGATTCTATGCGCGAGTGAACACAAAGTAGTTGTGGGCGATGATTTGTTCAATTTGCTTACCGTTACTAGTCTTATCTTGATTCGGCGGCATTGTGGGATGAAGCAGCCCGGACCGACCTTACACGTACTCTTACATGAGACAGGTTCCACCGACTGACATGCACTTGATGCATAAGGTGGCTAGCGGGTGTCTGTCTCTCCCACTTTATTCGGATCGGATTCGATGAAGAGGGTCCTTACGAAGGGTAAATAGCAATTGGCATATCACCGTTGTGGCTTTTGCGTAGGTAAGAAACGTTCTTGCTAGAAACCCATAGTAGCCACGTAAAACATGCAACAACAATTAGAGGACGTCTAACTTGTTTTTGCAGGGTATGCTATGTGATGTGATATGGCCAAAAGGATGTGATGAATTATATATATGTGATGTATGAGATTGATCATGTTCTTGTAATAGGAATCACGACTTGCATGTCGATGAGTATGACAACCGGCAGGAGCCATAGGAGTTGTCTTAATTTATTGTATGACTTGCGTGTCAATGAAAAACGCCATGTAATTACTTTACTTTATTGCTAACCGTTAGCCATAGTAGTAGAAGTAATAGTTGGCGAGACAACTTCATGAAGACACGATGATGGAGATCATGGTGTCATGCCGGTGACGAAGGTGATCATGCCGCGCCTCGAAGATGGAGATCGAAAGGCGCAAGATGATATTGGCCATATCATGTCACTTTATGATTTGCATGTGATTTATTTGCTTAGAACGACGGTAGCACAAATAAGATGATCCCTCACTAAAATTTCAAGAGATGTGTTCCCCCTAACTGTGCATCGTTGCGAAGGTTCGTTGTTTCGAAGCACCACGTGATGATCGGGTGTGATAGATTCTAACGTTCGCATACAACGGGTGTAAGCCAGATTTACACATGCGAAACACTTAGGTTGACTTGACGAGCCTAGCATGTACAGACATGGCCTCGGAACACAAGAGACCGAAAGGTCGAACATGAGTCGTATAGTAGATACGATCAACATGGAGATGTTCACCGATGATGACTAGTCCGTCTCACGTGATGATCGGACACGGCCTAGTTGACTCGGATCATGTATCACTTAGATGACTAGAGGGATGTCTAGGCGAAACAGAATAATATTATTCTGTTACCCTACTTGAACTGACGTAGTTTACAGGTTGGACTGGCGTGGTTTTCTACTTGAACTGATCTTCCTGCGTGTACGACGGGCGGAAACAGGGGATGCAACGTGGAGCTTCCGGGCGTTCTCCGACGCGGTGTTGTGGGCCATTCGTTGCCAGAGGAGACATGTAAGGGGTTCCGCACATGCGCGCGCTCACCTGGTCGTGTTTTGCGATCTCAAGTCACCGGAGGTGACGGCGTGGGCATTTGGCGGCGGACGTGTTTTGGGCGTTGGTGTTTATCGTGGTGTTCGTAGGCCTCAATTTTACGTCCGGTTTACCGTGGTGTTTTTGGGCGTTGGTGTTTACCTGGCTGCCAACCTGCCTATTTATTATTTTTATCATCTGCAAGTCTCCCTAGCTATAAATTCTATCCATCTATGTGTGGTGTGTGGCTCAGTCTCCCCCTCCTTTTTCTTCCTTCTACCAGAATCAGATCTAGGTTCCTCCCTCTTCTCTTCGTTGTTTTCTTCCCTGTTCCTGTGTCTTCCATGGAGGATTGTTCATGCGGATGTCTGGCAAAGATGGCGCACATAGCTGATGGCTGTGTGTACGAATCTGGTTTGGAGGTCACCGAGACTTAGCGCCGTGTGCAACTTTCTTGTCTGCTGTACAGCAACCATGGGTTTCGTGCACCCTATGTTTGTCGCCTGACGGTTGGGGACTTGAAGGAATCATGGGTATGTGTTTCTATTCGTTTTGTTTTCTCCTTTTTTATGTCTCATTTTGAATCCCATGGACTGAATCTGTAGTTTATTTTTATCAATAGTTTGTCTATAATTTTTATTTGGTTTTGTCAGAATTTAACAGTAGGGATTTGTGTGTGTATTTGTTCATTACTTAACAGTATTTTATCCATTTTTGTATAATCCTTGATCTGTTTTTGTCAGATGTTTTTACTGTAGGTGTATTGATATGTATATTTCTTCAGTTTAGTCAGTTCATATGACTAGTTAGTTTGGTGTTTTTGTTTTGGTTCAGATTTTTTCTTTTCAGTTTGTTATGCAATCGTTCCTAGATCTGTGTAAAAATTCAGTTATGTCAGGTGTTCACTTTGTTTTCTACTCCCATGCCCATTTGCAGAAAATGTCACCCAGGATCAGGATTGTTGCTCCTAGTTCCGGGATACTGAAGATGGAGACTTCAGACAAAAACGGGTATCAGTTGATGGAAGTTGCCTACCACATCGACTTTGATGGTTGCATCAACCTAACTACTGGGTGGAAGGAGTTTGTGGCAGAGTCTGGATTTGAGGATGGTGATGTGGTTATGGTTGTGTTCTCCAGGGAAGATGACTCTCTGACGTTCAGAATTTATGTGCTGTAGGTTTTAATGTGGCAAATGACGCCGGTTGTGAGATTTGTGTGTGTTTGATTATGTTGCAGTATTTTTTCTTTAAAACATTTTCATGTGAGATGGTTGAATTCTATGGTATTATCTCATGGTTTGGAACAATTTATGTAATGCTTTCCTATTTTTTTGCTCAACCATAACTATTTTTTTATATATTCTTTATATTTGAACTGGAACAATTATAGTTGAACTGATGGGCATCCTTTGTTTTGACTGGGATATTTTCATGTACATAGCTCGCAGACGGAAAATATACGCTGATGATGTTTGTAGGACCCCTTTTGGGTTTTGAGTTTGCTAAACTTACATGCTATTAATGATAGTATTGAACTATTTAGGTTGTCAATGGCCAATCAAGTTTGTTTGTTGTATAGCATTTTTTCTTACTTTTTTACATGAATTTTAGAGCACCATTTTTCTTTTTCCAGTTGAATAGTGATAGCTCTAGTATTTTTTAAAATAAAAAGAATTTAATCTTTGCTGCACAGTACTAATTTTACTTGAACCTTATGAATTGTAGTAGTTGAACTTTTTATAAATTTGTTTCTGAAATTTTTATTACAATCTTCTACGTTTAATTTTCCAAAAAAATATTTTTTTTATTTTTTTTAGTTCTTACAATTAACATGTGTTTGAACTTTTTACATTATTTGTTTTGAACTGATTTCTTGCGAGGTTTTTTTAAAATTATCTGCACTTGTTTTTTATTTTGGTCGTGCGTGATCGGATGGAATTTTGTAATGGGGCGAACTACTGTGTTGGGCCATCCGCTGGAGTCATTGTTTTCGGCCCAGATAGCTCTTTCGCGCGGCTGTGCAGTGCGGCATGCGCATGTGCTATCCATTTAGTCCCACCTCGCTAGTCGAGGGGGCTCTAGACCAGTTTATAAGCGCAACCGAGGCTCACTGGTCGAACTCCTCTTAATACTTGCCTGAGCACTTATACACGGTGCCCGCCCTCTGTCATGACCTGTGGGCCCGGGTGGGGTGGCCCCCACAGACTGGTTTACAAAGGATTCGCCGGTTGTTTCGTGGTTGGCATGAGTCCTAGTACCCACCTGCGTTGGGCCAGCCTATCCCTTGGGGCGGTCAATATTTTTGATTCTTAGCATTTTTACTTTTCTAGTTTCTATGATTTTTTTGCCTAATATAAGCATTTTTTTAGTACTAAACGTTGTCCTCTACTTGAACTGACATCTTTTTTTATAGTGTGTTTCCCTCGCTTTCTCTTTGTTGTCATTCTTTCTCGGCATTTTTTTTGGATTTTTTAATGAATATCTGGGTAAGATGTATAGGGACCGCACCGAGTGGCATTTTTGTACTGATAGATTTTTTTTGTATGGACTGAAGAACATCTATCTTTTTTAGGGTGCGTGGGTGTGTGGCAAGTCCATAACATGACTTGCCCCTGCACCGCACCGAGGGGCATAGTTGTACTGACACATCTTCCTTGTATGTACTTGCCATGTTAGCGTGAGGAAACAGAATAACCGCATTGTGCCTGTCAAACGAGCGCACTGCCGCGTTAGCGCGAGGCCGAGCCGGGGGGGAGGGGGTCGGGACCCCCCTCCCCCATCCCGGAGAGGCCGAGCCAGGAATGAGCCGTAGCAGGCGACGACGCGGCGTGCCGCAGCATCGCATGCGGAGGCGAGTCCGTAACATGACTTGCCCCCGCACCGAGGGGCATAGTTGTACTGACACATCTTCCTTGTATGGACTTGCCCCCATTATCTATCTTAGGGGTGTGTGGGTGCGTGTGGGGGGGGGAATAGAATAACCGCACTACGCCTGTCAAACGAGCGCACTACCGCGTTAGCGCGAGGCCGAGCCGAAGGGAGGGGGTCGGGACCCCCCTCCCCCATCCCGGCGAGGCCGAGCCAGGAACGAGCCGTAGCAGGTGACGACACGGCGTGCCGCGGCGTCGCATGCGGAGGCGAGTCCATAACATGACTTACCCCCGCACCGTCCTGCACCGAGGGGCATAGTTGTACTGACACATCTTCCTTGTATGGACTTGCCCCCATTATCTATCTTAGGGTTGTGTGGGTGCGTGTGGGGGGGGACAGAATAACCACACTGCGCCTGTCAAACGAGCGCACTGCCGCGTTAGCGCAAGGCCGAGTCGGGGGGGAGGGACCCCCGTCCCCCATCCTGGCGAGGCCGAGCCAGGAACGAGCCGTAGCAGGCGACGACGCGGCGTGCCGCGTCGTCGCATGCGGAGGCGAGTCCGTAACATGACTTGCCCCCACACCGAGGGGCATAGTTGTAATGGCACATCTTCCTTGTATGGACTTGCCCCCATTATCTATCTTAGGGGTGTGTGGGTGCGTGTGGGGGGAACAGAATAATCGCACTGCGCCTGTCAAATGAGCGCACTGCCGCGTTAGCGCGAGGCCGAACCGGGGGGAGGGGGGAGGGACCCCATCCCGGCAAGGCCGAGCCAGGAACGAGCCGTAGCAGGCGACGGCGCGGTGTGCCGCGGCGTCGCATGCGGAGGCGAGTCTGTAACATGACTTGCCCCCGCACCGTCCCGCACCGAGGGGCATAGTTGTACTGACACATCTTCCTTGTATGGACCTGCCCCCATTATCTATCTTAGGGGTGTGTGGGTGCGTGTGGGGGGGGGGGGAAACAGAATAACCGCACTGCGCCTATCAAACGAGCGCACTACCGTGTGGGTGCGTGTGGGGGGGAGGGGGACGAGCGCACCGAGGGGCATAGTTGTACTGACACATCTTCCTTGTATGGACTTGCCCCCATTATCTATCTTACGGGTGTGTGGGTGCGTGTGGGGGGAACAGAATAACCGCACTGCGCCTGTCAAATGAGCACACTGCCGCGTTAGCGCGAGGCCGAGCTGGGAGGGGAGGGGGGTCGGGACCCCCTCCCCCATCCGGGCGAGGCCGAGCCAGGAACGAGCCGTAGCAGGCGACGACGCGGCGTGCCGCAGCGTCGCATGCGGAGGCGAGTCCGTAACATGACTTGCCCCATTATCTTATCTTTTTTAGGGGAAAAACCAGCACCGTTATGAAGTATTATTTCATTTGTACTTTTTTGATAATTTTTATTGTACTGTTGTCAGTTATTATTTGTACTTTAGCCATTTGTTTTCTCCCTCTATATTAATTTTTTTATTGTATTTAATTTTTGCTATTATCTTTAGTAACTGCCTAGAGATAGTGGGCTTTGCCACGATTGTGGGCTTTAGCCGTTGGTTTTCTCCCACTCACCTTTTAACCTCCGCTCTCCCCCGTTACGCTCTGATCCCCTCCACAAATCGATTCCTTCTTCGTTCCCCTCTTCTTCTCTTCTCGCATAGAAGTTGCTTCTCCTGTTTTGCCGCGGGAGCGTCGGCCGGTGGGTTGAACCCCAGGGGTGGAGGTCTGGGTTCTCTGTTTGCTCCTTTTGCTCTGCCATCGACTGCCCTTGCGTCCCCTTATGTACAGATTTTCCCTGTATTTCTAAGCTATTGCTCTCTTGCTGTCTTAGGCTGGATTCGCTAGGGTTCCTTTGCTCTTGAACGAGCGGTTTGTGACAGTGATACTGGATTCCGTGGCGGATTTTGTGTTTGCTGGTAAGAGTTTTGCTTTGTATGGCGTGCTTCCTTTCTGAAATAGGTTAGAACCCTAATTTTTGTTCTTGTGTCTTGTAGATCTGGTTCGGCAGATTTTAGGTCTATAGATCTCAATGGGTACATCATCCAGTCCGGACAAGTTGAATGCAGGTAATTTTCTCTGTAATTTGGATGATGTTTTAACAGATCTGGTTTTTAGGTTGTATAGGTGTTGTCGTATCGACTTTATAAGTTGTATGTATTTTGATAGCTGTTAATTTTGCCCTGGAATGTGTGGTGTGTATAGTTTTTAGGTTGATGTGACCTGCAGACAGGTTGTAGTACTGATCACCATGTGTAGTTTGAACTGCTGTCCTGGCATTTGAATAGTTTGTAGTAGTCAGTGAAGAACTACTATGGTGTTGAAAGAGTTGTCATTTTGAAGTTTGTTGTGCCAGTGGTGGGTTGATATTGTTTTATTGGGTGCACTTGTAGTGTTCATATAGTTGAACTGATTGCTTGTTCATGTACTTTTTTGCTAATTATGATGTTGTTGCAGATGTTGGAGTGCCGGTGCCTCCTGATTCTAACAAATCAGAACACTTTCAAGATCTTGTGAATGTTATTTTTGAGACACCAAATCCTCTAAAAGAACTTGCGAGTGTTGCTGGTGTTTCCCTTATATTTGCTCTTTTTTTATCAGCCTTGAATACATAAATATGCTTAGCTACATCAGTTGTTCCTTTTGTTTGTGTCTGATGCTATGCGCTTTATTTATCTTGTCTCTGCAATGTTAATTGTGTTTTAATTTTATATGTGCATGCTTATGTTATTGGTTTATGCAGTTAATGACAGCCATGGTGCTCCTGAGGACATTGCTGATGTTGTCAAAGATATTAATGATGGAATGTATTCTCTTAACGTTGATGATGGTGATGGGAGCTTGCTGTTGTCTGTTACTCAGTCACAGAGTGTTGATGGCACTGAGCCTGTTACTCAGGCTGAGGATGTTCCTATGCAGTTATAGCTCGAGGATGAAAGGATAAGAAAGAAGAAGTGTGATTTCCAGAGGAGAAAGGAGTTGGAACGGCGTCAAAAGGCTGCTTGTGTGCAACGAAGTGATGGGGATGTTGCTCAAGCTCCTAAAGGTGTAGGTGATGAAGGTGGTGACGCGGCCTTTTCAGCTGTTGATGCTGGATCTCATGGAAGTGACATGCCTGTGAAGACAAACCTGATGCAGACTCGTTTGACGCAAGTGTTTACTCGTGATGCAGTTAAGGAGAAGAAAGTTGTTTTGAAGAGGAAGATGTCAGATCAAAATCCTGATGGCACACAGAGCCGTAGCCCACGTGTGAAAGCTGGTTTCCAACATGGTAATAGCAAAGCTGATGGAGATAGTGTTGCTGTGAAGATTGTTCCAAGCACACTTGGTGGATCCCTTGTTCGTCGGAGTCCACGATTTTTGAAAAATAAGAAGTCTTCTTCGTCTCCTCTTCCAGAGTGCTCTTTGTTGAAAGAAAATAAGAAGCGTAAAGTTGCTTTTGCGAAGGTGAACAAAGGTGTGAAGAAGCGTGCTCGTGTTGAAGCTGAAGATGTTGCATCTGAAGAAGTTGATATCGAAGTTGATTCTGAAGATGAATTTGCAGTGGTACGTGTTTGTACTGTATGTGACTTACTAGTTGCACTACAAAAAAATACACTTCCGTGATGATACGTGTTTGTCATAGTAGGTCGTGTTTTTTGTCATGCATGTACATCCATGACAAATTTATGACAGAATCAAGATATTCATACCTGTGTTGTCGTAGAAGTGTTCCATGACATTACCAAAATTATCATCACGGAAGTGTCCACTTCCATGACGATAAATCGCGCGTCACAGAAGTGCTTTCGTCAAGGGTGACCGACACGTGGCATCCACCGTAACGGAACGCCGTTAAGCTATCGGGTCGGGTTTTGGATCCGATAACCCGTTAACAGCCCCGACCAATGGGGATTTTCCACGTGTAAAATCATCATTGGCTGGAGGAGATACGTGTCAGGTCCGCGTTGTCACAGGTGTCACTCATCCAATGGGCGAGACGCGCCTATGATATGTTGACACGTGGACCGGCCCATCAAGTTTAAATGGGCCGGCCCAACTGAAGGCCCACAAGATTTTGCGGACCATAATGGGCCGGCCCAGCTAAAGGCCCACGAGATTTTGCGGACCATAATGGGCTGGCCCAGCTAAAGGCCCACAAGATTTTGCGGGCCATAATGGGCCGGCCCAGGTAAAGGCCCACAAGATTTTTGTGTGCCATAATGGGCCGGCCCAGGTAAAGGCCCACAAGATTCTTGCGGATCATAATGGGCCGGCCCAGCTAAAGGCCCACGAGATTTCGCCGACATTAATGGGCCGGCCCAGCTGTAGGCCCACAAGATTTTGAGGACCCTAGTAGGCCGGCCCATTAACTGGCTGCCATGTTTTGGGCCAAATGCCGGCCCATATTTGATCCGGTCCATTAATGGCCTGCCACGCTCCGGGCCTAATAGTGGCCCATATGAGATCCGGCCCGTTAAAAGCCTACCACGTTCTGGGCCAAATTACGGCCCAGATCAGGTCCGGCCCTTTAAGAGGCTTTGGGCTCAATTATGGCCCATATCAGATTCGGCCCGTCAACTGGACACTATGCTTTTGGGCCCACTTGCTAAAGGCCCACTTAGTAATTCGGCCTGATATTAGTTTTGGCCTGTTAAGGGCCCGTTTAACATTTCGGCCCTATATTAATTTCGGCCTGTTAAAAGCCCGTCATATAGTTGGGCCTAACTACGGCCCGGTTTGCATCCGGCCTGCTCGCAGCCGATATCTGATTGGGCCAAACAAGGACCGAGACAATTTTGGCCTGTTAAAAGCCCGTGATTTGATTCGCACAATCATGGGCCGGGGTTCATTTCGGGCTGCTGCCGGCCCGTGAGCTGTTCGGCACGTTTCAGGCCCAACCTACATCGTGATTGCATGACGGCCCGATTATGTACCGTAATTTTACGGTTTGGCCGGTTTACTGCGAAGACAGGATATATATACAGTAAAATAACTGCAGCATCGTGAATAAGAAAAAACCTAGACTATACAATAAAGAAATTACGGCATATTACATCCACTGGGCATCAAAGTTCGCCACTATGATAATAAAGCACAAGCAGACAGCAGATTACATACACTGGGCATCAAAGATCGCCACCAGTGCAAATAAACACGCCGACAAAATAATATACAAAACCGACAGCACTTCAATAGAGTTCAAGAAAGGTTAGCCCTGCTGGGGAGCTGCAGCGCAAGCAGCTGAGCAAGATGATGAGACTGCGCTTGTTCAACACTTATATCTTCCTCACTCTGAAAGATAAACAAGCAGACAGATGACAGGTTTTGCACATAAAAGTATCAGTGCTGACAATTCATCACATTTCTTACTGACGAATAAAGTGACACAGTTTAAAATTGCATTAACACAATATGGTATTGTTCAGGTCAAGACATGGCAGGAAATGACATTGTGAAGGAGTTGGCAGCTTCACGACACCACTGGATTACAGATCAAGAACTCATAAGTATCAATGGTTAGTGTGCTGTCAATTTATACCATTTCAGATTGGCAAATAAAGAGACGGTTTAAATAATAGTAGAATGATATGACATTGTTCATAGTTAAGACATTGCAGAATATGACATTGTGCTGTAGTGGGTAGGTTCACCACACCACTGGATTACGGATGAAGAACAGAAGCATACATGCAGTGCAAAAGAAGATCACTTGCTCTGTATAGTTTAATTTACATGGTATGAAGAAGGAACTTGGTTGTACAACTGAAAACTTAAATTGAGAAAGGACAAACTTTTGTTTATGAACTACATAATAAACTTTAAACAAGCAATTTGATGCAAACACCAAAAATAAACAGCTGTTGCAGTCATGCCTAACCAAATATATACAACAAAGTTTGAAGGCTTGAGATGGACAAACTTACATTATTGGTGAAGACAGGCTCTATAAAGGCCTTGTCCATGCTGATGGGGGGGGGCAATTCAAGAAGTTTACCACAGAATCTTCTTCAAAAGCATTGCCTTTATTCTACATTTTGTTAAGAGTAAATATAGATGTGATAATATACGAAAAAATGGAGAATATTTAAGATAAGATGAAGAGTGATGCTACATAACCAAGTAGCTATAAATGTAAGTGCAGCGATACAGGCAAAAGGTACAGCCAAGAGCAATGCACAGCTAAACTTCTTCAGTACCAACCTTATGGTAAGAGTAAATATAGATCTGATGTGTAGAAAATGGAGGGCAAAGGAAAATAAGCTGCAGAGTGATGGTACATGAACAACTACCTGTCATTATAAGTACACTGATAAAGGACAGCATGTACTTACAAGAACAATGCAGAGCTAAAAAAACATTGGCATTGGATATATTCTACACTAATGTAACCATTCATACAGATCAGATAATTTGGAGCGAACAATTGATAAGCAAGCTATCATGCATACTGCTGTCACATAATGAACCAGGTATGTATGCAAGTACAGTGATACAGGACAACAGGTACTAACAAGAGCAAAGCAGCGGGCAGCATATTTGCGATATCCTGTCGTTCTTGTCAAACCGGAATTCTTCTTCGAGCAGATTTCCTGCAAAAAAGATCCGTAAGGCACATGCGGAAAAGTAGAAGTTCAAATTGTCATGTGATTTCATAGACAGTACCTCATCCTGGGAACGAGACCAGTGCATAACAAGGTTTTTCCATTCAATGTCTTCTAAATTTAGCACAGGAGACTTCACCGGAAATTCGTTTATAGACTTGCCATCAAAGTGTGATTTCCTCAGGTAACACCGATACTGCTGCAATGCTTCCTTGAAAAGCACAAGCAAGCTTTGCTCGTCATGACTATCCAGATTGACCCTCGCCTAGTTACAACAATGTAATGTAAATCATTGATGTGTTCAATCAGCAGAAAACAGGAAAATAATAACCATGAATAATAGCACTTACACGTAAGTTGGACAGGAAGATGTGAAAATGGTGTTTGTCTTCACAATAATCTTCCCATGATGGGAATATATGCACGTAGTCCCTAACAACATTGAAAGCATTGTCTTTTAAACTGGGAATAAATGGAATGGGGTTCCAATCTGCAGGAATTGGCCGTCTCTGCAGTTGGGATAGGTCTTCGGCCGGTGGACTTGCTGTACTTTTTGCTGGAGTGGGATTTTTCTGTGGTACAGCTGGTGCTATGGCAAATGAAATCGGTATACCTTTTGCTGGAGTGCAGGTCCTGTGTGGTGGGGCTAGTGGTGTGGCCAGTGAAGTATGGGTACAGTCTGCTGGAGTCGGTCCTACGTTTTGTGTCACTGGTTGTACAGCCAATATAAGTGGGGTGCTGTCTGATTTCTCCGGCACCACCACGTTTTTCAAGGACTTTGCTGGTGCTCCTTCAGGTTCGGCAATCACCCTCTTCCTTTTTGATGTCTGATGCACAAGAACAGCATTTGAGTGGAAAAACATGGTATGATGACAGATGGAATATGTATTGATAATGGATGGGCATGGCATCTCGACATATATGATGAGTAAACTAAGCAGATGGCGGTGCAACAAAGTAGAAGAAATGCAAGACAACATATGCAAGATACCCGCAATCAATAAAACATTGCCAAATTAGAACAGGCACCTTGATGGGTGAACAGGACAGGCCATCTGCCTTTGACTCCTCGAGGTTAGAATAGTCATTAGGATCATATTCTGAACAAGAATCAACAGGTGGGGAGCGTATGAGTTTCATTGCATCCAGAATGGCACTCAATGCCTTGGTGCCAATTTTGTAAGTCATTGCAGTGTTTAGCTTCAAGAGTGGACTGCTGCTAGTGCGACACAAAGCAGCTACACAGATCATAGTGTAGATATAACGGGAAAACCTTAAGCATCAGAGTAAAATCAGCAAAGTGGAACTTGCTGGAATATATGTGCTAGTATTGCCGGTACGGCTAGAAAGGCTTCGGATACCAGCTCTCTTCAAGTGAAGGTGCGGTACTGTTAATATCAGTGTAACTCTCAAAGGCGACACAGCTCCCCGCATTTCCTTGCTATTCTTATAGGATTCAAGTGGGCAGGCCACTACAAATCCTATTCCTATGTTTACAAGATCCTACGAATCAAAGAGGCTCAAAGTGTCCATCACAACCGACCGTATAGACCTCTACACTGCAAATGTCCCTGCTCATCTTCAGTACAAGGAACATACTGTACTACTATCATACTCCCTCCGTTCCAAAATATAAGTCTTGGTAGAGATTTCCACTATGGATCACATACAGATGTATCCAGATACATTTTAGAGTGTAGATTCACTCATTTTGCTCCATATGTAGTCCATGGTGGAATCTATACAAAGACTTGTATTTAGGAACGGAGAGAGTACATATTAAAGAAGAACGGAAGAGGAACATGGTAAAGAAGAGCAAGCAGATTTTGGATAATAAAATGTTGGTTGCGCAGTGCCCACACATGATGAACCAGAGCGCATTAAGAATGCAACTCCCAGCTGTCTCTCGACCATTTCAGGCGGTTGGATGAAGATCCTACGTCTCCTAACCCTTCTTCTTCCTCGTCTCTGATTCTTCCCATACAGAACACCGCACGGGCCGCCGGCCGGACCACCGGCCCCCACCGCCTGTGTTCCTCCGCCACCCCCACCCCACCCCGCCCCAACCCCCACCCGCGTCGAGTTTTCTTCGTTCGGCGAGGCCCCACAACCACCCGAGCCCCTTCGATCGCACCGGCGAACTCCGGCGAGCTCTGAAAAATCGACTGACCCAATTTTGAAATTTAGTCTACTGTGATTTAACTAGTGTGGAATATAAAAGGGGAAAACCATAAGCATTGGGAGTATAGTGTTGAGCGTGCCATGGCGGATCTGAAGGTGCAAACCGGACAAAGGCAACTTCGCAACCAAGACAAGAAATCAGAGTAAAGCAGTGGCGATCTATTTTCTTGCTGCGATAAATAAGTTGAGCAGATACGAAAGAGTACCGCCTCTGGTGCGGCGCCGTGTACGCATCTGCTGAGAATTTGACGGTGCTGCGGTAGCGATGGCTGTCGGCGGCGTGGAAGCAGATCTAGGAGGGTAGACGGTGGCGGCGGGGCGCGGTGGACGAGACGGTCGTAGGAGCGGCGCCGGCAAGGTGGACGACGGCGGGGATGAAGCGAGAGGACGGGATGCAAGGATCCCGGTCCGAAGCCGTGGATGAGAGAGGTCGATCTCTTGTAATGGACGGCGGCGTCGGGGTATCAGCTCCGGCATGGTGGAGGAGGACGGCGGTGGATGGGGTGGCGGACGGCGGCGGACGGAGGAGGGTGGGGTGGAGAGGGTGTTTTGGCGCCCACGGAGTACGAATGGGGAAAAGGGAGGTAGAGAGGAAGGGGGGAACCATGTATTCAGGGCGCGCTTGTCTCAAATGCGAGGAAATTTACAAACTTAGCCCCCGTTTCAAATTTCTACTACATCACAGCAACATTAGTCGGTTGGGGATAGGACGGTAATCTCGCATACACCGAATATTTGCCGACGAGAGTTTGTTTTTGGCGCCCACCGTGTATGAATATGAATCGGGGAGGGAGTCGATTTCGGCCGAGGACACACTGTGTTTTGGCGCCCACCGTGTATGAATCCGGGTGAGAGGCGGTTACGTCACGTTTGGGTGAAATTACAAACCTACCCCTATCGAAACCTATAGAAATCCAGCAGATAGGCTTTGCGTGGCAGGGATAGGCAGTAGTGATTTCCATCTCGCAGATTTTGGTTTCGGGCGGTTACTGCGACTTTCCCCGCTTCGTTCAAATTTTGCAGAGTGCACGTTTACCGTGCCAACTCAATTCGAATCCCGTTTGTATTCTATTTTTTTCGGGCGGGATCCATTTTCAATTGGAATTACATTCTATATACATCATTTTTTATATATACTTTCAAAAGCACAACAAAGAATTCTGCTCCTTTATATGTATAATATGATTTACAAATACAACGATCTCGAAATCTTAAGGTTGAATTCGAAAAATTTAACCAAATTATGTTCTACTAAAATGTATGGATCAGTAATATCTACATATTAAATAACATAGATGTGCGTGAATTCATATGAGTATGCATGTTTGATAGATCAATTTTGGTTCGAGTATGGATTACATGTATCATCATCTCGAATTCAAATATTTGAATCCCTTTTTTGTTCACTCCTTTCACGCCCATCTCTCTCGCATGCATGCTCCTTCAGGTAGCTATCACTCTCTTTTCTCCAGCTCACCCGCACGCTCACTTCATGTTTCTCCTATCCTCGCAAACATGGTCTCTCGACGTCTCCCTTGAGAAGTGTCACACTCTCCCTATCATTATACATTACACGGTTTTCATTATCTCTCACGTCTCTACTGTTCTCTGGTATCACTCGGTACCTAAGCTTTCTTTTTCACCGCCACACACACAGTCTCCACTCGTCTTTCACTTTGTCTTTCTCTCTATGGGATTCTCTCACACACCCTATATGTCTCTACATATGACTCATACCACTAAAATTACTCTCTCTCTCTCTCTCCTGTAGACACAACATTTGTTGCGGTCTCCTTTTCGTCTCCATCCCAGACTGACATTATTCATTTGTTTACCGATCAGACAACCCCGACTACCGTCTCCTCTCTCTCTCTCACAGACACACACACACAACTCCTGCTTCCACTCCCCTTCCCGACTACCGTCTCTCTCTCACACACACAAAACTCTCGCTTTCGCACCCCGACTCGTATTTCTCTCACAAACATTTATCGACTAGCTAGCCTCTAGATAGGTTTATACACCCGCACACTCGTGCTTCCACCATCGCATACATGTCTCTCTCCCGCTCCTTGTATCTATGTAGATTTTTCTTCCCTTCTTGAGACACGCCCTCTCGATCGTGCACACACACACTATCACCTCATTTTAAGCTGATACCTATCGCACACACACTCCTTGTGTCTTTGTCACACATGCACTCCGTCCTCCTCCACTCTCCCTCTCTCTCACACACACATGGGCTTTTTGCAACAACTAGCAAGATGCCCATGCGTTGCATGGAACATCAAGATGCATTTGTATGAGTAGTTTATCTTGTGGGGGAAAAGGATGAACGAGGGAAGGCCTTATTTGCAAATGTGGAGAGGGGTGTGGGTATCTTTTTGCAAAATTTCCATAGTTTCCTTCCTATCCGTCAGATATAGATCGGACGGCCTATATTGCAGGATGGCAGGCACACGATCATCACCGACAATGCTTTTTTATAAGAGTAGGGATAAAAATAGAGTTGGTGATGATGGTGCAATTTACCCGCACTCTTCACCACATTTGCAGATAAGGCCTTCCCTCGTTCATCCTTTTCTCCCACAAGATCTTGATGTTCTGTGCAACGCACGGGCATCTTGCTAGTAAGAGTAGAAATTAGACATATGCCACTTCTCGAATCTTGAAACCAACAACATTCCTCCCTTATCTCATCAAAACCGCCAAAGGAATATATTTTGAGTGAAACATAACATATTTTTAGTGATATACGTATTTCAAAACTAGACTTTTTCTATCAAATCGGTAAATATGTATTAATCTACTTTGATCGTGTGGCAACTCAATGGCACATTGCTAGTAGTTATTATAATTTTTTGGACACCAGACAAACGGTGGAGTACATATACGAAGAGAAGAGGCGCACGCACGCAGTCGGCCTCTCGCTGTCTCGCACACATGAGTGTTACGTAAAGGCGATGTTAACAAATAAACCCTAAAACCCTAGGTGCACGATTGCTGCATTCGCGGGTACCGGGTACGTGGTGGAGCACCTTTGTAGGAATAGTCAGCTCGCGTGATAATTTGATCCGTAGGAGTTGATGGTCGGGACCACAGGTGAATGACTTGGAGCGCGGTGGCTCGCCAGTTGCCACAGATCGAGTAGCCACGTTTAAAATATTGTTTTTTAGCGGGGTTAAGAGTTCCGATTTTCAATGGCGCGTTATAAGTAGTAAGTAGTTTTTAGAATGATTGGTATGGAGCGAAAATGGAATTCATAGTACTACGTACCTCCTTGGCGTATGGTTGTATGGTTTTTTTGCGATGGAGGTTGTATGGGTTTATGTTGCGAGATGTTGAACCTGGTAGTTCTAGGGCAAATACTATGGTTTAGATTTAGATGCTAGTTTTCAGTAATGAAAATCGGAAGGGGAAACCCTTCTTTGATTAAAAAAACTACTACCTCCATTCTGGTTTACTAGTCCCCATCGTACTTTGGGTCAAAGTTTGTCCACGAATTTTACTTGTAAAATGTGAATGGAAAACGAGATTTTGTTATACCCAAACAAAAAAGGACTGGAGGGAGTGATTGCTCTGACACGGACGCGACCTCTCATAGCGCAGGCATTAAACCGGCGCGCCGGCCAAGAGGGCCGCACTCGCTGCAGGCCCAGCTGAGCACGCCTCCTCGCCGCGTGCAACCAGCTTAAGACTGCCCCGCCTGCCTTCATTGAATCCGTGCGTGTGCCGGCAACACATCCTTCCGCGAGCCGGCAGGCATTTTAGAACACAAAAAATGACTAAAATATAATTAATTTACACATGGTCTTGACTTGTTGTGCTTGCACTGGTAGCAGGAACTAGTAGAGGATTTTCCTTATTTATAACTCTCCTCACATTTTTTTGGCTTTGAAGTGAATCATGGTCGTGGACATTATGTATGAATGTGCAGATATCTGTGAACATGAGTTTGATGTGGAAGTTGAACTTGGAATGTCGGGCTTGCGCGTGAACTATACCATGTCCAATGCTTCGTCTGTTATTGTTTGGAAAGTAATTGCTGTTATTACATGACCCGAAAAAAACATTTTGTGCCACATCAGTAGATGCACGGACATCACAACAGGCATGCTGACTGGATAAACATTTGAACCTAGCTATTATGAAGGAAATTTTGTATTGACAACAGTTTTAGATAGCAGGAGACGCCTAGCCTGCTTTGCCTTTGCTAGCTTATTTCTGGCTTCTTCCATCTCTTCTTTGGCTTGGGTAAAGAGAGCATCTGATTGCTCTTTTTGCTTCTTCAGGAACTCAGCTACATTCTCAAGGGCTGCTGCACGCTTTCTTTCAGCCTTTACTAATGCCATGAGGACACGAACAGCTGACGACTCCACCTGGCTTGTGTGTAATCCAGCATCATCTGGGAATTTGCACCTTGTGTCTAATCCAGCATCATTAGGGAACTGGCACCTTGTGTGTAATCCAGCCTCATTTTGGAAACATGATCTCGAGGTTGACCATACTGTTGGAAATATGCCCTAGAGGCAATAATAAAAGGTTATTATTATATTTCTTCGTTCATGATAATCGTCTATTTTTCATGCTATAATTGTATTGTCCGGAAATCGTAATACATGTGTGAATACATAGACCACAACGTGTCCCTAGTAAGCCTCTAGTTGACTAGCTCGTTGATCAACAGATAGTCAAGGTTTCCTGACTATGGACATTGGATGTCATTGATAACGGGATCACATCATTAGGAGAATGATGTGATGGACAAGACCCAATCCTAAGCATAGCATAAAAGATCGTGTAGTTTCGTTTGCTAGAGCTTTTCCAATGTCAAGTATCTTTTCCTTAGACCATGAGATCGTGCAACTCCCGGATACCGTAGGAGTGCTTTGGGTGTGCCAAACGTCACAACGTAACTGGGTGACTATAAAGGTGCACTACGGGTATCTCCGAAAGTGTCTGTTGGGTTGGCACGGATCGAGACTGGGATTTGTCACTCCGTGTGACGGAGAGGTATCTCTGGGCCCACTCGGTAATGCATCATCATAATGAGCTCAATGTGACTAAGGCGTTAGTCACGGGATCATGCATTGCGGTACGAGTAAAGAGACTTGCCGGTAACGAGATTGAACAAGGTATTGGGATACCGACGATCGAATCTCGGGCAAGTAACATACCGATTGACAAAGGGAATTGTATACGGGATTGATTGAATCCTCGACACCGTGGTTCATCCGATGAGATCATCGTGGAACATGTGGGAGCCAACATGGGTATCCAGATCCCGCTGTTGGTTATTGACCGGAGAGGCGTCTCGGTCATGTCTGCATGTCTCCCGAACCCGTAGGGTCTACACACTTAAGGTTCGGTGACACTAGGGTTGTAGAGATATATGTATGCGGAAACCCGAAAGTTGTTCGGAGTCCCGGATGAGATCCCGGACGTCATGAGAGGTTCCAGAATGGTCCGGAGGTGAAGAATTATATATAGGAAGTCAAGTTTCGGCTACCGGGAAAGTTTCGGGGGTTACCGGTATTGTACCGGGACCACCGGAAGGGTCCCGGGGTCCACCGGGTGGGGCCACCTATCCCGGAGGGCCCCGTGGGCTGAAAGTGGAAGGGAACCAGCCCTTAGTGGGCTGGGGCGCCCCCTTGGGCCTCCCCCCATGTGCCTAGGGTTGGGAACCCTAGGGGGGAGCTTCCCCCTTGCCTTGGGGGGCAAGGCAACCCTTCCCCCCCTTTGGCCGCCGCCCCCCCTTGGAGATCCCATCTCCCTGGGCCGGCGCCCCCCCAGGGGGCCTATATAAAAGGGGGGAGGGAGGGCAGCAATCTACAGCCTTGGGCGCCTCCCTCCTCCCCTGCAACACCTCTCTCTCTCTCTCGCAGAAGCTCGGCGAAGCCCTGCCGGAGACCCGCTACATCCACCACCACGCCGTCGTGCTGTTGGATCTCCATCAACCTCTCCTTCCCCCTTGCTGGATCAAGAAGGAGGAGACGTCGCTGCACCGTACGTGTGTTGAACGCGGAGGTGCCGTCTGTTCGGCACTCGGTCATCGGTGATTTGGATCACGGCGAGTACGACTCCGTCATCCACGTTCATTGGAACGCTTCCGCTCGCGATCTACAAGGGTATGTAGATGCACTCCTTTCCCCTCGTTGCTAGTAGACTCCATAGATGCATCTTGGTGAGCGTAGGAAATTTTTTAAATTATGCTACGATTCCCAACAATGGTATCAGAGCGAGGCCTATGCGTAGTTACTATGCACGAGTAGAACACAAAGCAGTTGTGGGCGTTGAGTTTGCCAATTCTTCTTGCCGCTACTAGTCGTTTCTTGTTTCGGCGGCATTGTAGGATGAAGCGGCCCGGACCGACCTTACACGTACGCTTACGTGAGACAGGTTCCACCGACTGACATGCACTAGTTGCATAAGGTGGCTAGCGGGTGTCTGTCTCTCCTACTTTAGTCGGAACGGATTCGATGAAAAGGGTCCTTATGAAGGGTAAATAGAAATTGGCAAATCACGTTGTGGTCATACGTAGGTAAGAAAACGTTCTTGCTAGAAACCTACAAACCACGTAAAAACTTGCAACAACAATTAGAGGACGTCTAACTTGTTTTTGCAGCAAGTGCTATGTGATGTGATATGGCCAGAAGATGTGATGAATGATATATGTGATGTATGAGATTGATTATATTCTTGTAATAGGAATCACGACTTGCATGTCGATGAGTATGACAACCGGCAGGAGCCATAGGAGTTGTCTTTATTATTTTGCATGACATGCGTGTCATTGAATAACGCCAGGTAATTTACTTTACTTTGTTGCTAAACGCGTTAGCCATACAAGTAGAAGTAATCGTTGGCGTGACGACTTCATGAAGACACAATGATGGAGATCATGGTGTCATGCCGGTGACGAAGATGATCATGGTGCCCCGAAGATGGAGATCAAAGGAGCATAATGATATTGGCCATATCATGTCACTATTTGATTGCATGTGATGTTTATCATGTTTTTGCATCTTATTTGCTTAGAACGACGGTAGTAAGTAAGATGATCCCTTATAATAATTTCAAGAAAGTGTTCACCCTAACTGTGCACCGTTGCGAAGGTTCGTTGTTTCGAAGCACCACGTGATGATCGGGTGTGATAGATTCTAACGTTCGAATACAACGGGTGTTGACGAGCCTAGCATGTACAGACATGGCCTCGGAACACACGCAATACACTTAGGTTGACTTGACGAGCCTAGCATGTACAGACATGGCCTCGGAACACGGAGGACCGAAAGGTCGAGCATGAGTCGTATAGAAGATACGATCAACATGGAGATGTTCACCGATCTTGACTAGTCCGTCTCACGTGATGATCGGACACGGCCTAGTTAAAGTCGGATCATGTTTCACTTAGATGACTAGAGGGATGTCTATCTGAGTGGGAGTTCATTAAATAATTTGATTATATGAACTTAATTATCATGAACTTAGTCTAAAATCTTTACACTATGCATTGTAGATCAAATGGACAACGTTGTCCTCAATTTCAATGCGTTCCTAGAGAAAACCAAGCTGAAAGATGATGGCAGCAACTATACGGACTGGGTCCGGAACCTGAGGCTCATCCTCATAGTAGCCAAGAAAGATTATGTCTTAGAAGCACCGCTAGGTGAAGCACCAATCCCAGAGAACCAAGACGTTATGAACGCTTGGCAATCACGTGCTGATGATTACTCCCTCGTTCAGTGCGGCATGCTTTACAGCTTAGAACCGGGTCTCCAAAAGCGTTTTGAGAAACATGGAGCATATGAGATGTTCGAGGAGCTGAAATTGGTTTTCCAAGCTCATGCCCGGGTCGAGAGATATGGTGTCTCCGACAAATTCTTCAGCTGTAAAATGGAGGAGAACAGTTCTGTTAGTGAGCACATACTCAGAATGTCTGGGTTGCACAACCGCTTGTCTCAGCTGGGAGTTAATCTCCCGGATGACGCGGTCATTGACAGAATCCTCCAGTCGCTTCCACCAAGCTACAAGAGCTTTGTGATGAACTTCAATATGCAGGGGATGGAAAAGACCATTCCTGAGGTATATTCAATGCTGAAATCAGCGGAGGTGGAGATCAGAAAAGAACATCAAGTGTTGATGGTGAATAAAACCACTAAGTTCAAGAAGGGCAAGGGTAAGAAGAACTTCAAGAAGGACGGCAAGGGAGTTGCCGCGCCCGGTAAACCAGTTACTGGGAAGAAGTCAAAGAATGGACCCAAGCCCGAGACTGAGTGCTTTTATTGCAAGGGAAGTGGTCACTGGAAGCGGAACTGCCCCAAATACTTAGCGGACAAGAAGAAGGCCGGCAACACCAAAGGTATATGTGATATACATGTAATTGATGTGTACCTTACCAGTACTCGTAGTAGCTCCTGGGTATTTGATACCGGTGCGGTTGCTCATATTTGTAACTCAAAACAGGAACTACGGAATAAACGGAGACTGGCGAAGGACGAGGTGACGATGCGCGTCGGGAATGGTTCCAAGGTCGATGTGATCGCCGTCGGCACGCTACCTCTGCATCTACCCACGGGATTAGTTTTAAACCTCAATAATTGTTATTTAGTGCCAGCTTTAAGCATGAACATTGTATCTGGATCTCGTTTAATTCGAGATGGCTACTCATTTAAATCCGAGAATAATGGTTGTTCTATTTATTTGAGAGATATGTTTTATGGTCATGCCCCGCTGGTCAATGGTTTATTTTTGATGAATCTCGAACGTGATGTTACACATGTTCATAGTGTGAATACCAAAAGATGTAAAGTTGATAACGATAGTCCCACATACTTGTGGCACTGCCGCCTTGGTCACATTGGTGTCAAGCGCATGAAGAAGCTCCATGCAGATGGACTTTTGGAGTCTCTTGATTACGAATCATTTGACACGTGCGAACCATGCCTCATGGGTAAGATGACCAAGACTCCGTTCTCCGGAACAATGGAGCGAGCAACCAACTTATTGGAAATCATACATACCGATGTGTGTGGTCCAATGAGTGTTGAGGCTCGCGGAGGATATCGTTATGTTCTCACTCTCACTGATGATTTAAGTAGATATGGGTATGTCTACCTAATGAAACACAAGTCTGAAACCTTTGAAAAGTTCAAGGAATTTCAGAGTGAAGTTGAGAATCAACGTGACAGAAAAATAAAATTCTTACGATCAGATCGTGGTGGAGAATATTTAAGTCACGAATTTGGTACACACTTAAGGAAATGTGGAATAGTTTCACAACTCACGCCGCCTGGAACACCTCAGAGAAATGGTGTGTCCGAACGTCGTAATCGCACTCTATTGGATATGGTGCGATCTATGATGTCTCTTACCGATTTACCGCTCTCATTTTGGGGTTATGCTTTAGAGACTGCCGCATTCACTTTAAATAGGGCTCCGTCGAAATCCGTTGAGACGACACCGTATGAATTATGGTTTGGGAAGAAACCTAAGCTGTCGTTTCTAAAAGTTTGGGGATGCGATGCTTATGTCAAGAAACTTCAACCTGAAAAGCTCGAACCCAAGTCGGAAAAATGCGTCTTCATAGGATACCCTAAGGAAACTATTGGGTATACCTTCTACCTCAGATCCGAAGGCAAGATCTTCGTTGCCAAGAACGGGTCCTTTCTGGAGAAGGAGTTTCTCTCGAAAGAATTGAGTGGGAGGAAAGTGGAACTTGATGAGGTGATAGTCACCCCTTCCGAACCGGAAAGTAGCGCAGCGCGGGAAAATGTTCCTGTGGTGCCTACACCGACTGGGGAGGAAGTTAATGATGATGATCATGAAGCTTCAGATCAAGTTACTGAACTTCGTAGGTCCACAAGGACACGTTCCGCACCAGAGTGGTACGGCAACCCTGTCCTGGAAATCATGTTGTTAGACAACGGTGAACCTTCGAACTATGAAGAAGCGATGGCGGGCCCGGATTCCGACAAATGGCTAGAAGCCATGAAATCCGAGATAGAATCCATGTATGAAAACAAAGTATGGACTTTGACTGACTTGCCCGATGAGCGGCGAGCCATAGAAAACAAATGGATCTTTAAGAAGAAGACGGACGCGGATGGTAATGTGACCATCTACAAAGCTCGACTTGTCGCTAAGGGTTATCGACAAGTTCAAGGGGTTGACTACGATGAGACTTTCTCACCCGTAGCGAAGCTGAAGTCCGTCCGAATCATGTTAGCAATTGCCGCATACTATGATTATGAGATATGGCAGATGGACGTCAAAACGGCATTCCTTAATGGCTTCCTTAAGGAAGAGTTGTATATGATGCAGCCGGAAGGTTTTGTCGATCCTAAGAATGCTAACAAAGTATGCAAGCTCCAGCGCTCAATCTATGGGCTGGTGCAAGCATCTCGGAGTTGGAACATTCGCTTTGATGAGATGATCAAAGCGTTTGGGTTTACACAGACTTATGGAGAAGCCTGTGTTTACAAGAAAGTGAGTGGGAGCTCTGTAGCATTTCTCATATTATATGTGGATGACATACTATTGATGGGAAATGATATAGAATTCTTGGAAAGTATAAAGGCCTATTTGAATAAGTGTTTTTCAATGAAGGACCTTGGAGAAGCTGCTTATATATTAGGCATCAAGATCTATAGAGATAGATCAAGACGCCTCATTGGTCTTTCACAAAGTACATACCTTGACAAGATATTGAAGAAGTTCAGTATGGATCAGTCCAAGAAGGGGTTCTTGCCTATATTGCAAGGTGTGCAATTGAGCACGGCTCAATGCCCGACCACGGCAGAAGATATAGAAAGATGAGTGTCATCCCCTATGCCTCGGCCATAGGGTCTATTATGTATGCCATGCTGTGTACCAGACCTGATGTAAACCTTGCCGTAAGTTTGGTAGGAAGGTACCAAAGTAATCCCGGCATGGAACACTGGACAGCGGTCAAGAATATCCTGAAGTACCTGAAAAGGACTAAGGATATGTTTCTCGTTTATGGAGGTGACGAAGAGCTCTTCGTAAAGGGTTACGTCGACGCTAGCTTCGACACAGATCTAGATGACTCGAAGTCACAGACCGGATACGTGTATATTTTGAATGGAGGAGCAGTAAGCTGGTGCAGTTGCAAGCAAAGCGTCGTGGCGGGATCTACATGTGAAGCGGAGTACATGGCAGCCTCAGAGGCAGCATAGGAAGCAGTCTGGATGAAGGAGTTCATTACCGACCTAGGGGTGATTCCCAATGCGTCGGGCCCGATGACTCTCTTCTGTGACAACACTGGAGCTATTGCCCTTGCGAAGGAGCCCAGGTTTCATAGGAAGACCAGGCATATCAAGCGTCGCTTCAACTCCATTCGTGAAAGTGTTCAAAATGGAGACATAGATATTTGTAAAGTACATACGGACCTGAATGTAGCAGATCCGTTGACTAAACCTCTCCCTAGAGCAAAACATGATCAACACCAGGACGCAATGGGTGTTAGATTCATCACAATGTAACTAGATTATTGACTCTAGTGCAAGTGGGAGACTGTTGGAAATATGCCCTAGAGGCAATAATAAATGGTTATTATTATATTTCTTTGTTCATGATAATCGTCTATTGTTCATGCTATAATTGTATTGTCCGGAAATCGTAATACATGTGTGAATACATAGACCACAACGTGTCCCTAGTAAGCCTCTAGTTGACTAGCTCGTTGATCAACAGATAGTCATGGTTTCCTGACTATGGACATTGGATGTCATTGATAACGGGATCACATCATTAGGAGAATGATGTGATGGACAAGACCCAATCCTAAGCATAGCATAAAAGATCGTGTAGTTTCGTTTGCTAGAGCTTTTCCAATGTCAAGTATCTTTTCCTTAGACCATGAGATCGTGCAACTCCCGGATACCGTAGGAGTGCTTTGGGTGTGCCAAACGTCACAACGTAACTGGGTGACTATAAAGGTGCACTACGGGTATCTCCGAAAGTGTCTGTTGGGTTGGCACGGATCAAGACTGGGATTTGTCACTCCGTGTGACGGAGAGGTATCTCTGGGCCCACTCGGTAATGCATCATCATAATGAGCTCAATGTGACTAAGGCGTTAGTCACGGGATCATGCATTGCGGTACGAGTAAAGAGACTTGCCGGTAACGAGATTGAACAAGGTATTGGGATACCGACGATCGAATCTCGGGCAAGTAACATACCGATTGACAAAGGGAATTGTATACGGGATTGATTGAATCCTCGACACCGTGGTTCATCCGATGAGATCATCGTGGAACATGTGGGAGCCAACATGGGTATCCAGATCCCGCTGTTGGTTATTGACCGGAGAGGCGTCTCGGTCATGTCTGCATGTCTCCCGAACCCGTAGGGTCTACACACTTAAGGTTCGGTGACGCTAGGGTTGTAAGATATATTATGCGGAACCCGAAGTTGTTCGAGTCCCGGATGAGATCCCGGACATCACGAGAGGTTCCGGAATGGTCCGGAGGTGAAGAATTATATATAGGAAGTCAAGTTTCGGCTACCGGGAAAGTTTTGGGGGTTACCGGTATTGTAGGGACCACCGGAAGGGTCCGGGGTCCACCGGGTGGGGCCACCATCCCAGAGGGCCCGTGGGCTGAAAGTGGAAGGGAACCAGCCTTAGTGGCTGGGGCGCCCCCTTGGGCCTCCCCATGCGCCTAGGGTTGGGAACCCTAGGGGGGAGCTTCCCCTTGCCTTGGGGCAAGGCAACCCTTCCCCCCTTTGGCCGCCGCCCCCCTTGGAGATCCCATCTCCTGGGCCGCCCCCCAGGGGGCCTATATAAAGGGCGGGAGGGAGGGCAGCAATCTACAGCCTTGGGCGCCTCCCTCCTCCTGCAACACCTCTCTCTCTCTCTCGCAAAGCTCGCGAAGCCCTGCCGGAGACCCGCTACATCCACCACCACGCCGTCGTGCTGTTGGATCTCCATCAACCTCTCCTTCCCCCTTGCTGGATCAAGAAGGAGGAGACGTCGCTGCACCTATGTGTGTTGAACGCGGAGGTGCCGTCCGTTCGACACTCGGTCATCGGTGATTTGGATCACGGCGAGTACGACTCCGTCATCCACGTTCATTGGAACGCTTCCGCTCGCGATCTACAAGGGTATGTAGATGCACTCCTTTCCCCTCGTTGCTAGTAGACTCCATAGATGCATCTTGGTGAGCGTAGGAAAATTTTTAAATTATGCTACGATTCCCAACACATACTTCCCTCCTAGCAGGAACTGCATCCTGACATGAAGTTACTTCTTTTTTAGATCAATACTGAGAGCAACCTAGATCCATTTAGTACAAGCCAGATAAACAGAACTCGGAGAAGTGAATTCAAAGGGAAAAAAAATAAAAACAGACTACAAGGTGAGAACACCCACTTCCTACATCAAGCTAAAAACGAAAGCATCAGGACGATTAAGACTCTTCTTATTACACATCGAAGAACACCACGCTTAAGAGAAACAGAAACTACAACATATACACATCGAAGAACACGAGGCTACACGAAAGTAATTGAAAGGGTGTTACTTACCAAAGCTCGTTTTACAGGTTTGGTGCAGCTCCTCTTTAACTTGCCACGCTCCTTGAAGATGTCCCGAATATCCCGTGTTTGGTCTTCATTGCTCCTCTGCATGTTCGCACTTGTGGTTTTAAAATCTCAACATGGCAAGAAAAATATACTACTAGTAATACTCGCGCATCTTGTGGGCAACATTAAAGCACTCGTCTGCCATGTTAGAGCATCTCCAACAGAATCGCAACGCGCGGCGCTTTAAAAAAGCGTTTACAGTGCTGAGATCGAGAAGTAGATACTAGAGAGTAGAGGATAGTTCTCAGCATAGATAGATAAAAAAAGATAATTCAACTACTCCTCGTCGTCCGACTCCTCCTCGGTGATGTCCTCCTCCGACGTCTTACTGTAGGCGTGAAGATACCGATCGTCGTCGGATTCCCAGGGCGACGCTGCTCCTAGCCTCATGTTGAATTGAGCGTCCGCTTTTCGCCTACGCTTGTCCTCGCGATAGGCGGCTCGCTCCGCCCTCCTCTTATCCCTCTCCGCCCTCCTTTGCGCGTAGAACTCGCGCTCGTTGATGATGTCCTGCGGGAAGTGTTGGCGCCACAGCGCCCTAAGCCGCGGCAGAGGCGCGAGCTCCTGCGCCCGCTCCCGCGTCGGCACGTTGGGGAAGTTCAATGTTCTATGAGGCCACCGGAGGCGCCACACCGCCGCGTCGTACGCGCGGGCGGCCTCGTTGGCGGTGTCGAAATTGCCGAGGCCGAGGCGCATCCCGCGGAACCGGATCTCGGCGGAGAAGCCGCCGGAGGGGCGCGCGCGGACGCCGCGGTATCCCCAAGTTTCCCGGCGACGCGGCGGCATGGTGGCGCGGCGGCGAGGCGAAAAAGAGCGGGGAGAGAGCGGTGGCGAGGCACAGAGCGGGGAGAGAGCGGTGGCAAGGCACAGAGCGGTGGGAGGGCGTTGGATTTTATAAAGCGCGCCGGACGCCGCGCGCCAAAACTAGCGCACGCCCGGCCGCTTTTTCCCGCGCGCGCGCGATCCTTTCCCGACGTCTCTGCTATCTCTACTCTCTTCTCTACTAGCGCGATACAGGAGCGACGCACAATTACAAGCTGATATTCTGTTGGACAATGGAGGCTATAACCAATTACTTTTACGGGAACAATAGCACCCAGGAAATTTGAAGGGTAGGTATGAACAAAATTGGAACTGCACATGTACTGCTAAGTGATTCAATACACACATTACCAATCGAGGAGGAGAACGATGGTCGCGGCGGCCTCTGTGAGTCATGGTCGGCAACGGGAGTCAGTTCATTGTCCACGACGGTGGTACTTCTGCGCTTGGCGTCGGCTTCCGGGAAGCAGATCCGAGACCGTGGAAGACGATGCCGGGGAAGAGGCTCCGTGTACGACGACGACGGTGGACCGGCTCCAGTGCGGCGTACGAGGTCGTCGATGAGGCAGATGCGCTGCGGTGGACGAGTGCGCCGATGTAAAGGGGAGGAGCACGAAGGCTGCGGTGCCGTGGAGAAGTCTATTTTGCGGTGGGGATAGAAAATGGGGAGTATTCAGGTGTACTACTCTGGGTGCCGGGGTGGGGTTGGCTGGGTAGGGTGAACCTGAAGTTACGAAAACAGCCCCCTACCAAGCGTCATCCGTAGGCCTGTTCCGAAGGCTATGATGGTAACTTCCCACTGCTCGAATCAGGGTCGCGGGAGATTTTCCCGCCGACCTCAAAATTTTGTGACACTGGACTCCCCGTGTGGCGTGTTGAGTGATTCGGCTAAGCAACTAGCGAGTAGTAGTAGTAAACTCTGCATATTAGGTTTGACCGAAGTCAAACTTCCTAAAGTTTGACCAAGTTTATAGAAAAATATAAACATTTACCATAACAAATATGTATGATGTGAAAGTACATTCAATAATGAATCTAATGGTATTTATTTGTTATTGTATATGTTAATATTTTTTGTTATAAGCTTTCTGAGAGTTTACAAAACTTGACTTTGACCAATGCTAATACGCGGACTTAAATAAAAACGGAGGGAGTACACATTTGTTTTCTTAGTTTGTAGTGAACTAATCATTTGTTGAAATTGTGAAATAAATATATTAGGCTATTGACTTCGAATGTAATGGTCTATACAATTCAATAGTTACAATCATTGTCGAATCCCAAGATGTATACAAGGTCTATAGTACTTCACAACATGCTCAAACTCACATAATCCCAGTCAAATGAGAATCTAAATGCATTTCATAGTTATTACTTTGTAGGATGCAACAAAAACAACCATAACTCTACATCAGCCATTATAGAAGCAACATTTTGACATATCCCAATGTGTGAATGAAACGTGCAGAGAGAGCTTTTGAAGATGGAGCAGATAGGGCGGGAAAGATTGTATGTATGTGGACGAGAGAGTAGGAGACAAACCTAACGAGACAGAGAGAGAGATAGAGAGAGAAAGAGAGAGGAAGAAGTTAGGTCTGTGAGAAAGATGGATACATGTAATATACATGAGATGCGTGTGCATCTGGATTCTGTATACGTGGAAGGAGAAGAGACAACATGTTTGATGAGAGAGCTGGAAAAACATGGACGAGAGGGGAAGGATCTCGTGGGTTGAGGGATTGACAATTTTGTGCGGGGGAGAGAGGGATTGGTAATTTTGTGCAAGAGAGAGAGAGGGTGGGGGGAGGAGTCAGTCAGCCGTCGTCACATCACCCTGCTTCCAAATGACCCCGCATTCTCTAGCGCGGTGTGGTCGCCGTCTTCGATCTGCTCGATGCCCTCTTTGAAGATTGAGGTGTTGTGCATGTTGGGGTGCAAAGAAGCACAAGCGAGAGTGGTCGCCGTATAACCTTGGATGGGGATGAATTGTGTGCTCGGGGGAGTGTGTGTGTGTGTGTTGTGCTGCGTGTGTCTCTGTGTGTGTGTGTGTGTGTCAGATATTGAGAGAAAACAAACCTAAGGAGAGAAATGGGTATTCACGAAGAGATTGTGCGGGCCTTGAGGTGGGCAGGGGCCGGGTGAGGGTGTCAAAATGTGCGCGTTGATGCATGTGTTGCATGCGACCGTGCGAGGGACGGACGAATCGAGAGAGATGGTTGTTGTGTTACGGATGCTCCTCTCTCTGTCTCTCTCTCCCTCTCTCTCTCTCTCACACACACACACACAAGTAAACTAGAAGACCGTTCTCTCATGTATACACAACGTATCGGCATCTGTCTATGTCTCACTCATGCATGATCATTTGCACATTCACACCTCTCTATGTCTGTATCACACGCACACCGTCTCCACATTGCCCTTCCGCCACAACACACATATGGACACATACACACGTTCTCTCTCAGTCACACACACAAAATCAGTATTAAAAAAACTAGGGCGCACCTAAAACGTCCAAATCCAAATAAACACGAACTGGAGCTAAATTCAAATATATGGAAATATTGCAGCGTCAAGAACTTTCACAGGAAAAAAAGTTGAGTAATATTCGAGGATTGTTTTCACACACACAAAAAGGTTCGGTGGATGTCCTTCGAGCGCGACACGGTGACGCACCGTTCGATCGACCGCGCGGCCGCGGTTCACGCGCTTGCACAGGATTCCGTATCGTGGCTGTGGTACTAACTAATAAAAGCGCTGCCTAAGTCTAATGTTTACGTGTACTAGTACGGTTTTCTTTTAAGTTTGACCAACCTTATATATAAAACTAAAGTAAGCTCCCACACGCGCACTCATCAATATGCCGCCGCCGCCGTTGCGCATGCCGGCGCCCGCCTGCTCCGGCCAACAATTTCTCGCCCATCACCGCCGTGTCGCCGCCATCCCTGTGCCATGAAGCCGAAGGCTCGCCCGCTCACGTCGTCTGCAGTCCCTCCTCGCGATGCCGCCGCGCTGCCAAGCACGCGAGCAGCTGGTGGAGCCGCGTCTATGCACGCAGCGTACGAAGAGGAGGACGAGCGCGTGCTCCAGCACGCCGGCGAGGAGGAACTAGCGTGTCATTGTCGTCTCCGCCCGCGCGGAGGAGGCGCGCATGGTGGCTGTCGCGGCGGAAGCCGGTCGCGCGCGCGTCGAGCCCGCAAACCGGGTGCGGACGCGGAATCTACCTTCGAGACCTTGAATGCCACGTGGATCCTGCAATCTGAAGGAGCAATTTGGGTCAGTCGACTCATGTGAGCCGTTTGATGCAACATGGATGGCTAGAAGGGCTTCTTCCACCTCTTCTGCCGTCTTCTTCCTTCGCTCCGTCGAACTTCTTTCACAAATCGACTGACCCAAATTATACTACTAGTACGAACGTATTAAGTACAGTAGGAACACGAAGATACGAGCAGTAGTACCAACTGCAAGAAGAACAGTAGTAAGACATAGTACTAGTACTACTGTACGTACTAAAGAGTTCAAATAACGAGAAAGAACATAAACATAGTTCTGCTGGGGCCTCAGCACAACACACCCTTGAAAATAAACTAAGCAACTAGTCCGCTTGACACTGCAGTAGAACCAGCATGAGCGACGGCACTGCCACCTACTCGGAGTCCGAGTCCACGTCCTCGACTTCGTCCTCGTCCCTCTTCCTCTTCCTCTTCGCCGACGCTTCTTTGCTTGAACCGGACACTGGGCTCTGCTTCTTCATCCAACCCTTGTAGATATTTAAACAAAGGTAGGCATCCATTGCTGCGTACAGGATGTGATCTTCATCTAATGTCTTCGACTCCCATGCATGATGAAACTCGTGATGAGGTTTCTTCAGTTTAGCGTACGAAGGATCAATCATGGCTGCTGCCAGGGTCAGCATTGAAGGTTGAGAGGAGGACACCAGGCTTGCCTTCTGGAGATCGAAGGGCTGGCCTACAACGAGACCTATCCGACGCAGGACATCCCTGTCGTTCTTAAAGCCTACAGTAACGAATTTCACTCTTTTGTCCTTGAGGAAGTTCTTAAAATCCTGGCACTCAACGTCGGCATGGCATATGTGGTAGACCAAGCAAACGTTATGTACGCAAACCTGGATCACGGCGGGCTTCTTCCTCTCTTCGTCCTTTAGATCCTTCTCTCGTCCCAGGACTGTGGTGTACTCAACATCTAGCCCAGCGACCCACTCATCCGTTGAACTGTTGAACATGCGTAGGAAGCGAGCAAGCCATGCTTTCACCGTCTCGGATCCACGTGTGTAGATGACGATGAACTGATCGCCGGTGATGGCTCTAACCTGGTACTCAGCGGCGACCATGGAGATTTGGGAGGCCATGGATTTTGGAGGAGGGTTAGGAGAAGTTGAACTGTTGTACCCCGCAAAAAAAACTGGGAGCGAACTAATGTGAAAGGACGGGACGACTGGGAGCGAACTGTTGTAAGGTAGAAGACGGGGACGAGTAGGGCGTGCGAACGGCGTGGGGTTGCTGGCTTGCCCGGTGGATAAACGGCTGCAAGCCCCCAAAGAGTTCTCGAGAACTATGCGGGACCCACTAGATGTCATGTCTACTAGACCCATATCGTAGGCCTGACGGTATAGCTTCTGCCTGTTCGCACGCCATGCCGGCGCGTGGATGTAACTTCACTTAATTCCGTCAAACGTCGCGCCTCCCACGACCTTCGCCTCCCTCGCGCGGTCGCGCCCTTTGAGACTTCGACCGGCTATAAATGAGCAATTTTTTTGCCTTTTTTTAGACAAGCAATTTTTTTGCCTACTCCGCATGCATGATACTCCCTCTGGTCCTTTTTACTCCCGTCAACCGTTTGCAAAGTGTTTGACCAAATTTATACTTTTTTTGAACACCACCTTATATTAATTAACCAGCCACACCAGTACACTCATTCGATACAATATTCACCACACAGGGCGGTACGTTATTTACAAGAATACCATCTAATCTATTGTCAAAGCTATACTTAGCGATTAAGTGTGCCACCTTATTGGCCGAACGGCTAATCTTTGACAATTGAAGATTGTTGATCAACTTCGAGATGCTCAACGCTTTCATCTTCAGGTCACGCATAGCAGACCTGTCATAGTCCCCCGATGCAAGAGACGCTACCACAAAAGCGCAATCAGTCTCTAAAATTACAGGATTATGAAGAGAAATACCTATGTAGAGACCGGCAATGCAAGCCCTAAGCTCCGCTTCCTCCACGCTTTGACAGGCATCAATGAAATCCCACGACCAAATTTATACTAAAAATATCAATATCTACAATACTGATTATAATGAGTATAAGAACTACGTTTTATAATGAGTGTAAAAATATTGATTTGACATTGTGAATGTTGACACATTTTTCTATAAGTCTGGTGAAAGTAGAGGTACATTGACTTCAGACAAAACTTAAATGCACAATGCAGACTAGTTCCTCCGTCCAGGTGCGTGCCATGTCCTATCTTGTCATCACAACAAGGTTAGCTATTAGGCTGGCCATAGTGGGGGTAACATAAGTAGTATCATGCACTTGGGACTCGCAAACATGCTAATGTGGTAGGCAATTAAAGAAGAGAGAGATGGTTATAGTAACATAGGTAGATACCGTAACATAATAAATGTGATGCTACTATGTGTCATGCATGGCAATAAATGAGACCACCTATGATACTAATCTATGATACTATGCACTATAGAGGTAGTAACATAGACTAGTAACATATGCATGTTACTAGTCTAAGTTACTCCCCACTATGACCAGCCTTAGAGTACCACTACCTCCCTTCTAGTTTAAAGGGCTCGATTCAAAAATTTCACCTACTCTTAGCAAGATAGTAGAGGCGGTGGAATAGTTTTTGAAGTCTGCAAAAGTACTCAACTAGTGCTGTCGTTCTTCACAAAAAAATGTGTTTACCAATGCATGCATGAACACTAGTTACTCTAACCCCCCTCTCTTCTTTAATTCTTTGCCACATCAGCATGTTTGCTATTCCCGTGTGCATGATACCAGCTAAGATACCACCATTATGGCCAGCCTTAATCATCGCATGCAATAATTTAGTGCACCTTGAAATATGAACATGTGTGGGGCGTGTATGTTTTTAATGACTTGAGACTATACCTAGCCCGGCATGCAAGATGACTTATTATGCACCGTTCCCCATACCTGCAGGAAGCCCGTTCGTCTCCAAATCTTTTCCTCTCCATGTGTGGAAACAATATGCCTGCCAAACTCTCCTTCTCCCTCCGGCGGTCCCACCACTCCACCCCGTGTGAAAAAATCTGCATGCATGACTCTCCTCCCCCCACGCTCGTCCAATCCGTTGTGACCAGCAATATTTCCACCCCTTCGCTCCCCCGTAATTTACTCCAACAAATATGCCCACGTAGCTGTTACTTAACTGCAGGTGCATTGGGTCACTGACATATGGGCCCAACAGGGGTCTGGCCCACATGTCAGTGACGCAACTGGACCTGCAGTTAAGTCAGTGCAGCTCAGTCCATATCTTACGTAGGTGTGCCATTGCTCGCTATAAATACTGCGCCTCCCACGACATCGCTATCTCCTCCCCCTCACGTTCACGTTCATCGCTATCTCCTCCCCCTCCCTCTCACGTCGACCACCATGGCATCGCCCCTCCCAAGCCCTAGGAGCCCCTCGCTGCACCGCGCGGACGGTCACGCGTCGCCGTTCCGTTCCTCGCCGCCACTAGTCGAGGAGGACGCGTCGGTGTTCCGCTCCTCGCCGCTACGCGACGCGTCGCCGTTCCGTTCCTCGCCGCCACTAGTCGAGGAGGACGCGTCGGCGTTCCGCTCCTCGCCGCGACGCGACGCGTCGCCGTTCCGTTCCTCGCCGCCACTAGTCGAGGAGGACGCGTCGGCGTTCCGCTCCTCGCCGCGACGCGTCGAGGTGGACGCGTCGGCGTTCCCAATCTCGCCAGCACGCGCGCCGGAGGACGCGTCGGCTCCCCGCTACGAGGAGAACGCCGCGCCGCCCGCCGAGCCCCCCAGCCTTGAGGAGCTTTGGAAAGAAATGGATGTCGCCTTGTGGGAGGCTTTGCCTCCAGCAGAGCGCGCCAAAATAGAGGCGGAGAAGAAGGCCGAGGAAGAGAAGCGCACCGCGGAACAAGCTGCCTGGGAGGCCTATGTCGCGTCCGAGAGAGTCAGGCAATTGGCTCTTTGGCAGAAGGCTCGTGCGAGGGCCGTGAGGGTGGCGGAGGACGCCCGTGCCGACGCCCTGAGTGCAGTCGGGCCCAAGCGCCTCATCTACGCTTGGCGGTACGTGGACCGGGTGCACGCTTCCAGCGAGGAGGAGTACCTGTTGGCGCCGGATCACCACACCGGTGAGATCGCGCTCGCCCGCCGGCAAGCCGCCAATCAGCACCTCGCGAGTTGCGAGGCTGAGGAAGAGGCGTTGTGTCGGCGCGCTGGGAAACGGCCGCGCACCAGGGCACTCGTGGCGCGCCGCAAGCGCTCCTGCGAGCGCCGTGGCTTTTAGGAGGAGTATAATTTTTGTTTCGTAAGGCGATCTCATTAGTTTTGGGACGCAAATGATAAATCCCGAACGTTCAGGAATTTTTAGCGTCCTTAATTAAGTATGTAAAAGGGAAAGTTTGGAAACCTTGTGTATTCGTACGCATTTTGCAAGTACGTGCATATAGCACAAACTTTACTATATACTATCGCACTACACGTCTCTCTCGATATATGCTTGCAGACTGTGCTACTCCCTCCGTCCAGGTCAATAAGTCATCTTTGGTTGTGCACCGTGACCAAGAAGGAGGGAAGACTTATACACCTAGACGGAGGGAGTACTACTATTACTTATGTACGTGCAAATGCACGTTTTAACATTACGATGCGGTTTTTGTAAAAGTAGAAAAACAGCACTAGTCAAGCTTGTGAAACGATTCAATGCAAAACAAATGCAAAAATGCTCGTTTGATTGTTTACTTTTAGCTTCCTTCTCTGTGGTTATTTCTCTGTCGTACTTTGTACGGAGTATCTCACTGGTTGGAAAGGCATGCAAATTCCCAAACCGCTTCCTACACCCTGTATCGAATTTTTTGCCTAACAAGTTGTGCCGTGCAATTGGAATTCCAACTTGAGTACTACTACTAGTAGGAGTACCAGGGGCCAGTTCTTTTAGGCTTCTAGATTAGTAATCCCATAACTACTACCTCCGTCCTGGTTTATTGGTCCCCATTGTAATCTGTGTCAAATTTTGATCATAAATTTAACTAATGAAATGTTAGTGCATGTCACATGCACTACTCCATCCGTCTAGGTGAGTAAGTCATCTTAGGCTGTGCACCGTGACCAAGGAGGAGGAGAAAACGAGAAACGTTAATGTTTATTTGCTAATTAATAGTATTGCATGCAATGAACTAACCACTGCATGTCGTGTTTGATATCTCAAGTCATTAAAAGCATGCACACTCTTTATCTCTTATTGGTTGATATGTCAAGAAACAAGAAACGAGGTACGGAGTAGAAGTTAATGCACCGCGCCTAAGTGTTTTGGGATTATTTGGTTTTCGTAAGATGACTTACACACCTAGACGGAGGGATTACAATGGTGAGGAATAAACCAGTTAAATCTTTGGTCAAAATTTAGCACAAATTACAATGGTGAGGAATAAACCAGGACGGAGTAGTAGTTTAGAAGCCCAAATAAATGAGTGAGGCGCCTTATTGTTACTCTCCACTGTGACTAGTCTTGTGGGAAAAGCTGGGGAAGCCGCCAAAAGAACTGGCCCTAGGAGTAGTAGCTAGGGATCGAGTGTGCGAGATGAACCGGAGAAAGTAAATGCAGAGAGATGAAATGCAAAAAAGACGGAGGGATGTGATGGTTGCTTGTCCGTTTATTTTACCAGGCCACTTATTACTGGGAGTGGTTGGGTTTTGTGATATGACGGCTTTACTGCCGCGCCACGAGCGGGGTGAGAGGTGAGACTCCCGTGCAGCGCCGCCCTCTACACTTGTACTACATCGGTCGTGGTTTATTAGTCCCCCATTGAATTTGACTGAAGATTTAACTGACAAAATGTTAGTGCATGTCAACAAAAACTATATCGTTGGATTCGTATTTGAACATAGTTTTGAATGATATAATTTTAGGTGACATGCATCAGCATTTATCGTACTATATATAATGTTAGTTCAATTTTGGTCGTACTAATCTATAGTAGTAAGGTGCCCGTGCGTTGCACCGAAGAGTGAAATGCATTGATCGGGGAGTTGTTTATTTTGACAAAGGATGTGGGGGTCATCTCATGTGTAACGGGTATCGATAGGTTTCTTCGGATATTATTTCATCTCTAGAGCTCACAAACATCCGGGTGAAATAGATAAAAAGGTATCTTTTGCAAACAAAAGCGTTCAACTGTTCAACCTGCATCCAAAACTTGTGAATAAATAACACTTATTGTGCTTTGCAAGAAATGATCTTTAAGAATTAGTTTTTGAGTATCAATTGTTATACATGTTGGCTACAGATGACATGGCACTATCGTATAGTCAACAGTTGGCTATACTATTAAGTAATATTAACCATGCCCTTATACACCTAGACGGAGGGATTAAATCAGGATGACTTGCAAGCGGGCAGAGGAGATGTAAGAAATGGTTCATCGTAAGTCTTTCACCAGTACTGTAGTAAAAATTCATACATGGAAGATTCTAGACTAAACCATAAACGGATACACTTTTATTCATGCGCGATACTCCAATAGAGCAAGATCCTGCATGGAAGTCTCCACATGCTTAGACAGCGGATTACATTGAGCGAAGACTAATGATCAACATTTAACTTGATAATGCGTATGTCCAGGTGAACCTCCTTGGAGTCCCCGTGCACCGCGTCGGCGGGTAAAGGATGCCATGGGTTTTCCAAGTCCACATTGGCGGGATAGTCCCAGCTCCCCAGAGTCCAAGTCCGTTCGATGAGGCCGGTGTCGCCGCCCACGCGACCCGGAGGGGTAGTAACACTGACCACGCACCCGTACATCGGCCTCGTGTCAGTGTCAGCGTCAGCGGCGTCGCCCCTGACGCACATTACAGAGACGGGGCGGCGGCCTGCGCGGGCCTCGCCGGTGCCCACGATCAAGAGGAAGACGCTGCCGTCCTCCTCCGAGACTAGCAGGCGGCGGTGATCCTCCAGCGACTCCGGCATGGTGAACGGGTAGCACGTCTCGTACTTGATGTTCTCCGCCAAGGGCCAGCAGTGACCGCTGCACGCATCCGTGAGGTGATGCACCATGTCCGCCGGCGAGCCACAAAACGGCATCGGGCACTCATAGCAGTGGACGAAGGGCTCCTTGGAGGCATCGACCAGGCCGTCCATGAAACGGGAGTGGCTGTAGGGGACGTTGCGCCAGTTGAATATATGAGCAAGTTACTACGAGATTTAATCCGAATAAGCACAAAATAAATCATGACGGCTATAACAGAGATGAAACTAATCATGTGGACTAGCATAGTAGTAGGATACAGAGTAGAAACATGAATTCTACCACGATTTCGAACAGGAAGGACAGAAACACATACGGTGCAACGGGAGCAGCACCGTTGGCGTTGAGGTTGTCGCCCATGTCCAAACACCACGTAGACACGGTCTTTGAGCACGGTTCGTAGTCGTTCCACGCTCGGGCATTGAAGTTTGTAACTATTTTAGATTAGAATATACTACTCCTCCGGTGCTAGTAGTAGAGCAGAGTCCTACTCTACTACTCTACTCAAGCAAGTTAGGGCATAGCACTGTAGGGAGTACCAGTACTGTGATCACTCAAGCAAGTTGTCTGGCATCGACATGACCCTACGCTGCTGGTATGTGTCTCGTAAGTCAAGCGGCGTGCTGTAGTCATCATCACCTGTCCACTTCCCGCAGCACATATTCGCTTCTCCATCTTTGTCCGCACATAATCTCGTCCAATCTTCCATCCCCGCTAAGGCGCCTCCCCCCTCGTCCGAAACCCAAGCACTAACAATGGCAGAACCGAGCAGCGTCCGCTGAAAGAGTGGCTGGAATTCGCTCCCCACAGAGGTAATCAAGCTCATTGTTTCACGTGTGGACAATCTCAGTACCATGCCGCTCACCGCGTGCTCGTCGGGGCTGTACCGTTTACTCAAAGCCCTCAGGCCGGAGCTTTTTAAGCCAGCTCCTTGCTTGCTGATGCCGCCTGATCTTCAGAAACGGCGTGTCACGCAGCATAACGATCGTAGGGTGGCGAGCATCAACCCCCTTGACTGCGATCCGATCCCCGTCAGCCTCAACTACATTAACCGTATGTACTGGGTCAGCATGAACACGTCTTGGATGGTGCTCGTCGACGGTCGCGGCAGCTGGATGCTCGTGGAGGTCTACACCCGGCGATTGATCCCCCTTCCTTCGATTAACACTGCACTGCTTTGGCACCGCGGCCCAGAATACTCGAAATCTTACAGTAGCCAACATGATACCAAGTTTGATTTGCTCAAGGTTGTAATCTGCCAAGTGCCCACAAGATCTGCGAATTATAAAGACTTCAGGCTAATTGCATTCTTCAACCGCGGTCTCGCCTATCTGACAGATCACTGCGGTAAGTGGATAAATCTGCACGTCCATCGCAGGATCATACATCCTCCATGGTTCTCTGATGCCATTGAACACAAGGGCTTCATTTACACTGTCGACTCCTTCTATGGCTGGACGTATTGCTGGCCTACTCCAGTCATCGCTACAAACGGCTATTATAGCAGTATGTTACTCCCTCCGTCCCATAATATAAGAACGTTTTTCAAGCTTACATAGCTTGAAAAACGTTCTTATATTATGGGACAGAGGGAGTACTTTCCTATGATATCATGATGGCTTGCTTATATTACTGTCAACATTTGCTGAAAAAATATTCATGCTCATAACATGCTGTTCTTAAGATTGACTAAATCAAGAGCCCTTTTTTATTTGACTCCAACTTGATATGATCTTGTAGGCCGCCTGGTGTCCCTACCCTTCCTAATCCCAGAACCTTTCAAAGAAAAGTGGCATGGCAGTTGCAGGTGGTTCCTGGCTCGATCAGACGACGGCGAAAGATTGATGATCGTTCGCACGTACCGGACGTGTTGTTTCGCGGAATACAATCACAGTCACTGCAAGGTCTTTGAGCAGGATCCCAGCTTCTCTGGGCCTTCAGGAATTTTTGACTGGAGGCTGGTAAGTAGCCTTGGTACACGCTCTCTGTTTGTCGGACTGAATTATCCGATTAACCAGGAGATAACCGACGGCAAGGATCATGATGGCAGCGCGGTTTCGTTCATCAGGCAAAACTGTGTGTACACAGCGTACCATGCGTCTCTGCATGCACCATACCCTGATATGTGCCGCCACGCTCTGCAGCCCAAAGTAGGAGAGAGGGTCGCAAGTATCAGACTTCGACCTGCTGGCTGGAGTTTCCCCCGTCAGGCACCCATCTGGTTCAAGCCGTCAGCCAATCTCCACAGCTTAATAAATAGTAACGTCTAACTGAGCCAGTTAGTTAGATGCGTACACTTGGTGTAGTAGGATCTTTATTTAGTTTGATGCATACACTTGTTCTTTTTTGGTAGCCCTTTTGTAATGATGGCTGATGTTTGGTTTGGAAGAGAGAGCTGCGTCTTCACTCTTCTGGCCTGCTTACTGCTTCTGTTGCACCCCCAGCCCTGGTTGCTGCTGCTGCTGTTTTCAATGTACAATCAGTAGTATATTTCGTCTGTTGGTTGAATAAATGTGTTGTTAGAACGACAAACACAATGTTTTGGAAGTCGTTGCACGGTTCGATCCTTTAGTGCCCCGTACCGTACGTAGCGCATACTATTTTTCGTACGGAACACATTTTCCACTTGTTGATAACATGCAGCCCACTGATGAAGGCCCAATAGAGAAGCCCATAATTAACTGGAAGGGAGGCTCTCACATGAATCCGGCCCAGGTACATGCTCATGGTCCCCTAAACATAAATAAGTAAATAAATAAATAAAGCTAAATGCTCATGCACCAGTTCTTTGGGAAAATAGGTAGCCCAGTATTTCTTTTTGAAGAATACCCAAGCTAGGCCTATTTGTTTTCTCCGAATTACTGGGCTGCAAATCTTTCAAGACGAGGAGGGATGCATTCCGGCCTGGCTTAAGAGTATGGTCAATGTCTGTTAAAAGTAATATCAAAAGGGGTTGAAAATTCCAAAAAATTTATAGCAAATGGGATATAAGTTTCTTTTTTTGTTTTTGTTCTTCACTGATATCTTATACGTATTTCATTGGATTTAACATGACATAGTACTAATTTATTTTTAAATTTGTTTTAGTATGGCTATTAATTTTTGGATTAAGAATATTTCGTTCCCCAGCAAAAATTTGCGAATTTTCAAAATTTCCCACATATTTAGTTAATTTTTTGACCCTGGTACTGACCAGAAAATGGCCAGCAATTCTAAAAATGGAAAACGGGCTGCAATAAATTCCATATGAATTAGAAAATGAGTAAAAATTATAAAAATAATAGCAAATGGGCTGTACACGCCACAGATTTCGAGGCTGACTTGTTTACGCAAGGCTTTGTCAGTGAACACACGATTCTAGCAGCAGTGACTGTTGGATGTCCATCCAACGGCCGACGTGCTTCTTCAATCTCTGATCTTCCTGCTCCAGCCGCCTAAACTAGCGCCGGCGGGACTGCCTGCTCCCTCCTCTTGTGGCCCGCTGTGATGCCGCGCAGGCTTCCCCGGCCCACCCTACTCCCTCCGCTGGCCTGGCCGCACGCAATCAACTGCCTCCTTATTACGCGAAAAAAATGATTCCTCCCACTGACATCTGGGGCGCACCGGTTGGGAGGCTGACCTGTGGGCCTACTAAGTTGACGCGTACGCAGGGCTTGTCAACTTAGTCAACAAACGATTCTAGCAGCAGTAACCGTTGGATTTGAATCGAACGGTCCTGCTGCTTCTTCAATCGCTGCTCTTCTTGCACCAGCCGCCCAAACCAGCGCCGGGGAGACCGCCTGCTCCTGCCTCCAGTGGCCGGCTGTGCTGCCGTTGAGGCCTCATCGCCCCCTACTACTCCCACCGCTAGCCAGGCCCTGCGGCGACGGCAGCCTCACACCGCAGCCGAACCAGTGAACCCTCGTACTCCTCTCCGCGTGGGCATCCACTGCCGCGTCTTCCCCGGCTCCGCGTCGTCCCCTTCCTAGGCCTCGCCGTCGTCCACCGCCTTGGTGCTCTCGGCGCGGCGTGGTCAACGTGGTCAACGACATTCCATCGGAAGAGTACTGTACGTGGAGAGGCTGACAGCTGGGTCCACGGCCACAGCCCAGTTTTTTTGTGATTTGCCAAGTAAGTCGCTTTGTCAGGCCTGTTGGGCTGCAAATCTTTCAAGACGAGGAGAGCTTTCATTCGGCTGGCCGAGAAAATGGCCCATCAGTAATGAGAAATGGGCTGTACATTTTTAAAACACATCAAACCGGCAATTAGTTTCAAATATCTTTTTTTCATTTCGAGATTTTAAATTACATTAATTTTTATGCGTGGAGAATTTGTTGGATTTTATATTGATATACATTTATTTTTAAAATCAGTTTGAATGTGAGTCGAAATTTCGGGATTAAAAACAGTTCGGACCGCACCGAAATATGCAAAATTTCGTATAATTTTTTAACCGTGGCCACAATATGGGCTGTAATGCTAACAAAAAGAATATGGGCTCCAAAAAAACCTTAATAATTAGCAAATGGGCTGTAAATTATTAGAAATAATGGCAGATGGGTTGTATGCTGTTTTCCACAGATTTGAGGCTTTCCTAAAAAAAGGTTGACGCACAAGCAGTGACTGTTGGATGGCCATCCAACGGCCGTCGTGCTTCTTCAATCTCTGCTCTTCCTGCTCCAGCCGCTCAAACAAGCGCCGGCGGGACTGCCTGCTCCCTCCTCCCCGCGGCCGGCTCTGCTGCCGCGCAGGCCTCACCGCCCCACCGTACTCCCATCGCTGGCCTAGCCATCCCTCTACTCACCCACACCTGCTGTTATTCTCCGGCGACGGCAGACGAACCAGTAAACCCTCGTACAGTCGTACTCCCCTCCGCGTGGGAAACAACTGCCGAGTCTTCCCTGCCTCCGTGTCGTTCCCTTCCTAGGCCTCGCCGTCGTCCACCGCCCTGGTGCTCTCGGCGCGGCCTGGTCAACGTGGTCAACGACCGACATGCATCTGAAGTGGACTGTACGTGGAGAGGCCGACAGCTGGGTCCACGGCCGCACGCAAGGAAATGCCTCCTTATTACGCGCAAAATAATGATTCCTCCACCTGACATCAGGGACCCACCGAAAGGGCCTCTGTATTTCGCGAAAAAAATGTTACCGCCGCTGACAGCTCGGACCCACCAGCTATATCTTCGCACGCAAGGAAGTGCCTCCTTATTACGCACAAAAAAATGAATACTCCCCCTGTTAGCTGGGACCCAGTATAGTGGCAGGCTGACTTGTGGGCCTACTAAGTTGACGGGGACGGAGGGCTTTGTCAACTTAGTCAATATGCACGATTCTAGCTCCAGTGACCGTACGATGTCCATCCAACGGCCGTAGTGCTTCTTCAACCTCTGGTCTTCTTGCTCCAGCCGCCCAAACCAGCGCCGGTCGTGCCTCGTGCTCCTGCCTCCCGTGGCCGGCTGCGATGCGGCGGAGGCCTCACCGCCCCCTACTACTCCCACCGCTGGCCAGGCCATCCCTCTACTCACCCACACCCCCTGTTATTCTGCGGCGACGGCAGCCTCACACCGCAGCGAACCAGTGAACCCTCGTACTCCTCTACGCGTGGGCATCCACTGTCGCGTCTTCCCCGGCTCCGCGTCGTCCCCTTCCTAGGCCTCGCCGTCGTCCACCGCCCTGGTGCTCTCAGCGCGGCGTGGTCAACGTGGTCAAGGAACGGCTTCCATCGGACGTGGACTGTACGTGGAGAGGCTGACAGCAGGGTCCACGGCCGCAGCAAGGAAGTGCCTCCTTATTACGTGCAAAATAATTATTCCTCCACCTGACAGCGGGGACCCACCGGACGGGCCACTGTATTTTGCGAAAAAACGTCCCCCCCTGACTGCTGGGACCCACCAGCTACATCTTCGCATGCAAGGAAGTGCCTGACAGTCGGGACCCACCTGGTCGAAGCGTACGTAGCGTTGTCATTCTGGTCGCGAACGTGTACGTACATATATATTGGTGGATGTAGAGGCGCGCACGTGTCGTAGTAGAGGCGCGCACGTAGCATGTACACGTACGTACAACGGCCAGGGTGCAAGAAAGAAAATACAGCCACGTATGTGTACCTACGGGCGGGGTCTCGAACGCCTACTCGCGCATATGTACGGCCAGGGCTCGTGTACATGGCTGGGTCGGAATGGAGAAATAGTGTCGTCGTCGTGTTCATGGGGAGGCAACGGAATGCGTCGTGTTCATGGGGAGGCAACGGAATGTGTCGTGTTCATCGGGAGGCAACGGAACGCGTGGGAGCCAACCGGCTGGGTCGGAATGGAATGCGTGGTCGTGTTCATCAGGAGGGCTTGGACGGGACAGGCGATGGAAACGAGGCCTGGCGTACCGCAAAACGGAGGAAACGGACCTCCTACGTTCGGAACGGGGTCCTGTTGATCGGGAGGGGTGTGGCGTACCGCAAAACGGAGGAAACGGACCTCCTACGGTCGAAACGGGGGTCCTGTTGATCGGGAGGGGTGTGGCGTACCGCAAAACGGACGAAACGGACCTCCTATGGTCGAAACGGGGGTCCTGTTGATCGGGAGGGGTGTGGCGTACCGCAAAACGGACGAAACGGACCTCCTACGGTCGAAACGGGGGTCCTGTTCATCGGGAGGGGTGTGGCGTACCGCAAAACGGGACTCCACGGGATACTGTTCATCTCCACCGTCGACCTCCTCCAGCCTCCACGGGCTACCGTCGACCTCCTCCAGCCTCCACGGGCTCCTGTTCATCCAGCCTCCACCGCGCGCTACTCCACCGGCTACTGTTCAACCACCCCTCCACGGGCACCCCTCCACCGTCTACTGTTCATCCAGCCCTCCACACCACGGGGTCCTGTTCAACCACCCCTCCACGGGCACCCCTCCACCGTCTACTGTTCATCCAGCCCTCCACACCACGAGGTCCTGTTCATCCAGAGGCAACGCCACCGCTCACTGTTCATCCACCCCCCCCGCAACGCTCACTGTTCATCCAATCGATCGGCTTTAGTTAGCAGCAGTAGCGAAGGAACCGCTCGATCGGGTTCAGTTAACAGCCATCGATCGATCGCTCGGGTTCAGTAACGCGTAGCCTGCAGTGCAATCGCTCGGGTTCAGTTAGAGCCCAACGCCTCGCTCGGGTTCAGTTAGAGCCAATGCCTCGCACACACGCGCGTACGTGTACGAGAGAAACGCGCATCGCTCGGCCCCCGACCTCCCACCGCAACCGGGAACTCCCCGAAATTTTCCTCGCCCTTGCTTCTACCACGGTTTTTTCCGTCATGGACGGCCCAAAGAATGTCATGCAGCTGCGTCTCCGGCCCGCCCAGGACGAAAGGCCCATTTTCTGTCATGATTTTTTTGTCATAGAAGTAGGAGCCCACCACATCTATGATGATACCGGGTTTTGTCACAATTATCGTCATAGAAGTGTCATATGTATGACAAAAAAAGTTCCTTCGGCCCAAAATGTCACGGATGTGTCTTTTTTTGTAGTGTTGTACATGCAATTATTTAATTGTGTCTGGGCTGGTATGCTAGCCAGGTGAGGATGGTCATTGTTTGCATCAATTGAGGGTGGTACTGATGTTGTTTTAAGAGTTGAACTTGTGCAATCTTTTCTTTTTTCTACTTGCCTTCATATGCTTGTTTTGTTTTCTATATTCATTTATTTAAGCTGTGGCTTGTTTATTTTCATTTACATCCTATTAGCTTTATGAGTCCGGTCAAGCCGGTGAGAGGCAATGCCGGAAAAGTTGCTTTGGATGAAGGTGACCAACGGCGATTGAACTTAACTATCCGATGTTCGTTGCGAGAGGTTGATGCTTGTGCTAAAGTGCTTGAGAGTCGCCCTGTGGCTAGGGTTCATGCAGCTGGTTTTGGTTCTATCTTCAAGTGGAAGGTGAAGTCTAACATTTCCCGCCCTCTGATGGGAGCTTTGTACCTGAGGATAGATCCTGATACGATGACTCTTGACATGGGTGAGGCTAATAAGAAGCTTCGCATCACTAGCGATGGTATACAACAACTATTTGGGTTCCCTCGTGGTGGTCGTTCTGCACCAAGGCCGTCAGAGGACGGATATGACGACGCTTTGATGAAGTTAAGATCGGAGCATGACATTAGCGGGAACAAAGATATCAAGACAAAGGATTTGAGGGATAGGCTCAAGGTGCTTGTCAAGGATCCTAGCAAAGATGACCTTGCTCTGAAAGTGTTCTTCATTATTGTGTTTATGAAGGTTGTGTTGCCTGGTGCCGCCTCGCGTGTTTCCAGAGAGGCAGCAATGTTTGAGGGTCTCGTCATTGAGGACATGGCTAATATGGATTATTGCCAGCTGATGGTTGATGAGTTTAGAAGGGATGTTGTCAGGTACCAAGATGGTGTTACCATGGGGAAGGCAATCACAGGCTGTGCTATAGGGCCTGTACTAATGTACCTTGACTGCCTTACTCGTGGCAAGACTGCGGAGCCTGACATGCGAGTCCCCCGCATATGTTTCATGGATCCTATCAAGCTTTCCGATCTGGTTGATGCAGATTTGATAAAAAAAGGCAACGCGGATCCAAAGACTTGGGTGTTTGGGAAGCTTCCGGTGAGTTTTATTTCTTTCGTGTCTTGCAGACCTTTTTTTCTTTAGGTATAGCTATTTTTGCTGGAGTGAACATGTGTACTGCAGAGTTACCTGTTTAGATTTTGTCATTTCTTAAGCTTTGTGAGGTTTAGGTATAATTTTTAGTACTGTTGCTTCATGTGTGGTTTAACTGAATATCTTTGTTCAACTGGCCTGTTGGTAAATACTAACAAATTGGCACTGACACTTAAAGATTGATAGTGCTGTTGATTTAAATATCTTAATATGATGTTTATTTTTCCTTGTGTGTTGCATTGATTAATTAACTCCTTTTCCCCTTGTTTGTAGTGGAAAACTCAAGAGAGGTTGTTTTTTCTGAATGTATAAACGGCCAGTCCTGGAGATGCCATCGTCTCAGGTTCCCAAGATTTCATCTCTGCACGATGAGTTGAGAGGTGGCTGTGGTGTTGAGGGTGCTGGTTATCTTCCCCTGGCCCTAGTAAGGCTAGTACTTCGCAGAGGCAGGGTTTTGGTATTGATGTTGCTGTTTCTGCATTGGAGCGCGCTGAGCATATTTTTAGTAATGTGTGTTTTGAGCTGCAAAAGGTTCCAACTACAGTTGAGCGTCTGAGCTGTATCAATGGTATCCTTCCTGAAGGTCATCGATTTAATGCTGAGGAAGCAGTGGACTATATTGAGATGGAGAGAATTTTAATTGGTGATATGCGTGACGGGCTGCTGATCTAGTTCAGAGCTCGGTTCGTCTGTTGAACAACATGAAGCGTTTCAAAACTATGCAAGACTCTCGCTGCAAGCCATATGAAGAAAGTGAAAATGTTGTTATCAGGCAGATTGAGCAGGATGAGGCTGCTGCCACCGACAGCAGGGCTGGTGATGGTACTGAGGCTAATATTTTTGATCACCATACGAATGATGTTGGCTTGGAGTGCCCTGTTGTTGATGTGAGTCAGTCCTCGGTGTTTGCAATTTTTACTATGTTGTTCTGCTGTCAGTATTGTAGTTGAACTTCCTCATCTTCATCTGTTTATTAATTTTTCTTTCATGCAGGATGAGGCTGCTACCACCGATAGCATGGCTGGTGATGGTACTGAGGCTAATGTTTCTGACCACCATACGAATGATGTTGGCTTGGAGCGCCCTGTTGTAGATGTGAGTCAGTCCTCGGTGTTTGCAATTTTTACTATGTTGTTCTGCTGTCAGTATTGTAGTTGAACTTCCTCATCTTCATCTGTTTATTAATTTTTCTTTCATGCAGGAGACCAGTCATAATGTTGAGACTGCTGTTGACCGTGGAGTTAATGATCCATCTACTGATAAGTGCAAGGTTATTTTTATTTTTATTGTGTTTATACATATTTCTTGAATTTTCATGCACACCAATGTGCCTTACATGTTCATTTTTCCATCTCACACCGTTAAGAGTTTGCAGGTGATACCTACCTTTTTGTTACTGTGGTTTAATTCCTTGTGTTTATTTTTGCTAATAATAGCATTGTTTTTTTTTTGCTTCATTACATATGAATCAGGGTCCTGTTGTTGGCGACGAACCTTGTTCGACCATTGGTGATGTTCCTTTGAATGTTAGCAGCAGCAAGATCGATGATGTTGTTGTGACTGCTGCTAATGTTTGTTTTTCTATGCACCTCTTGCTATCTTATTTTTTATTGTTAGTTTTGCTCATATTATCCACTTTTTCTGAATTTTTATTTCTTCAGATGACTGATGTTGAGCGTGAGGCTGTCGTTAGTGGTGGAGATGATGCTCGTGGTGTTCCATTGAGTAGTGGGCGCGATGTTGGTACCAAAGTTGCTGATGAGGATGTTGGTGCTGCCAGCATACTTGATGCCAAATCGTCTGGTGTTGGTATTGCTGGGAATGAAAATCTTTCTGATTGTGAAGATTTGCTGCCGGAAAATTTCCCGCCTGGAGGGCTTGATTACGGTGATGCATTGCAAGATGCCTCTAGCATGGAGGAAGTGCCATCCGAGGATGATGATTTACTTCTGTCGATTTCTTCTGGCCCCTTGACGCAGGAGGCGCTCGTGTCGTCCCAGGAATTTCTTTCTTCATACCCTGAAAGCGCGGCCATATTGCTGTCCTCACAAGATCTTCCATCGTCAAACCCTGAAACTGGAGGCATATTGGTCTCATCACAGGAACTCTCATCGTCAAACGCTGATAGTGCAGGTAAGGACTTGTAAATGAGGCATACTTCTCATTTATGGCATTTTGGACATGTTCACTTGTAGTGCTTGAACTTATTATTTTTCTTCTTTTTCTGCAAGCAGAAGGTGCTAATGTTGTTAAGGTTGATTTGTTTTTCTTCGCTGTTACGAGGTTGCGCATGAACCGTGCGAAACAGTTAGTTTGGGATTTTGCCCGTATCATTTTTGTCTCTTTTTCTTTCTCTCATATGACTATTGTTGTTATTGCAGTAGTTTTAATTCATATCATCTTTTGTGTTTTCTTAGTGACAAACCGATGTTTCAAAATAGCGAATGTGATGCCAGTGTTGGTTCTATTGCTAAAGCGTTTGTCCCCACTGGCATGCTCAACTCAGACAGTGCTGACGTTGTTTTATATTCTCTACGTCAGAAGTACCGAGACACTGACAAGTTGATAGTTCCCAGATGGGTGACGGTCAGTATTTTGTTTTGTAGATAGGATGATAACTTGTTTTGGCAATTTTCTAACTGTTGTTGTTCTTTTTGTACAACAGACCAAGATCCGTGATGGAAATATTGATGCCAATGTGCTACAATGGTTCACGAGATCAGGGGCTGATGGTTTTGACCAAGTAGGTGAACTTGAACTTTTTGTACTCATGAACTAGAACTGTCATGTTTTCTTGCAAGTTTGGGAGGTGGGGGAATGAACTTGAGTAGCCTGCTTTTACCCCTGTACTTATGAATGATGTGTGCTTCTTTTTTTAAAGATGCACTTATTGTCGCAAGGAAATTGAACTGATATGCAACATTGCAAGTTTGGGCGGTGGATATAAACTTGAGTAGCATTTATTTTTTGTAGTGTGTTACTTACTCAATTAGAACTTATGATTATCTGATTTTTGTTTGTACTTCTGAATTTCAATTTCCTTCTTTTATTTTATTGTTTGGAGGCTGAATTTTTTGTTTCAGTATGATTTGTTAAATTCATTTTTCCTCTGTGATTTTTTTGTCAGCTTCTTTTCCCTACTTTTGATCCGCCGTCATTTGCGGCTACCTTGAAGCCTAGCGAAGAATCTGGGCATTGGTGTTTGATTGTTCTGAATTTGAGGTTCCGTCGTTTCGAGTGTCTTGATTCACTCCGTGATGAAACCTGGAGTGATGCAGTTAGATTCTTAAGGACTATGACAGATAACATAAAGAAGCATTGGAGGGAGTCCAGTGTAGACAGGGCCAAACCGTTCTCGCCGGCGCATATGGATGGTTTCTCTTGCGAGTTTGTGCGGGTGCCGCAGCAGAAAAACACATGAGTATCCATTTTTAATGATTTTTGTTAGTTGTTTTTGTTGCTGGGAGGATGGTGTTCCTATATTTTCGAATTTTTTATTTAACCTTTTGTTTTTTGTTTTGTGAACATGCATGATTGTGGATTCTTTATGCTACAAAACTGCAAGACCTATCATTGCCGGGAGGATGGTGTGATTGAAATGTTGGATTACAGCCACGAAGACATTCTTGACATTAGGAAGACTTTGTTGTATACCTGCGCAACTAGCGATGTGTTTGATGTTGACTTCCGGGGTTTGTTTGGCATCGAACCCTGTACGTATGCATGACCTTTTGTAATTTTTTGCAGCTTGTACTTCTTGATTAGTACTGTCTTGAATTATGTATTTGAACTTACCCTTGATGCGGTCTTTTAATTTTTTATTTTTGCAGGTGAGTGGCTGGATCTTGGTGAGCATGACTACAGGATCTTTGGCAGCCAGTTCTCGGAGCTCGAGCGCGTAGCTATTGATTTTAGCCAGGGGCATTCTCCCGAAAAGACAAGATCTGGTGTTATGAAGGGGCGGTTGGGAGCTCTGAAAGGTTCTACGGCTGCTTGTGCAGAGAGCCCCTCTACACCCAAGAATCCCATTGTGGAATTGATAGACAGCGATGATGATGCGTTTGACAAGATTGCTGGCATGGGAAGAGTCACCAGGAGCGCTGCTGCAAAGGGTTTATCTCCCCTTGCTGGAATAGTGGCCCGTAGAGCTGGTGCTGCTAGGAAGGACCCTGCTTTGGATTCTGGCAATGTTACAAGCACGAAGCATGCGCCCAGAGCTCCTATGAAGTTTTGCTCCCCTGTGCAGCAGCTTCAACTTCATAAATTCCCTCATCTAGACAAGGCTCACAAGTTGTATAATCTGTTGCTTAGTTATGAAGCATGTGAGAAGTATGCCGAGTGAGTATCTCTCATTACGTTTCCTCTTCTTTTCTGCTGTTGTTTGTAACTGCTAGATAAATATGACCTGAACTGTTCCTTTTTATACAACTTGAACTGCTATGAATGCCTTATCTTGCTTCCCCTGCTTTTTGTTCTTGTGTGTACTGCAGGAATACATTCTCAATGATACCTCAGCCTGATGATAGCGTAACTAGCTTCACTGGGAAACGCATCTGCGAAGTTTTTGCACCTAGGCAAATGATGGAGGGTGATGTAATGGACTTCCTCATTGATGATTGGAAGAAAGATCCCGAGAGAAATGCTGATTTTGCGTCTAGAAAAAGGGTATTGCTGAGTCCATATTTCATCACGGTAATCAATCAGATCATTTGTTTCTGTTAAACATGACTGCCTATTCTTTTACGAGTTTTAATAATACTTTGCTTGTTGATCCTTTTCCCGTGTCTATTTCTTTTTTGGCTTTTTTGCAGGTTGTGCTTGACTGTATGTTTTACGGTGATGAAAATAATGCAGCGAGAGATTTCAAGAGCTATGTTAAAGATAAGGAAGACTTGCTCAGTGCCGACCTTGTAAGATCTACTAGCTGATTTTTGGTTTTAATTGTTTGTTGTCATGCTGGTTTTTATTTTGAATATTTAATATCTCTTTTTTGGTCATTTGTTTTTAGATCATGATGCCTCTATTCAAACCTATGATTTTACCAAAGGATAAGAAAGTGAACCACTTTTCCTTATATGTCATGAATCAGTACCGAAGTAGTGTCGACATCCTTGACTCCTTACCTTATCCGAAGAACCATCGCCCTTCAAAGAACACCTATCATAAAGACTGCGAGAAGATTGTGAGTGACATTTATTATCTGTACTGGATTAATTTTTCCGCATCTTTGTTTCTGCTTTTCTGAGACCTGAAAATGTGTGGTTTCTTTTCTTTTTTTACAGATCTCTAGATTGGTCCAAGTAATGAAGGCTGTGTATGGTGATGCTTAGTACAATGCGAGCAAGCAACCCAAATGGGAGGTTTTTGCAAAGAAACCAACGTTTGTCAAGGTTCCACTTCAAGGGGCGAATGAATGTGGCCATTATACTCTGAAGTATGCGGGATCCTATGATGGTGAAAAGATCGTTGAGAACATTCGAAGTAATGACGTGGGTTCTAGTTGAGCTTTTCACTTTTCTGTGTTTGGCTGATTGTGTATTCTTCTTTTTATGTGTCGTGATTTTTGATAATTTGTTTTATTGTTTTGCAGCCTCGTATTGTTGATTGGAACGCTGAGGATCTTTATAGAGTTGTGTTCAACCGGAATAACCAACTTCTGGTGAGGAGCTTCCTAAGGAGGTTCAGGCTTTGGCTCCCGGTGCATAGAAGAAATGGTCATCATTTGCGTAGTGAAATGGATAGTTGTGTGATATATCTCTTGAAAGCATTGTAGGCTTTGTTTGTAGTGTTTGGATGTCTTGTCAAGTATTATGTAATAACTGGTATATTTTGTGTTGTGTTTAAATGTAGCACAATGTTTAACAAACTTTTTTCCATGATGATAGTGTGGTTGAATAGCTGTTTCACTTGTGTATGTTTCATCGAGAATTCGTTTTGGTTAAGTTCTATTTTTTGTACTGAAGTCTTACAAACTAGTTGAACTGAAAACACCTTTTTCCAAGATCATTACGAGTTGTTGCTGGAAAAGTGAGATTTATTTTATTTTCATCTGTCCCAACCTAGGTTGGACCTTTATAGTTTCTATACCCTCTTTTCTTGTACTTATAGTATAGTTTTGTTAGTACTGAATTGTAATCTCATTCAGCGTAAGGCTTTTAAAATTTGGTGTCACGATAGCACTTGTGGATCTAGCGTGAGTGGAGTGATGCTTCCTCGCTATGTAGAACTGATTTCATATAATGTATTAGAACTGAAGTTTTTTTCGGGATTGAAATTATTTAAGACCAAGTTGCTACGTGATCTCTAGCCATATTTTATTTAAGTATAAGAAATTTAGCAAAATTTGAGAGCCAAATTTTTGTTTGAACTTCTTGAATTTTAGTAGTTGAACTTCATAGTAAAAGTTAAAGCACTGGTTTAAATTAGCTACATTTAACGGATAGCCGTATTAAGTTCATAATTAGTTCACTAGTCAATGTGGGCTGATGCTTCTGTTGTTTGTTTTTTTGTTAATTTTTGTCCTTGGTTGAACTGTAATCTATTTGGTTGAGTCTTGGCCTTCTTTCTCAAGGCATTAATTGGTATCATCATAGCACTTACCGAATAAACTAAGTTGTACCGAGATTTCAATTGTACAAGTACTTTGATCATTTTATTTTTTGTGTTGTTTGAAACTAGTACCTCACTGGTCAATGTGGGCTGATGCTTCTGTTGTCTTTCTTGTGATTTTTCTCCTTGGTCGAACTGATATCTTTTTGATTTAGTTTTGGCCTTGTTTTTTCTAGGCCGTGGTTCTTCTCAAGGCAATGTTTGGTATCATCATAGTACTTGCCGTATAGGCTAAGTTGTACTAAGATTTCAGTTGTACTATTATTGTTATTCTTAGTGTGTCACTGTTTTAGGGAATGCGAACTGAAGCTTCCCGTTCCTTTTTTATTTTTGTAGAATGAATGTACTGTGTGTTCTAGTGTACCAGTACTTTCAATCCTAGCATGCTAGTGACTAGGAAATACGTACTCATGGTTCTTTGCTTTTCCTGTTGCACTACTTAGTAATTTTCTAACTACTATTAGCATGATGCTGTTAGTACTGAATGTTGTCCTCGGCGGAAACTTAGTCTTTTTAGTGTTCTTCTTAAACTAAAAACTGATTTTTAGTGTTATAGTACTACCGTACATGTCTAAGCTATACTGAGCGTCCCAAGACTACTATTTGTTGTTGTCCTTAGTCTGCCACTGTTTTTGTGAAAATATCCATGTGTGATTTTTTGCTTCGTGACTAGTGTTGCATCGCAGCCATCAAGTTTCATTCACAACCTACTTCAACTTCAAATGATGGATAAACAAAATAGGAAGCTAGCAAACATGTTTAACGACATAAGCGAACGATGTACTTGACGACATAAGTTGTTCAAACCCTTACACACATGACATAAGCAAGTTGTTCAACATAACAAAAGCAAACTACAAATCTGAAACAACAAGATTAAGGACAAGCAGAAGCACGAGCAACATGAAGGCAGACTTTCATGCCTCTTCATCCCGCGAAGTTGCAGTGGTAGTAGGGGTCAGCCTCCTGCTCTTTTGAAATATCCCAACCTATCACGATGTTGTCGATTATCTTCCATGACTTGTACGTGGCGTAGGCATCTATTCATGCGTACTTGATGAGCTTGTCTGGCAGCGGGCTGGTCCCCCACAGTTTGTGGTCTTCCTTCATGTCCATCTTCTTCTTCATGCCGTTGTAGAATGGGTGGATGACGCTGCCTGCAACATCAGCCAAGGAGTCGTAGTATTTGTTGGTGGTTGGAACTTTCCACTTGCGCTGCATGTCGATCAAGTTGTTGGGGTTGACTCCAAACCAGACTTGTTCAGCATCCGCTTGTCACCTCCAATGCTGAGACCGGAAAATGTGTACAATTTCTCCTCCTACAGGAACTGTTTGAGGCGCTTGGGCCTGCAAGGGGGAAGACACATATTGAAGATTAGTGTTCTTTTTTGAAGATTTAATTCTTCCGCTTTTTGGTTTACAAGTGATAATCCATGAGGTAGATGCTTATATAGTATAAGTCATGGATGAATGTAGTTCAGAAACTAGTACACAAAGTCCTGAAATTAAATTCAACTAAAACATGTTATTTTTCCTTTTTGCTATCTTCAGTGCTTCACCAAATGCTTCACCAAATTCAAGAACCTATTTACCAGAGTCAATGATATATGTGCTGCTTGCTTCAAGTTTAGTTTTCTTTTTGTTAAATAAAAGACCTATACAAGTGCTTGATACATCTTTGTGCATCAATTCTATATCAAGTTCAGAAATTAATTTGAGAAACATGTGCATCAAGATATGGACCTATACCAGTTCACCAAACATCTTTTAATACATCAATTCTATAAACTATACTAGTGCATCAAGATCAGAATCTATGCTAGTACATCAAGTTCAGAAATTAATTTGGTGAAACATTTTTCATATGCTAATCCAGTGCATCAGTTTCAGATGCTAATCTGGTGAAACAATCCACTTCACAATTTCAGAAATGCATGTAACTTGAGAAACATGTACTCATGCATCCACTTCACAAACTATAGTAGTTCATCTAGTTGGGAAACAAGTTTAATGGAATTTTTAGGGAGCAGTGCTAGTACAACCGATGAATGAGAAGTAGTATGGGTGACCATTTTGTGGCCGCTGCGATGTGGTACACCAAGCAGAGTTCCTCGACGCACAACCGTAGGACTGCTGCCATCTGTGGAGGTTCATCTTCGCTTGTGTACTCCACATCAACTCCAATGAAGCTCGGATACAAGCCGCCGCCCTTCATCCTGAGCCTGCTCATCATCTTGTCGGCCTTGTCTGGTTTGCTGGTGCAGACGATCTCCAGCGTCTCCTTGTCGTGGAGCTCAACCCCTGTGAGGGTTCTTGTGTACTCGCGCTTCTCGCTGGGGACGTGAACGTCGACGAGGTTGCTACTCTTGTCCAACGTCTCGCCATGATGATGCTTGGCGGACGGTTCCTCCGCCATCGCCCTCCTTCGACGACTGTGGGCTTGGGAGAGAGAAGTTTGTGGTTTGTCTGCGGTGGAGATGGAAGCGGCAATGGTGGTTCTGTGAATGAGGCAGAGATGGAAGACAATGGGGTATTTTGCAGCGCGTCGACGGGGATGTGTGGGAGGCGGTTCGTCGGGGGCATGGGTGTAGTGGTCGTGGGGGTCGTGGGGGTCCCCGTTTTGCAGTCCCTTGTGGCAACCGCCCAGTGGGTGGCGCAGGTGGTGGCCTGGAAGAACTAACCGTCCAAGCCAAGTGTTTTTACTGTCGCACTGAGTAGTCTTGTCAAGCTGTACTTATCATCTGCTTATCCCACTTGCATGTCTCAGGGGTGGTTATGATGGCATTTTGCACTGTTTAAGTGATGTATGCTTTGTGATGTTTTTCCGTGTGGATGTTAAGTATTGTTTTCCACTGAAGTCTTATACACTAGTTGATCTCAAAACATTTTTCAGTGCCCTAGGAGTTGTTGCTCAAAACTGGGACTTATTTTATTTTCATCTGTCCCAACCTAAGTTAGGCCTTTATAGTTTTTGTATTCTCATTTTAGTGCACTTATGGTTTACTGATGTGTGAACTGAATAGTAATTTCATACACCGTACGGTTTTGGAAGTTGGTGTCACAGTTGTGTGAGTGGCCTGACTGTTCCTGCTTTTTTAGTACTGATGTCATATGTATGTTTGAGCTGAGTTTTTTTTGGGGGGGATTGAGATCATTTACAACGAAATCGTTCGTGGAGGTTTGGACAGATTTTATATAAATAATAAATTTAGCATAATGGACAAAGAAAATCTATTTGAACTTCTTGCATTTTAGTAGTTGAAGTAGTCAGATTTTATATAAATAAGAAATTTAGCATAATTGACAAACATTATCTATTTGAACTTCTTGCATTTTAGTAGTTGAACTTGAAAGTTATATTTAATTCGGTGTTTTAAATTATGTACATTTAACAGATAGGCTATTAAGTTCTCTGCTTTTTAGAGTTTCATTGTTTTTGTATCATATTTTTCCTTTTTTATCATCCGTGGTGCGGAGCTAAAATTATTTTTATTTATATTTTTCGTATTTAAAGTTATTGCCTGCGAACTAGTATTTGAACTTTTATATTTTCAGTTTCAAACATTTTTCTTGTAGTTTATATATTTCATACTTAAAGTTATTGCCTACGAACTAGTATTTGAACTTCTATATTTTCAGTTTCAAACATTTTTCTTGTAGTTTATATTTCTTTGCCCCGCACTATGGTTTGTTTAACTTGGCTTATTGGTGGGGTGTTTGTAGACGATGGAGGCTATTGGGCCGTTTTCCGGCCCAAATGGCCCGCGCGGGCGTTTTGGGCACTGCTGGATGTGCGTGTGCTCTGGGTTTAGTCCCACCTCGCTAGTCGAGGGGGCTCTAGACCTGTTTATAAGCGCAGCCGAGGCTCACTGGTCGAACTCCTCTGAATACTTACATGAGTGCTTATACACGGCGCTCGCCCTCTGTCATGACCTGTGGGCCCTGGTCGGCTGGCCATGCGTTGTTCGGATTACTAGGGATTCGCCCACGGGCTCGAGTGCAAGTATCTAGCAGTGTCAGGGCCTGCGCCTGTCCTTGGGCGGTCAATTTTTACTTTTTTGTTTGTTTGAATCTAGTACTTGACTGCACCAGTAACTTGGACTGATACTTTTTGTTCTAGTTCATGTGAGTTTTGTGTAAGTGTTATCTTTTTCATTTGAGTTTTTTGCCTTCTTTTTTGTTTTTGTTTTTGTGATTATTCTCAAGGGTCTTCTGGTATCATTTTTCAGCACTATGGTACTTGCGTGTAGACTAAGTTGTACTGATAGTCCATTCATAGTAGCACTTATGTTCTTAGTCTGACATTTTGGGGGGGGGGGGATTACGAACTGATGCTTCTTTGTACTTTTTATTGTAGTAAGTATGTACTGTCCGATCAACTGTACTAGTACTGTCATTCTTAGTCTGCAAGTGACCAACATAAGTGTGTGCTGATGCTTCTCAACTTTTTCTGTTGTAGTACTTGTTAATTTTCTAGCAGCTACATATGAATGAGAATAGTACATTAAGTAGTAAGAATTTCTGCTTCAACTTTTGAAGCGTTGCTAAGCAACTCAAATTGTATTGATTGTTTTCAATGTTATGTTTTCTATACAATACTGAATCGAAACTACACTTGGAACAACATTGTGTGATTAGTTGCTTCATAACTAGTACTTTAGAGTAGCCACAAAGTTCCATTCAGAAGCTACTTTGAATTTGAAATGATGGATTAACAAAATAAGAAGCTACCAAACTTATATAATGAGATAAGCAAAACAATGTACTTGATGACATAAGTAAACTTGTTCAACCATGAAAAGCACGGCATAATCATACTGGTTCAACCCAACAAGAGCAAACTAAGAATTTGAAACAACAAGATAAAAGGCAAGCACAAGAGGAAGCAAAACAAAGGCAGCACATTGATGTATCTTCATCCCCAAAAGGGGCGGTCGTAGTAGTTGTCAACCTCCCGCGCTTTTGCAATTTCCCAACCATTTGTGATGTTGTCGGTCATGTTCCATGACTTGTACGCGGCGTACGCATCTACTCCTGCGTACTCGATGAGGTTGTCTGGCAGCGGGCTGATCCCCCACAGTTTGTGGTCTTCCTGCGTGTTGATGTTCTTCTTCATGCCTTTGTAGAATGGGTGGATGATGCTGGCTGCAACATCAGTCAAGGAGTCGTGCTCCTTTCTGGTGTATGGAACTCTCCAGAGGCGCTGAATGTCGATGTACTTGTTGCGGTTGATCTCCAAACCAGACATCCTCAGCTTCACTTTGTCGCTTTCAATGCTGAAACCGGCAAATGTGAACAACTTCTCATGCTACAGCGTCTCGTTCAGGCGCTTGGGCCTTCAAGGGGAGAGACATTTTGAAAATTAGCATTACTTTGATGTTTGAATTCTTCATTTTTTTTTGTTTTACAAGCGATGAATCCATGAAGTAGATGCTTATACAGCATAATTAATGGATGAATGTACTTCAGAAACTAGTAAACAAAGTTCTAAAATTAAATTCAAGTACATCATGTTATTTTTCTTTTTGGATTATACATAGTTCCAGTCAATGTTGTATGTGCTGCTTTAGTACTAGTTTAGTTTACTTTTGTTGAATAGGATAACACATAACCAGTGCTTCACCAAGTCCTTAGTTTTTTTGCTTATGAAAATAACATTAGACCAAATTCAGAAAATACTTCACTACATCAAGTTCAGAAACATCTTTTTAATACATCGAGTACATAAACTACACTATCGGATCAAGATCAGAAACTACACTAGTACATCAACTTCAGAAATTAATCTTGTGCAAGATTTTCCAAATAGTAATCCAGTGCATCAGGTTCAAAAATACATTTATCTACTTGAGAAAATGCAGTAGTGCATCCACTTTCACAAACCACACTAGTACATCTAGTTGGGAAACAAGTTTGATTACTGTACTAATTAAACAGATGAACCAAATAGGGCAAATGAGTAGGATGGGTCACCATTATGTGGCCGCTGCGATGTGGTACACCAAGCAGAGTTCCTCGACGCACAACTGCAGGATTGCTGCCATCTGGGGAGGTTCATCTTCGCTGGTGTAGTGCACACCAACACCGACGACCCTACGATGCGAGCCGCCAACCTTCCTCCAGAGCCTAGAGATCATCTCGTCGGCCTTGTCTGGTTCGCTGGTGCAGACGATCTCCCGCGTCTTTGTCAGGACCCCGATCCTAAGCCACATCGATCTAGCATGTAACACATCATATCACTTTGCGGCCTCACGCACGGTATTCCCACGGGTGCCACCTTACCTGGCCCGGGACCGTTTGCGCCTTTTGGCTCACGTATATGATAGTGTCGCTAGCATCCATATGACAGAGAACCCAGGCCGACATGACTAGTCGTGAACCCAAAGTGGCACTAACTTACAGGGACAGGCATACATGACCCAGCAACGAACGTGTCGGTCATCAGCGGGTGAATTCGGGCTGTAGCAACTGGGCTAGCAGGACTTCGGGAATCCGGGCTGTAGCAGGCTAACAGGACTCCGAAAGACACCGCGTGACATTTCCCCGAAGGGACAGACACAGGATCGAAGTAGGACACATGCCGGCTAGTCTAAGTGTTCCGGAGCAGTAGCAACTGGGCTAACAGGACTCCGGTAAACCGGGCTGTAGCAGACTACCATGGCTCTGTGGAAGCACTAGACTAAATTTCCCCATAAGAGAGGCTACCAAGGATAGACAACTAGGTTGTCGGATCCCACACATACCAAGCATTTCAATCATACACACAATATGCTCGATATGTGTAAATACAACATGGCATCACAACAAAACTCTACGACTCAAAGTATTTATTCATTAGGCTCCGAAGAGCCAGATATTACAAACATGGGTCTCATGACCCAACATTCAAGTCATACAAGCAATAGCACAAGCGGAAGCTTATCTTGTCTGAGTACAGACAACTACAAAAGAAAGGCTGAGAAGCCTGACTATCTACAAGACCCTGCCGAGGGCACAAGATCGTAGCTGAGGTAACAAGCTAAACGTCGAAGTCCGCGCGGAACTACTAGCGAGACTGAAGTCTCTCTGCAAAACATAAATTAAGCAAACGTGAGTACAGATGTACCCAGCAAGACTTACATCAGAACTAGCTACATATGCATCAGTATCAACAAAGGGGGTGGTGGAGTTTAACTGCAGCAAGCCAGCTTTGACTCAGTGGCTATCCTAAACTACGTCTACAAGTAACTCTTTTGAGGTGGCGCACACAAGTCCACATATTCACCATATCAATACACCACTATGGATCCGCTCCCGTCTCCCTACGAGAAGGCCATCCATAGCACTCACGCTTATCTTGCGAGTTTTAGAGTATCCACTTCAAGTTATCTATGAACTGTATAGGCAACCCAGAGGTCCATTACCGCGGACGCGGCTATTCGAATAGATGATGTTAACCCTGCATGGGTGTAGTTCTTCACACACGCTCTCGCCACTTACCGCCATGTACACGTCATGTATCTCGGCAACCTTCAAGCGGAATCCGGGCAAGGGTATCGGCCACGACCTGACTAACCACACAAGTCCCAAGTCCAGGTTTATCGCCTATTCAGGTTCCATCCGCAGGGACTCCGGCCAAGGTTTCCACATACGGCCCCGAACATTGTGTACAGGGTTCCGTGACACCAAACGGGCGCCCGGCATACCCGGCCACATGCCTACCGCATCACAGCCCACCCCTCGAGTCAGCACTGCGCATGGCCTCCAGCAACTACAAAGACCAGAAACTACTTGCAACTCCTGGACAGAGGACAAGGGCGGCTAATAAGTCGAGAGGGTCAATTAAGGATCCCAATGAGTGGTAGTAGCTGTTCATGGATCACAAACACGGAACTCAGTTCCTGAGGACGGCTTCAATGAGACAACCCACCATGTACTCCTACATGGCCTCTCACCGCTACCTTTACGAAATCGTGTTCGCACACTTAGCTCACACACAGTAGGACATGTTCATCACCATTCCAATTCATCCCCAATGAATCAGACCTGACTCAACTCTAAGCAGTAGCAGGCATGACAAACAAGCATGAATGAGTAGGCGCATCAGGGCTCAAACAATTCCTACTCATGCTAGTGGGTTTCATCTATTTACTGTGGCAATGATAGGTCATGCAGAGGAAAAGGGGTTCAACTACCGCAACATGTAACAGTTGAATCGTTGTTGTCCTAATGCAGTAAAAGAGAGTAGGAGCGAGAGAGTGGGATTGTATCGGAATGAACAAGGGGGTTTTGCTTGCCTGGCACTTCTGAAGATAGTATAGTTCTTCATCGGTGTCATCGATCTCATTGTCGGAACCACGTTTACTGAGAGGGGACAATTACCGGCAATAGAGAGAAAATACAATCAATGCAATGCACAATATGATGCATGATCATGACATGGCAAAATGAGTGTGTTGGGCTAATGCAACTACAACCAGCTGGGTATGAGTCATTTTGAACCAAGGGTTCAATCCCAAACTCAACTTATGAATTTAAGTAGTGCCTTATCATTTTTTGCACTAAACAGAAAGCTTAAGTTGCTTAAACATGCATGAAACTAGTACAGATGGGTAGATTGGATTTTTCTGATCATTTTTCATATATACATTATTTCATTCTGAGTTACAGATTATTTTCTATGATTTTCTGAAGTTTATAACATTTTCTGGAATTTCCTGGTTGTTAAAATAAACCAAATCCAGAAAATGCTTTATTGCATCAGCATTACGTCACGGTGACTTCAGCGGGTCAACTGGGCGGCTAGGGTCAGACCTGAGCAGTGGGTCCCACTGGTCAGTGACTCAGGGTTAAGAAGTTAGTTTTAGCACTAACTAAAAATTAGCGGGGCACTGGGCACACATGTCAGCGGCTGTGGGGGTTAGTTAGCACCTAATCTAAACTAGCCACATCAGCTAAACGGCGATTAGCCGCCGGTGCTAAGCTGGACGCGGCGGCGCTCCTCGTCCGGCCATCTCCGGCGACGAGAGCTCGCACGGCTGCGCTCTACGGAAGCAGCGCGTCGAGGCGCATCGGGTGGTGCAAGTGGAGCATCGCGGGGCTGCCTAAATCAACGTCGGCGACCACAAGTCCGGCGGCCGGAGCTCGGGCCTCGGCGAAAACACGCTAGGCTGCACGACAGGGCGTGGGGCTGGTCGCGTTCGTCTCCTGGGGACGTGTTGAGCGCGTTGGCGGGCTCGTATGCGATCGACAGCGTCTGTGGCCGCGGTCGCGTCATGGACGGCGGCAAGAAGCTCACGGGCACGGCGGGGAATGATTCTACGGCGAGCTATAGGCCATGGGGATAGGAGTTGGCGGTGAAGGAGCTCACTTGGAGGTCGAAGAGAAGCTCAGTGGGCTCGGGGACGGCTTGGTGACGACGGAACGACGGCAGCGATCTCGGTCGGCCGAGCTCGAAGAAGAGGGCGATGCAGGCGTTGTGGTGCGTCCCCGGTTGCGTGGAGCGTCGAGGAGGAAGACGGAGCCGAGGTGGTTCTCTTGAACATGTTGTGTGGACTAGGGAGGGCTGGTGGCCGCGGTGGCAGCGGACGGCGGCGACGGAGGTGCTCGGGCGCGTTCGGGAGAGGGGGCTAGAGGAGGGGACGAGGGCGAGCGATGGGCGAGAGGGACCGGGGTAGCGCGTGGCGGCTCCTGGAGCCTCTCCTGCGTCGGCAGAAGCAGGAGGTGGCCTCGCGCGTGGACGCGCGCGGCGAGCACGCGCCCCTCATCCTCCTGGCGGAAGGTTGGTAATGACTGGCTGCTGCGGGTGGGCTGGGCCGCCAGGTGGCTAGACTGCGAGGTGGGCTGCACAGGAGGTAAGCCCAGGTAGGTTTCCTTTCTCTCTCTCTTTTCTTTTTGTTTCAGTTTTCTATTTCCTTCTGTATCTTTGTGGCTTTTCTAAAAATACTAAAACCAACTCAAAAATCATGAAACTGCTCATGCCCACTGTTTGGAATATTTCCAACAGTAAACATTTTAGTTTATGATTATTTGGACATTTAAAATATTTTATAGCATTTAAATGCCCAAATGCAAATAGAGTATGATTTAATCCAGTGACCCTAAGTTGTCCTAGAAAAATGTGAACCAATTTTGGCAGTGGTTCTAGACCAAGAAAGAAATGATGAACATTTTTGAAGGGCATTTCAGGTTCATTGAAAAAGTATTTTAGTAACCCTAGATGGATTAAGTGATGCTGGGGTTTCTGTCATCCCCATTTCAAGTTTCTGAGAAATTTAAACATGATGCACACATGAAGGGCTAGCCTAGTGCATACCAGAACTAGGGATGTGACAACTCACCCCTACTAAACAAGAATCTCGTCCCGAGATTCAAGTCGTGAGGTAAGAAGACAGAGGGACAGAAGCTAACACAATCTTCATGATCCAGATGTCCTTCTCGAGGATGTTGATTCATTGCACCACCTTGATCTCGACGTCTTGCTTTGAGAACTACATCCAACATGACAACGAGAAGAAAGGGAGAATTTTAGAAGAATCAATCTTCTTGAGGTTCGAGCAACTTAGGATCATCTTAATGATCACAAGATCAACTCACGGAATGAGACGTAGAAACATCTCTCGAGCTGAGAGGCAAAACATGCATCCGGAGGGACGGAAGAAACAATTTGACGAGGGTTTCAAAGTAGCGAGGAAACAATTACCATGATCCCATAACGGGGCACCCTGGGAGAGGTGACTCGTAAAATTATTCCCTTAAGTGGCAAAAAAATTACTTTTGATACAGAGATCATTGAAACTCTCTATACCAGCCTAAGGAAATTCACAAACGATCGTTTGAAGGAGTTCGAAGAAATGGCATACTCAGACTAGGATGGATGATGTGGACTACCTTGTTGAAGACAATGTAATGGATGATATTTTGCCAATCATCAGAAATGGATGGGACCCATGGTAGGACCACTTTTGAAGATGATCCTGAATAGCAACTGCTGAGAAGGGTGGCCCATGGGAGATTGGCACAATGGCGGTGCAAGCTGGGAACAAAATGCAAATGCTGGGAATGTTCCAACCATCATATCTGCCTGAGATTCAGATCTGGTTGGTAACAGGATATTTCAGACAGCATGTCTGAAAAGAAGGTTTGCAACACAAACCGACGAGATGACATTGCGAGATTCTTGGGAAATGAACTACGATAGCAAGCTCCAAAATATGAGCTGGTTCTGCTACATACATGTGAACATGTTGTCCAAGACAAGCATGAGCACATAGAAGTCTTACAACAAAATACTACCAAGTTCTGGTTAGGATCCATCATCAAGGATTTCGAAGTCTTTACGCAAGTCCATGGATTAGATCCCAAGCATAGACTTCTTTTCCTTGAACAAGTCAATCAGTGGCTTGGCGTGCTAGGGATACATATAGCATGAAGGTTGCAAGTCTCCAAACCATAGAATACTTCGCACATATGCATGACTGACTTGGGATGGTTCCGGAGAAGGCAAAAACAAGCTTTCTCGAATTCACGGTGGCAACTTGCATCGAATGCACATGAATTAGAGGGAGTCACTTCTTTCATCGAACATATCCTTCATGAGCTAGCACGAAGAAAATGCTTTCAAAAGTTTCCAACACTGACCTAGATGTTCAGCATGAATCATGGACAAGATGGAAATGTTGTCAATGGGCCCAACAACAATCCATCCAGGCTTCCATATAGATGGAATTCCATGATTAAGTGAACACGGTGATAGCATTGGTCAGACCAAAAGATGCAATGGGGTATGCTCGAGGGATCAACCACGAGTAAGACAACATTACGAACATCGTTGGTTCTGATTTGATTTGACGATAGCCCACACTCAAATCAAAGATTGGATAAGATAATAGCACCAACAACTGATCACGAGGATCAATCAATGAAGATGTCATCTTTCTTCAACACACACACACAAGGATATCCCTTTGGAATGAACTAAGTCAGGCAAAGCATTTATCTTCCAACTCTCCAAGTTGTTGTTTAGCTTAACCAACTAGCTCAGGGGTACCCAACACAGATTCTTGGAGAACGGGTGGTTTATAGGAAAACCAACTTGATCATGAGCTCAACATAACGGCCAGGGAACAACCTGGTGATACTTCCGTGAAGATATCCGGAAAATCACGAACCACCGATATGTTACTAAGCTCGAGAACAATCTTGCCTTTCAAGGCAAGATGATATGATCAAAAGAGCGAGGGTTTGGCAAAATCCTAACTCATCGATCGAAGGGTGCACTAGAAATAAGGACTAGGTTGCACGATCAATCTTAGAGTGGTGATTCAATAATCAACACACTAAGAATGAAATGATTGTCCATTTACTACCAAGCAACGAGGTTGCTAGGAGTATTGATTTCATACATCACGATTCATCCGTCAGCATTCCAGTTACAATAACACGGTGACCGAGGAATGAATAGTTATGGCGAGAAGTATCACTACATCAAGAACTCATAAGAGGTTGTGCAATTCCTATGATATTCCCGGCATAAAGAGGGTAGCAGTCCAAGGTAGAACAGAACAAAAGCTAGATTGGCATTTTGATCTGTGGAGCACAACTACTTTGACCCAATCCTGGAAATGGATGAGGTATTGGAGTTTGTTTCTCCTAGTCATTCCGGAATAGGATGGCTTTGACCCAATCCTGACTATCAATTGATAGACAGAGGTCAGAATAGAACTAAAGAGAGACAACTCAAAGGAACATATGGTTTTCTGAGTTGCAGATGCATAGATTTAGTATGTCAAACAAGTTCAACATAGTTCTTCCAAATAATCTATGCAGAAAGGTAGGACTGGCAGATTCACAGTGCAGAATGGAGAACTCATCAAGAGAACTCTTATTGTGATATTTTGGTTCAACAAGGAACTTCTGCCATAAGTAGTTCATGGTATTGGAAGAAGGATTTACCACGAACCTTGGGGACTATCGCAAAGGTTACTAATATCCTAAAGGAACTAGAAAAAACTATCAACATGAAGTAAGTAGGGTGAATTTTGGGCTCAAAACCCAGGAGTAGAATACCTACTACTAAGTAGCATCACGGAATGCTTTCGAGAATGATGGCCAGAATCATCACACTAGAACACAAAACATGGATGGAGTACCAGGTGGTTCTCAAAGACACCTAGGGTCATAATAATCGCTCCAACATATATGTCGAGGCGATAGAGTACCTCAACTCACTGATTAGTGTGGTTGAACTGGCCCAAAGGAACATCGGGAATAGAAAGAAGGGACTTGCAAATGCATCAGACTATTTAGAAACCTGGGATGACTCGGACAGCATAACGGTTGTAAATGCTCAAAAAGATTTGAGACATCCTGCAAACTGGTGGCATAACCACTTAACCTCGCAATATCAAGGTTTTGAGGCCAGCTATGAACATACGGAAGTAGTAGAAACTGAACTGAGACTTGAATCCATCAACCTTATAAGTCTATGGATTAGTAACACGTCATCCTGCTAGATAGATGAGAAGGCCTAGTTCTTAACCCCCGTAGAAAAGAAGAGGTTGACTCAGATCAGAAGGGCATAAGATAAAGGAGTAAAAAGAGCCTTACGTTCCCTTCCACAAACAATTCCCTTACATAACTAAAGAATTTTTAGACTCAACTTCGACCAGTTTGGCTTGGTAATCCTACAGGCAGCCAGGCTCTGATACCAAAGCTGTCAGGACCCCGATCCTAAGCCACATCGATCTAGCATGTAACACATCATATCACTTTGCGGCCTCACGCACGGTATTCCCACGGGTGCCACCTTACTTGGCCCGGGACCGTTTGCGCCTTTTGGCTCACGTATATGATAGTGTCGCTAGCATCCATATGACAGAGAACCCGGGCCGACATGACTAGTCGTGAACCCAAAGTGGCACTAACTTACAGGGACAAGCATACATGACCCAGCAACGAACGTGTCGGTCATCAGCGGGTGAATTCGGGCTGTAGCAACTGGGCTAGCAGGACTCCGGGAATCCGGGCTGTAGCAGGCTAATAGGACTCCGAAAGACACCGCATGACATTTCCCCGAAGGGACAGACACGGGATCAAAGTAGGACACATGCCAGCCAGTCTAAGTGTTCCGGAGCAGTAGCAACTGGGCTAACAAGACTCCGGTAAACCGGGCTGTAGCAGACTACCATGGCTCAGTGGAAGCACTAGACTACATTTCCCCATAAGAGAGGCTACCAAGGATAGACAACTAGGTTGTCGGATCCCACACATACCAAGCATTTCAATCATACACGCAATATGCTCGATATGTGTAAATACAACATGGCATCACAACAAAACTCTACGACTCAAAGTATTTATTCATTAGGCTCCGAAGAGCCAGATATTACAAACATGGGTCTCATGACCCAGCATTCAAGTCATACAAGCAATAGCACAAGCGGAAGCTTATCTTGTCTGAGTACAGACAACTACAAAAGAAAAAGGCTGAGAAGCCTGACTATCTACAAGACCCTGCCGAGGGCACAAGATCGTAGCTGAGGTAACAAGCTAAATGTCAAAGTTCGTGCGGAACTACTAGCGAGACTGAAGTATCTCTGCAAAACATAAATTAAGCAAACGTGAGTACAAATGTACCCAGCAAGACTTACATCAGAACTAGCTACATATGCATCAGTATCAACAAAGGGGGTGGTGGAGTTTAACTGCAGCAAGCCAGCTTTGACACAGTGGCTATCCTGAACTACGTCTACAAGTAACTCTTTTGAGGTTGCGCACACGAGTCCACATATTCACCATATCAATACACCACTATGGATCTGCTCTCGTCTCCCTACGAGAAGGCCATCCATAGCACTCACGCTTATCTTGCGAGTTTTAGAGTATCCACTTCAAGTTATCTATGAACTGTATAGGCAACCCAGAGGTCCTTTACCGCGGACGCGGCTATTCGAATAGATGATGTTAACCCTGCAGGGGTGTACTTCTTCACACATGCTCTCGCCACTTACCGCCATGTACACGTCATGTATCTTGGCAACCTTCAAGCGGAAGCCTGGCGAGGGTGTCGGCCACGACCTGACTAACCACACAAGTCCCTAGTCCAGGTTTATCGCCTATTCAGGTTCCATCCGCAGGGAGTCCGGCCGAGGTTTCCACATACGGCCCCGAACGATGTGTACAGGGTTCCGCAACACAAAACGGGCGCCGGCCTACCCGGCCACATCCGCATCACAGCCCACCCCTCGGGTCAGCACTTCACACGGCCTCCAGCAACTACAAACACCAGAAACTACTTGCAACTCCTGGACAGCGGACAAGGGCGGCTAATAAGTCGAGAGGGTCAATTAAGGATCCCAATGAGTGGTAGTAGCTGTTCATGGATCACAAACACGGAACTCAGTTCCTGAGGACGGCTTCAATGAGACAACCCACCATGTACTCCTACATGGCCTCTCACCGCTACCTTTACCAAATCGTGTTCACACACTTAGCTCACACACAGTAGGACATGTTCATCACCATTCCAATTCATCCCCGATGAATCAGACCTGACTCAACTCTAAGCAGTAGCAGGCATGACAAACAAGCATGAATGAGTAGGCGCATCAGGGCTCAAACAATTCCTACTCATGCTAGTGGGTTTCATCTATTTACTGTGGCAATGATAGGTCATGCAGAGGAAAAGGGGTTCAACTACCGCAACATGTAACAGTTGAATCGTTGTTGTCCTAATGCAGTAAAAGAGAGTAGGAGCGAGAGAGTGGGATTGTATCGGAATGAATAAGGGGGTTTTATTTGCCTAGCACTTCTGAAGATATATAGTTGTTCATCGGTGTCATCAATCTCATCATCGGAACCACGTTTACTGAGAGGGGACAATTACCGGCAACAGAGAGAAAACACAATCAATGCAATGCACAATATGACGCATGATCATGACATGGCAAAATGAGTGTGTTGGGCTAATACAACTACAACCAGCTGGGTTTGAGTCATTTTGAACCAAGGGTTCAATCCCAAACTCAACTTATGAATTTAAATAGTGCCTTATCATGGTTTGCACTAAACAGCAAGGTTAAGTTGCTTAAACATGCATGAAACCAGTACAGATGGATAGATTGGATTTTTCTGATCATTTTTCATATATAAATTATTTCATACTGAGTTACAAATTATTTTCTATGATTTTCTGAAGTTTATAACATTTTTTGAAATTTCCTGGTTATTAAAATAAACGAAATCCAGAAAATGCTTTATTACATCAGCATTATGTCATGGTGATATCATCGGGTCAACTGGGCGGCTAGGGTCAAACCTGAGCAGTGCGTCCCACTGGTCAGTGACTCAGGGTTAAGAAGTTAGTTTTAGCACTAACTAAAAATTAGCGGGGCGCTGGGCCCACATGTCAGCGGCTGTGGGGGTTAGTTAGCACCTAATCTAAACTAGCCACGTCAGCTAAACGGCGATTAGGCGTCGGTGCTAACCTGGACGCGGTGGCGCTCCTCGTCCGGCCATCTCCGGCGACGAGAGCTCGTGCGGCTGGGCTCTACGGAAGCAGCGCGAGGCGCGTCGGGTGGTGCAAGTGGCGCATCGCGGGGCTGCCTAAATCAACGCCGGCGACCACAAGTGCGGCGGCCGGAGCTCGGGCCTCGGCGAAAACACGCTAGGCTGCACGGCAGGACGTGGGGGTGGTCGCGTTCGTCTCCTGGGGACGTGTTGAGCGCGTTGGCGGGCTCGTATGCGATCGGCAGCGTCTGTGGCCGCGGCTGCGTCATGGACGGCGGCAAGAAGCTCACGGGCACGGCAGGGAATGATTCTACGGCGAGCTATAGGCCATGGGGATAGGAGTTGGCGGCGAAGGAGCTCACTTGGAGGTCGAAGAGAAGCTCAGTGGGCTCGGGGATGGCTTGGTGACGATGGAACAACGACGGCAATCTCGGTCGGCCGAGCTCGAAGAAGAGGGCGATGCAGGCACTGTGGTGCGTCCCCGGTTGCGTGGAGCAGCGAGGAGGAAGACGGAGCCGAGGCGGTTCTCTTGAACACACTGGGTGGACTAGGGAGGGCTGGTGGCCGCGGTGGCAGTGGACGGCGGCGACGGAGGTGCTCGGGCGCGTTCGGGAGAGGGGGCTAGAGGAGGGGACAAGGACGAGCGACGGGCGAGAGGGACCGGCGTGGCGCGTGGCGGCTCCTGGACCCTCTCCTGCGTCGGCAGAAGCAGGAGGTGGCCTCGCGCATGGACGCGCGCAGCGAGCACGCGCCCCTCATCCTCCTAACGGAAGGTTGGCGATGACTGGCTGCTGCGGGTGGGCTGGGCCACCAGGTGGCTGGACTGCCAGGTGGGCTGCATAGGAGGTAAGCCCAGGTACGTTTCCTTCCTCTCTCTCTCTCTCTTATCTTTTTGTTTCAGTTTTCTATTTCCTTCTGTATCTTTGTGGCTTTTCTATAAATACTAAAACCAACTCAAAAATCATGAAACTGCTCATGCCCACTGTTTGGAATATTTCCAACAGTAAACATTGTAGTTTATGATTATTAGGACATTTAAAATATTTTATAGCATTCAAATGCCCAAATGCAAATAGAGTATGATTTAATCGAGTGACCCTAAGTTGTCCTAGAAAAATGTGAACCAATTTTGGCAGTGGTTCTACCAAGAAAAAAATGGTGAACATTTTTTAAGGGCATTTCAGATTCATTGAAAAAGTATTTTAGTAACCCTAGTTGGATTAAGTGATGCTGGGGTTTCTGTCATCCCCATTTCAAGTTCCTGAGAAATTTAAACATGATGCACACATGAAGGGCTAGCCTAGTGCATACCAGAACTAGGGATGTGACAGTCTCCTTGTCGTGGAGCTCAACCCTTGTGAGGGTTTTGGTGTACTCGCGCTTCTCGCCGGGGACGTGAACGTCGACGAGGTTGCTGCTCTTGTCCGACGTCTCGCCATGATGACGCTTGGCGGACGGTTCCTCCGCCATCGCCCTCCTCCGGCGACTGTGGGCTTGGGAGAGAGAAGTTTGTTGTTTGTCTGCAGTGGAGATGGAAGCGGCAATGGTTGTTTCTGGGAATGAGGCAGAGATGGAAGAGAATGGGGTATTTTGAAGTCCGTCGACGGGGATGTGTGGGAGGCGGTTCGTCGGGGGCGTGGGTGGTGGCGTGGTGTGGGGTCACCATTTGCAGCCCCTTGTGGCAACCGTCCAGTGGGTGGCACAGGCAGTGGCCTGGAAGAACCAGCCGTCCAAGCAAATTTGTTTGCCAGGGTATTAATCTGGTCGCACTAAGTAGTCTTGTCAAGTTGTACTTACTAGCTGCTTATCCCACTTGCTCGTCTCAGGGTAGGTGATGATGGCATTTTACTGTCGCACTGATCCGTCTTGTCAAGCTGTACTTATCAGCTGCTTATCCCACTTTCACGTGTCAGGGTTGGTGATGGTGGAGGTTTGTACTCCTCTACTGCGGGTACTTGGACTGGTGATTGTAGTGTAATTGAACTTACCAAATACCAGTCGGACTATGTGTGGCATGCTAATGTTTCTTAAAACATTTTTTGTTTTTTTGAAAGGATTGTTTATATCCAGATAATCTTTGAAAGTATTTTTTACAGATAAATTAGTTTTTCATCAGTACATGTGTATTATATTTTGCATTTGCTTGAGGTAATTATTTTTATGTACTGATGGACTTTCTGAACTAGGACCGGCAGAAGCAGACATAGCTTGTTTTTGAAACGATGTTTTTTGAGGTGTTCACGGGTGTGTTTGGTTACTATGCCTTGTACTGACGAGTGAGAATTATCAGTACTGATGTACTCTAAGAGTTTAAATTTTCCTTAGCATATTTTTGCTGAGTTACTGGTCGACAGTAGTGTTGGCGTTACATAAATCCAGATAATTTTTTGAAATGTATTTGTGACTGCATTCAAAAGGATTATCAAATGGTTTACATAATAATGTCACTTGTCCAGCGGGCACAAATCACAAATTATATCTTAACTATAGTATTGATCAAGAAGTCGATGATAAAGCTAAATAAGTTTTGGTAACGATAGTGTTTCTGATATGTTTCCTCATTGTGTACCGAGGCAAATGAGAGTACAAGCTTATTTTTTCAATTGACGCAGCAGCATAACCACTATGGATTCTTCAGTCTTGAGCTCCTCCTAACTGGCCCCGAATGTTGTCCCTTGCCGGCGCCCTTTCCTGCTTGAGCCTTGGCAGCTTCATCGTCAGTTTCAGTTTCCTCGTCCCCAACACTGTCATCTTCATTGTCTTCGTGTAATTGGTCGTCATTCTCATCAAACTCTTCTTCTTCATCCTCTTCTTTTGATTTTTTGGAACTCTGGACTTTGCCCTGTTTCTGTTCAGCGCCACTGACCTCCTTGCCCACTTTGCACGTGCGGGCATTATGTCCGTCAGTTCCCCCACAATTGCGACAAGTGTAGCTGTTACGTGTGTCATCTCCATTGGTAGAAACCTAGGAGGCTCCAATCTGCTTCTGCAGCTTTTGCTTGTTGACAGTGGCATCTGTGCGGAGTGGGCATGTGCGGTAATTATGGTTGGTCACGACGTTGCAGAATCCGCATGCCCTTATCCCGAGAGGTTTGCCGTCCGGGCCAAATTCCACGCGCCTGATGGGGCATGGCGGCTTTTTGGCTGCTGCTTTCGCTGCTTGCGTCTTACTCTTCCTCCCCTTTGTGTTTGATAATATGGGTGGTTTAATCACCCTTTCCTGCTGCTACTTGTAGGATGTCCTGTTGTCATGTCGTTCGCCTACAGCACCATCAAACTCATGATCTTGCATGTGAGCATGTTGCTGCTCTTGAGTGTGCACATGTGCAAGCTCTGGTTGCTGTCGCTCATCTTCCTCGTTCTCGAATGGGTCAATAGCTCCCAGATAGTTCATCTCGGATAACATTGTAGTAATATCCTGCTCAATGGCTTCATTGTTCGCGACACCTCCGTTTTTAGCAGAATGCATGGCGTCGAGTTCTTGTTCAAGTTTTGTCCATGACGACCCGTGACCTCGCCATTTGCTCTTGGCTTCTCAAGCTTTTTCTATGCACCCTCATGTTCAGCGTCAGCAGTGAGCTTTCAATGCAGTATTGGGATGGCTTGTTTGATGCTACTGTCCTCAAGTCATTTCTGTTGAATGTTAGCTGGATGTTCGGGCGTTTGGTGTATCTCCTGAGGATGTATTTCTCTGGAACGCTGGCAGACTTAATTGTCTGCATCATGCACAGGACATGCATGCAGAAAATACTTGTATTTTTTTGAAGAGGTGCATGTGTTTTGTCATTTCTTTCGAACAAAAACTTTGCAAAAAATAAGTAGTACAGTATGTAACATCTTTTTTTAGTCCTCACATGTGTGGTCCCATAGCTTGCACTCACAGGCATATATTTCTCCCACGGGGTCTGCAACCACCTGCAACGCGTGCTGAGACCACGCAGACAGTTTTTGTGGGTTGTTGTAGCGCACGAGGTACTTTGTGGGCTCTTCCGTCTCTGTCGCCGTGAAGAGTGTGCTTAGTTTTAGCCTTTTTCTGATCTCGCCGTACACAGCTCATGAGTAAAGCTTTGCCATCTGGGTGTCAAACCCATAAAAGGTCAGCGTGTTTTGTTCCTTCTGCCCATGCAAGAATGATGACCAAATTATTAGTTTTCTCACAGCAAAAACTTGTCTAACTAATAAAGTTTTACTTTAGTAAGCGTGTTATTTTGTCTTACGACAGGTGATAGAGCTATACCCGGTTACCCATTGTCTCCTGGTTCTTTGTCTGCCTCCTGGTTTTGACGCAGGAGTTTACCTGGCTGACAAACCGGTGTGGGTTTTGTCTCTCACTTACGAAGTTCTTCTTGAGCACATAGTTCATGCTCTCACTTCGTTGTGTGGATGTCATTTTGGCGCAGAAAATTTCTTTGAAGTAGGCTGATATCCATCTCTCACGCTCGTTCCACATGCCCACCATCGTGGCATCATCATGGAGGTTGTACTTATCCATGAGTCTTTTCCAGGCAGCCTCAAACTCAGTTGGCATGAGGGGCCAGTTGAGGATTGATGTGAATTCATCCTTAAAGTCTTCGTGCAGGTTGTACAGGTATGCGAGGTGTTCCCTGTACTTCTTCATAATGTGCCAGCGGCACAGCTTGTGTATTGTGTTATTGAAAGCATCTGGGATCGCCAAAGCCATTGTCGGGCACTGGTCTGGTAATGAGAAAAGAGACGTGGAGTGGTTAGCAGATGGTAGTGCATATATACCAATAGAACTAACACAACATTTTTACTGTGTTATTTTCCTTTTTGGGGGGGGGTGGTGGTTGGGGGTGGTTTTGGCAGTTGTACCTGTGAGGATGCATGTAGGAGCCTTCCCTCTCATGCACCTTAAAATGTCTTGAACAACCTTCTGAATGAATCTGCATCCTCATCTCTTATCAGGGTGAAACCAAAGAATGTAGTCTGTAAGTGGTTGTTAGTACCCACAAACACCTCAAGTGGCATATGGTACTTGTTGTTCTTATATGTGGTGTCAAACGTTACGCAGTCACCGAAGTCCTGATACGCCCCTCGGCAGCTTGTGTTCGCCCAGAATATGTTCTTAACTCTGTCGGACTCATCAAGTTGCATGTCACAGAAGAATTCTCTGTTTATAGCTTTCATCTCCCTAAAGAAGTTGACAGTCTTTAGGACATCGTCCACATCATCCATCCTTGAATTCTTTGCTTTGCTGCATATTTAAAAGTGAACGGTCATTCAAAAAAGCATGTTGAACTGGCGCCAGGTCATGCGTTGCATAATATGTGTGTACTGACAGAGGAAAAAAGACGGAGGGGGTTTATGGGAGGAGAGCAAGTTTGTACTTATAGGTTAATCAGGTCTTTGGCATTCATTTCGAGGAAGTAGCTACCGGGGTCATCGCCACCCAGTATGCTCATGATTTGCGCGTTTTCAATGCCTTTGAACTGCAGGTACTTGACGTACTCCAAGATTGTTTTGTCAAAGTTTTTGTGGGAGTGCAAGAAGACGAGCATTTGGGGGTGAGCTGTTGCCTGTGGTTGTGTTCCGAGACTATCTCTTTTACGACAATTGTTCCATCCTTTTCCCTCTTCAGCCTCATTTTAGCCCCGTGGTTAGTCCTGGCTGCCATCTTGTTCCGCTGTCTATTTGCTTATGACACCTTCGATTCGTAGACTCCATGGCACGTGCAATAAAGGTAGACTCTGGTCTCAACCTTGGAGCCTTCCCTGACAGCAAAACCCGCGTGCTTTGCATAGACGTTGTAGAAGTCCCTTGCTTCTTTGAAAGTTTCAAAGCGCATCTCTAGCCTTGGCAGAACATAAGCTTCAATGTTAGGTTGCTGCACGCAACAGTGAGCAAACAAAAACGCAGTTATGAAAATGTTAGGATGGGGTGGTCACAGTACCATGGTATGGACTGTTCTTGTATGTTTTTTAGTGAATGGATATTTACATGTGTATAGCTCTGTGCTGCCTCCGGTGTTTGCTGTTCACCCTGGTGTATGGGCGCGGGTGGTGTCACCCTTGGCACATGCAGCAATGCATCTCTTGGAGGGAGCAATGTTGACGAAGCTCTCCGTCTCTCATTGTACGGCCGTCTCCCCTCAGATTCGTTGTGAGGTTGCTCCTATCTATATGGCTCATATCTTGTACTTTGCACCCTGCTAGAGTGGCCAATTTTTTGTCTCTTTGGCTTGGTCTTCCCGTTGCAACCGCTTTTGCAGCACGGATGATTGATGTTGACGGAGCGATTGGTGGAAGCCTGTGTGTCCTTGCCTTTCTACATGCGCTAGGGAAGGAAAACATGTCTCGTTGGGAAATTGTTGACCTTGTTGCAACCCAGCAGTGGCAAAGCTTGTATTCCCAGATATTGGTGTTTGCTGCATAGAAGAACCTGTCTGTGCTTCTGATGATTCTGGTGTAGCTTGAAATCTGCCTATATTGTTGAAATATCCTGGTGCTATTTCTGGTGTTACCCAACCAGGCGGTGCCCCATATCTGCTTGGCTCATCAAACCCTCGCTGTGTGTGCCGCCTTGCATGTTTCTGCAATGACATTCAACAGTTTTGGGATTAATCTTTTGTGCATTTTTCTCGTATACATGCTATGGGTAACATGTCATGCACTGAAGGCAATGTACAAGTTGAACTTGCATCGCTGGCCGTTACTAAACTTTGTTCTCTATTTCGTATCTGGTTTAGTTTTCAGTCGAACTGATGAACATACATGTTCAGCATTGATATACTGATGTACTGATTTTTAGCACTGCTTGTAAACTGAACATTGAACTTCATGTGTTATGGAAAGTTTTTTATCCTTTTCCCTATAACTGATGCATAAACATTTGGTGCACTGCTTGCAAACTGAACATTGAACTTCAAATATGTATGGATATGCATATATATATATATATATATATATATATATATATAAAACTGATGCATGTCTTCTCTTTTTTTTTCATCTATGGCTTATGCAACTACACTAGAAGTACTCCTAGTTTATGTATCATTGAACTTACTGTGTAACAAGTGTATTTTTTTTCAACAACATTCTTTTACTAGTTCGAACTGACTCAACTACACGGCATGCACTAGTAGAAATAACATCATACAACTTGCAGTGGTATTTAAACCTTATATAAAGCCTAGTAGCTACTTGGACTGATGCATAAGTTTATGTTTTTTGGCTTGACTGAAGCTAGCATATTAGAGGTACTGACAGTAACCTCGACATCCAAACTGTGCATCAAGTGGCAGGGGTGTAATGAACTGATGCAAGCATTTTTGCAATGTACTATCTGCTTCTGCATCATAGGAACATGTGTCACTGATGCAGTACACATGTAGTACTGATGAATCTGATAGTGTAACATGTAGGCAGATCATAGTGTGTGCAATTTTTAAACTAAATCTTCTTCATTGCAGGACTGATGAACTGAACACAAACGTGGTATTTTTCTTCAGGCAAACCCGGACATGAAAACATTTTTTGAACAGATTCAATTTTTGAGGAAAATTAGTGTGGGAAGCAGACATCACCTCCAGTGGCATGTTCTTGGATCTGACTTCTTCTTCCTCCTCTCTTGGGCGGTGTACTGTCATGTTCTTGGGAGGCGGCGCCATTGATGCAGGCAAGAAGCTTGGGGAGACGACGGCGCTCCTGCTTGTGGTGGATGTCCGGCGATGAGGTCCGGGGAGGCAACTGCTGGCGGGGATCACGACCCCGACGAAGGAGCCCCGGCGAGGGAGGGAGATAGGAGGCGCGGATCACGGGCCCGGCGAAGGAGCCCCGGCGAGGGAGGGAGACAGGAGGCGCAGATCACGGGCCCAGCGAAGGAGCCCCGACGAGCGAGGGAGGCGGCTGGCGCGGATCACAGCCCTGAAGGAGCCCGGTGAGGGAGCAGGCGGCTGGCGCAGATCACGGCCCCGGTGAGGAAGGGGATGGCGGCGGTGGATCCGTCGCCGGCCAGTCACGGCGCCGCGGGCTCCCTCGCTCCGGCTGCCGCCGTCGCTCGATCGCCCGCGGCGGCTGCCTCCGGCGGAAGAAGGCAGGTTGGGTTCGGGCTGGCTCGGGGGGATTCTACTGTGTAGGCGCGTCGCGCCTATATAGGGCCGGGGGGTAACAGAATATTATTGTATGTAGTATCTATCAATTCGGAGAGTATGTGCGTGTAGTATGTAGTATATAAGAATGTTTATGTAGTATATATATATATATATATATATATAACTTTTTAGGTAGTATGCATCGTATTTTTAGTATGCCTCATTTTACGTACAAATATATACGTATTTCACAAATATAATAAAAATCATGGGCCAACTTGCAATTTTTTCATGTTATCCACTTTGGATTATCTTATATATAATATATGAACATATTTATAATGATAAAATAGTATACAGAATATCATATGGTAGTATATAAGAAATGTGGGGTAACTATCCCTGGGTGGTAGGATGTATTTTCCCTATATATATACAGCTGGTCTATTCTGCTAATATTAACAGAATAACTATTCTGACAACACTTCCGCACTACACGCTCAACGCGAGGGCATTGCACTATCAATAGCAAAGGTACTGCAATACAGAGACTAGTGAACTTCGTGTCGGAAAAACTGCACGCGGTGTTTTTTCGATACCTTTTTTGCTCTAATTTTTTAACCGTTTGTCGGAACGACGCGTGTAATATACCGTTGAGAAGCTATGGATTAGACGCAACTTCGCCATGTTGAACACTTTTCGAGATTCATCATAGTTTAAGAGCAGCTTTCAAAAACGGTGCGGCTCACAATGAATGGCAAGGAGCGTTTTTTGCATGTTTTTTTTTCTAAACCGCTCGTCGGAATGAAGCAAATGATACACCGTTGGAAAGATATCGTCGAGGCGCATATTTTTCATATCTATTATTTTCTCTAATTTGTTACGGTTTAAGAGCAGTTTTAATTTACTAAATCGCGGAATTCGGGTTTTTTTGAAATTTTTGCAATTTTCAGTACTGTTTTTGCTCCAGTTTTTGAACCGTTTGTTGAAATGAGGCGTATGATACGCCGTTGGATATCTACGTACGAGGCGCAACATTCATATGTTGAAATGCTTTTGAGATTCCTTACGGTTTTTAGTTCATTCTGAAAATCATGCGGCTGACGACGACAGGCAGCGGCCTTTTTTCGCGTTTTTTTACAAACCGCTGGTCGAAATGATTCAAATTATACGTCGTTGGAAATATCAATGAGGCGCAACTTTTTCATGTAGAACACTCTCTCTAATTCCTTACGGTTTAAGAGCAATTTTCATTTTAAGGAAATGCGGACACTCTGTTTTTTCGCGACACCAAAATCGTCGTAAGTACTGCATCAGACAGAAAACCGCACACCTTTAGACTAAAAACCGTACTGCAGCAAATGGTCAAGTGAACTTCATGATTTCTTTTGTCGGACGTAAACTTTTCTCAGACAAGTTTTTGTGAGTTTTTATTGTCTTTTATAACACTTTTAATAAACAAGAGTGGACCAGAGAGACGGGGGCAAGTGCACCGCATCATATATCGAAGTGAACGGCATTACTATTTTGTTGTTTCGCTAGTTTTTCTGCATTTTCATGCTGGACGCAAGTGAACAACATCACTCTCAAAAGTGAACCACATTTGAGGACCAAACACACTTCATGTAATGAGAAGCGAGCTTCTTCTGAGGTGTTTTTGTTTCGGAGTACCAAGTGAGCCACAAAGGAGTTTTATAGGGAACTATGTGAGAGAACAAAGTGAGCTTCAAAACATACATATCCATTCCTTATTTTTCATGTTTTTTTCTCGTTTTACAAAATTAACCACAAAGGAATTTTAAAATGAACTGCATCTCGGGTAACATTTTCTTACAAAACAAGTCCCTGCAATTTACACATATCATTATTTAACACAAGCAGTACACACAGAAACCTGCATCCACAAACCAGCCGAACTGCATTGCCGATCGAGCCAAACTGCACTAAGACACCTATCTGCAGGAAAAGTAATACCAAACTGCAATGGGGCGCTACCGGACGAGATAATTGCACGTATCATCCCGGAACTTGCCGGCGAGGTCCAACTCGGTCCTGGAAGTTGAGTATTGGTCCAATACGGTCCTGATTCTTGAAACTACGTCCACACTACGGTCCTGGAACTTGGGCAGCCAGTCCCGGCTCTACACTTGGCGTACGTACCGCATGTCAGCCCCTGTGCCACGTCATCACGGGTCCTGCCCGTCAGCCCCAGGCCTAGCAATCAGCGCGATGCCCACCCATCAGTGCGCGACGCGGTGGTTAACACGGTTGACCATTCGGTGGGTGGGGGGATCCCCAATTCCCCACCCATGAACCCTAGCTTCTCTCTTGCAGCAGCGATGGGCGGCGCGAGCATGACCTCCAGCATTTCCCTCGCTGCGGAGAGAAAAGACGGCGATGGCCCGTCGACGGCGGTCGCCGGCGGTGATGGATACGGGCACAGTTTGCTGGAGAGGGCGTATCCCAGGAGGTTTGGCGTCGGGGTGAGCCCTGTATCCGTCTGGAGAGGAGCCGTGTCTTGCTGGCCCAGACGACATCAATGGACGCATTGGAGGCTCGGTACAACAAGCTTGTTCTTGTGTCCAAGGCAGTTGGAGACGACGATGAGGCTGTGACGCCGGCCGCTCTGCATGGCGCCATTGAGGCGCGTTGCGGCGTGCTGTAGTCAGGTGAGCATCGAGGTAGCCTGCCCCCCGCATGACCTATGGCTGTTTTTCTCAACGAAGGAGAAGTGCACGGTGGTGCTGCACCCATCGATGAAGCTCAAGTGTTGCCGTCGGTGGATTCAGTTTCAGCGTTGGCTCAGAGAGTTCGCGGCACTCCGGATGCGCTTGAGTACAAGAGTAAGTTAAGCTTCGAAGGGCTCCCAGATCAGGCATGGTAGACGCAATCAGTGTCAGATGTGCTCAATGGTTTAGGAGGTGAACTGATAGAGATCATACCGCCAAAGAACCGGCGCGAGCTTGAGGTAATGGTGTGGCTCCGCGACCCGTCCAAAGTTGGCAAAGTGCTGGATGTGGAGATACTCGAGCCTAAGATTGCGCTGTGTACAGATCCTCCTCCACAATCACTTGAAGAGTTTGTCGCGTGTGAAATTGTGTCGTCGTACGGGCCATCGTCGCCGAGGAAGAAGACGATTGTGTATCCTGTCATTTGTCACATGAAGGAGGTGATTGACCGTGGCCCTGTGCTCTCTGAGTATCATGCCACTTCAAGGCCTCTTGTTGTTTTCCATAATTCCTTCCCATGTTCTGGCCCTTGATCCTCTGGCACATGCTTATGATTGGCATTTCCCTAGCTTCCAGGATGTATCTGTTGAAGACTTCACAATTGTTATTGAGCAGCACATCACACTTTGCGAAATCATTTTGATAAGCGCTGACCCATGTTTTAGGATCCAACTCATCTAGCCAATCATGGGCCTCTTTGCTGAGAACCAACATTTGGTTCATATTTTCCCTAAACCTTCCCTCTGTAGTACTTCTAGCACATTTCCATAGCTGATTCTTAAAGGCTCTTGTTGAAATTCTGCCATAGATGCCTCACACAAAATCTATGTGGTGAGAGAGGGAACAATTCCTTGACTGCTTTAATTAAACCATGCAAAAACATTGACATTTCACACATTACAAACTATATAAGCATGCACATAAGTTCTGATACATATTGAAGTAAGATAATAATGTAAAGGAATTACTTTTTGCTTGTCAGACATGATGGTCCAGAGATCTGTGTTATTTATGCCAAGATCTTGCTTCAAAGCAATCAAGAACCATCTCCATGCTTTTGTATCTTCACTTTGCACTACTACATGAGCCACAGGAAATATCCAATCATTAGGATCCATTCCTATAGCACTTAAAAGCACACCTCCATATTGTGTCTTCAAGTGGCAGCCATCTAGGAAAATAATGGGCCTACAAGCTAATAAGAACCCCCTTTTGCATGCATCAAATGAGAAGTAATATTTTTGAAATTGCCCCTCATCTGAAAGTTCAACAAAGAAAGTAGTACCAGGATTAGATCTCCTCAGCTCATTTGCATAGTCCCACGGCAAGTTGTATTGTGCAATCTCATCACCATATATAATATCATATGGAATTCTCCTAGCTCTCCCTAGCTTGCCCCTTTTAATTGTCATATCCAATCTTCCTGCACAAAACCTGCTAAGGCCTTCAATGTTATCTTCTCACATGCCCTAATCTTGTCAACATATTTGTCAGCAATGTACCGGCTGTAAAGGCCGTGACTTGCCACTTCTTCTCACAAGTGTGCTCGCCATTAAATGTTTTCACCATTATTGAATTTGTCCTGTTATCCCAAGGTGCATAGAGATACCAGGGGCATCCTTTCTCACACTTTGCACCAAGCCTAATTTTGTCATTTTTTGGGAATGTGATGTTCACTCTCTCTTTGCAACTATACTCTCTAACTGCTTTCCTCATAAGCTCCACTGAAGAGAACAATTGTCCTGCATGAAACTTTGGCTCATGCATGTCTGCATCAGTAAATGATTTGAAATTGAATTTCATTTCATCTTCTTCTGAAGCTGGAGCATCCAATTCCTCATCTTCAGAGTTGCAGTCCTCCACCACCTTCTTCCCTTTCGTATCTTCCAATGGTTGTAGCTGCTCCTGGAACAAATCCTCATCCCCATCCTCCAAGTCATAATCACTATCAATAATCCCAGAAATAATTACTATCAGAATCTGAATCTGAATCTGCATTTGGTTCTTCCTCCTCTTCTATTTTCTGTCCTCTTGGTCTGAGTTTTACAAATAACTGGTCATGACTCTGAATATCTTGACTTTCATCCACAACACTACAGGATGTATTGCTTTCATTTCCATATCTACTTGGCATCTTCTTTGGACTGAAAACAACAGGAATTTGGGCTACTGGATTAGCCACTACATCATCCCATTCAGCTCCTCCTGAAATATGGCTGTCTACATGATCAAGGTATATCATTTGAAAATGGTGCCCTCGATTGATCATTAAATACATAGCATCTATGTCTGCATCATTGCACAATAGCCTAGCAGCACCTTCATTAATCTGAGACCCATGGGGCAACCAGTACATATCAATTCTGCCAGCCTTTTCATAACCCAACTGCTCTACTAACTCTTCAAAAAATCTGGAATATGCCCTCTCCACATGACAGTAATCATAGCAAACCTTCTGTCCATCCAAATAGCACCTATTGTTGCCACTGCCAAAGAAAAATCCACCATGTATCACCTCAACAGTGAACCACCCACTGCGCTCCACTGCAAAAAAAAAATCACTAGAAGTTCAGTCTTTGAACTGTACAGTAACAAAACCCTAGCCGAATTCCCCCCAATTGCAGAAAATGTACTAACACAAATGACTACATATGTGCAGACGACCTAATCAAAACAAAGAGCGCAATTCGGCCCAAAACCGTGCCTAAGTAGTTCGTCGGCGAATCTTACCGTACGTCGGAGCAGGCTCGCCATCGAGTTGCCGTCGAGGGCCCTCCATCACCGTAGAAATCAGCCCTATGGGTTTCGGCGACGTCGCAGTCGCTTCCTCCGCCTCAGGAACTACCATCGGACGGCCGCCGGGTCACCGATCATCCGCCGTCGTGTCGTCTCACAGTGCTCTGCTCCCTCCTCTGTTTTCAATCGGGGAAGAGAAGGAGAAGTGGAGAGACAGAGAGACGGGGGAGAGGGGGGCAACGCAAAATGACCACCGCGTCGCGCACTGACGGGTGGGCACCGCGCTGACTGCTGGGCCCGAGGCTGACGGGCGAGACCTGTGATGACGTGGCACAGGGGCTGATACGCGGTACGTACGCCAAGTGTAGAGCCAGGACTGTCCGCCCAAGTTCCAGGACCGTAGTGTGGACGTATTTTCAAGAATCAGGACCGTATTGGATCAATACTCAACTTCCAGGACTGAATTGGACCTCGCCAGCAAGTTCCGGGATGATACGTGCAATTATCTCCTACCGAACTGCACGTCTGCGGCATCCGGAGGCAGAACCACTTCAGCGATTATTTTAAAATAAAAATCCAATAGCTAATGGCCATAAAACCAAGCGCACTGAACAAAGTGTGAACCGCGGGGTCACCCAGCCGACCTGGACTAGACCATCTCCAGTGGCTACCAACAAATTTTGAAGATGGAAGAGCCGGCGCCTGCAAGTGCACTGCATAGGGAGTCGTTGATGGCCGCACGTGCATGTTGTGTGGACTGCTCCAGCGATTCGTCGGACGCTGTTGTGAAAGTGAGCTGCATCTAAACAAAAAATATCACCCGATGGAGTGAGCTGGACTGCCGTAGGTTTTCACCTTTGTGGCCAACACAGGGAGTGCTTCCGGACCTCCAAATCCATCCTCCTGATCTACGGGAAGCCAGCCAAACAGAAATTGGATGCACAACATAGCTAGAACTGACAGCTGAGCATGGAAGGAAGACTAACAAAACAAAAATTGTAGAGAGTTCAGCCGGTTCTTACCAGCGATTCAGACTCCTGCACGTCGGCGTGGATCTCACACAACTTCTTCCGCTTCTTCTCTGGTGAAGCGAACAGGCAGAGAAGAGGACGAGACCAAGATACAGAAGAAACAATCGGGACCTGGGGTTCTGGCGAGAGAGAGAGGGGGGGGGGGTCGTGCGTGCGTACCGTCGTCGGCGGTGGAGGCGGTGGCGCACTTGCGGGAGTGGGCAGCGGAGATCTCGTAGTACTGCCCTGCGTAGCCCTCGAAGACCTCACTCATGGTCGCTCCTTCCCCCGATGAATCCGCCGGCATTTGTGGCAGCCGGACCAGATCGAGGCCTGCGGAGCCTCCGGTAGAATCTAGGCGAGCAGAGGCAGTCGATGGGTGGGTGGTCGGAGCGAGTTCATTGGGGAGGGGGAGGCATGCGCCCAAGGGAGGACCGGATCCGTCGCCAACCAGGACGTGATGGCGAGATCTGGCGAGAGGTAGGTGGAGAGGGTGGGCGATGCTGGGAAGAAGGTTGGTAGGAGAGGGAGTGGGTGGGACGGGCACTATGGAGTGGCGGGGGAAGTTGCCCCGGGGTGGGGGTTGACCGAGCGCCGCTGGGAGTCCGGATGTAGTGTTAGCAAAATAAGCGATTTGGTGTGCAGAATAAGACCCCTTAAGAGTCTTATTCTGCTAACACCTCTTAAGAGTCTTATTCTGCTAACACTTATGCACTCCTCCGTCCATCTGACCCGAACCGCACAGCAACCGGAGAAAACCGCGCTGGCCCACCCACCCCCGCACCCCACCTAGCGCTCGTTGCCCACCTTCTTCCCCACCACCACGACTACCCGGCGCCCCACCGCCCCCACTCCCGTGGCCCCCACCATCCCCATCCCTCCGGTGCTCCACCACCTCCCACCGCGCGGCTCCCCACCACCCCCACCCTTCCGGTGCCCCACCGCCCCCATCCCTCCCACCTTCTTACTCCCCCCCCCCGCCTCTTCCCACCTCCACTACCGACAGCCGGCGACCACTGGGACAACCTCGACCACCGCGCCGCCCCACCCCACCACAATCATCCCCCCGCCCCACCTTCCTATTTCGCCCGCCGCCGCTGCACAGGGTCGTGCCCCCGCCCAACAAACTACATCCGGCGGCCAAGCCCTGCCTAGCAGCCACCGGATCCGGCAGATCTGGCTCCACCTTCCCTCGTCTTCCCCTCCTCAAGATCGCCACCACCGCATGGGTTCCTGTCGTCTTGCCTCTCCTCACGCCGCCGCGCCGGACGGCCATAGCAGCACCGGAGGCGAGCCACCCTCCCCCCTCTTCTTTCCTTCTTCTTCCTCCCACTTCTCCGATAATCGCCGCCCGGCGACCATGGAGGAGAGGGCTCCCCACCAAGCCTGACCTCACTCTCCGCCGCAGATTCGGTGAGCCCGACCCCAGCTACTCCTCTCTGCCATGGATCCGGCAGGAGAAGATCCCTGATGAGAAGAGGAGGCAGCCTACCCTCACTCCTCTCCGGCAAGGCCGCCTTCGTCCTTGATGCTCGCGCCGTTGTCCAAGCTGGCGACTGCGACTCTGCACACGGGCGTGCAGTCCTGCCCACGGGGAAGTGCAGCTCGGCCAACGTCGGGCTTGTAAAACTATTGCCCCCACCCCGTGGGTTGTGCACCTCCTCCGTTGTCGAGCAGGTACGTAGTTCCCCTTTTCCTTGGGACAACGTACAACTCCTCCAACCTCCGCCGATCTACTAAGAACCGGCGACCCCCGTCCTGCCCGGATTTCACCTGTGACTATAGTCCATAGCACGGGCACTTGCAGCTCTGTCTTCCCCTATAGGAAGTACATCGACAGCAAAGGTGCCTGGATGTGGGCGAGCCCCTTGCCGCCGAACTCCATGTGTCTCGTTGGCGTAGCTTCAAAAAAGTGCAAAGAATATTTTTGTCCAGTGATGATGCAGTTTGCTGTGTATGTTGGAGTAGTTCGCTTCTTTCACAAGTTGACTCTTTTTTGTTTTTGTTTAAGTTTGGTCCAGTGCAGTTTGATTGGTATGTTAGAGAGGTTCATTTTCATGAAGAAAAAGGGTTATTGCAGCCGATTGATGCAGCCCACTACACCCATGTTTTTCATTTGTAGGAAAAATAATTTGTTGTGCACTCAATAACGAAGGACAAGAGAGCATCACATTTCCTTTAAAAGAAGTTCATTTTGTAGTTTGAGAAAATGCAGAGAGGAAATGAGAGTAAAGTGATGTGTATGAATTCTTGTATGTAGTGTGTAGCGTGCAAACAAACAATGCAGTCCACTCGCCTCGTCCCCGCACTGCAAATTTCATTAACCAAAATAAGATATGCAGTGCACTATCGAAAAACCAAACTCTATAGAGAATAATAATGTGTAGAGTGTACTTCAAACTCCTTCGGAGTGGACTTTTTTTAAGACCAGAGTGCACTGCAGTTTCCTCTTAGAGAGCGTGTTACGGTTCACTTTTAAAAAGTGAAGATGTTCACTTGTGCATTTGTGCGAAAATTTTCTAGGGAAACAAAAAAAAGCAATGCGGTTCACTTTCGGTAGTGACGCGGTTCTATTTTGGTAGTGCCGCGGATCACTTACGCCAAATATGAAGTGCAAAAATTGTGTCGGAGAAAAAGCATTTTTCTAATGTGGTTCACTTTTGATATTCGTGCGATTCACTTGCCCTCGTCTATGAGGTCCACTCGTTCATAAAAAATGTTGAAAAAAAGGCAACAAAAGCTCACAAAAAACGCCTCAGAAAGTTTACGTCCGACAAAATAAATCATGAAGTTCACTTACCCGTCTGATGCAGTGCGGTTTTCCGTCTGATGCAGTGCGGTTTTTCGTCCGATGCAGTGCGGTTTTCTCTGTGATCCGGTTCACCCGTTGATTTTGGTGCCGTGAAAAACAGAGTGCCCGCATTTCGGTAATCTTAAAACAGTTCTTAAATCGTAAGGAAACAGAGTGTTCTACATGAAAAAGTTGCGCCTCATCGATATCTTTCCAATGGCGTGTAATTTGAATCATTCCGACCAACGGTTTGTAAAAATTTGCAAAAAAGGTCGCTGCCACTTGTCGTCAGCCGCACGATTTTCAAAATTAACTTAAAACCCTAAGTAATCTCAAAAACATTTTGACATATGAAAGTTGTGCCTCGTCCGTAGCTTTCCAACGGCGTATCGCACGCCTCGTTTCGACAAATGGTTCAAAAATTGGAGTGAAAACAGTACCGAAAAATTAAAAAAAATCAAAAACACAATTTCGTGATTTAGTAAATTTGAAACTGCTCTTAAACCGTAACGAATTAGAGAAAATAATAGATATGAAAAATATGCGCCTCGACGATATCTTTCCGACGGTATATCATTTGATTCATTTCGACGAGCGGTTTAGAAGAAAACGCGAAACAACGCTTGCTGACATTCGTCGTGAGCCGCACAATTTTCGAAACTGCTCTTAAAATATGATGAATCTCGAAAAGTTTTCAACATGGCGAAGTTGCGCCTAATCCATAGCTTCTCAACGGTATATTACACGCATCGTTCCGATGAACGGTTAAAAAACTAGAATGAGAACAGTACCGAAAAAACAACGCGTGCAGTTAATAGAATAGACCCGCCCTATATATTCTGCTAACACCTCTTAAGAGTCTTATTCTGCTAATACTAGTAGAACGCCCGTGCGTTGCTACGCGCTATAATACATAGAAATAAATAAAACAAATGATTAAAATCGTCTTCAAGGTCGAGCCGCATTTCTTCCTCATGCGTCTGAGTGTGTTCGAACTTCGAACATCAAACAGGCGACCACAGGCGACCAGTAGACTTCTCAAAATTCAACAGTCTGGACAGTCCAGGCTTCCCCAAAGCTCATACCATATGTGGGGAATAAATATGATTGTCCAGACTATCCGCCATGTTATCTCCAACACACGTGCCCAACATAAAAAAAAACACCCCACGACGCGCCAATTTTCAAGTCGATCCTTCCCTTCCCGCTCTGTTTCCACCCTAGCGGGACATTTCTCGCTGGAGCCCTCTCCTTTAAAACCGGATGACACCCACCTCACCTTCGTCATAGAGCTCTCTCTCCTTCACACCGTCCTTCCCCATGAATCACCAAGGAGGAGTCCCAGCATACCGCCCTACTCTCCACCCTAATCCCCTCTCATAGCAACTACCGTGGTATGCCTCGTCGGCCTGCCCTACCCTAGCCGCCTCCTCCGTTGGCCCAGTGCCCCCCCTCTTCTTCTCCGACACCATGGACCTTTGACAAATCACCAAATCATGTGGTGTTACAACTTCCAAGTGGCATGGAAATTGTGCCATATAAGTTGCATGTATTTAGAGAACATGCAAAAAAGAGAGACGGGCATATATCCCTCTATCCATAGTCTGGCAGCTTGAGGCCGGCCAACTTTAACATTTTAATCAAAACACACACAACAAATTATGAATATCTTGAAGTCTTCAACTCAACATTGAGCATTCATTCAGCTTCATAGCCATACTGCATATGTATGTTTACTAAAGCAATGACAAGAACAGTACTTTGCCACTTTTACATAATACTCCCTCTGTCCTTGAAATCGTGTACTTTCAATTTTGTTGGAGGGTCAAACTATCTCAATGTTTGACCGAGTTCGTGCAAAAATATATCAATGTTTGTGAAACCAAAAGGTACATGGTGAAAATATATTTTATCATGAATCTAATGCTACCAAATTGAAGGCATAAATGTTGACGTATTATTGTATAAATACAGTCAAACATTCCAACAAAGTTGGAAGTACACTCTTTCAAGGACGGAGGGAGTATAATACAATGAAAAAGTTTATGGAATATACATGTTCTCGCTGGCATTCTTGGTGTACAGCAGCCAGCATGATGGACGACTTGCTAGCGATCCAGCCTTCCTTGGCACGGAAGAGTGTGATATAGTACTACTTCATGTGAGTTCTCAGGAACCAACAAATGTTATTGGCATGCTAGATTCATTTGAACACACACTTCCCCATAACCTGAATTTTGGCCATGAATTAGATGGAGTGTGTGAATCAAGTTCTGTCATTTTTTCACGGAATAAAGAACCACTTTCTCCTGCTAAAATGAATCAGCACATGCATCTCCTTTGAATAGTAATAACAACTAAAATGCTACGCCACCTTCTACAAGTTTTATACTGCAGTAAATTTAGCCAGATTACTGCCCAATGTCTATTACTTACACTGCCCAAAAAGTGAACTCGATTAATGATCACGATCTATAGCCCAACTTTCCCAATATAAGAAAAAAATTATTATTTTGTTTATGAAAACATCGTTGACAACTAATCAACAGTTCAATTATGGTCACTGCCATACAATTGAGTTACATTTTTATTCACTGCCATACAATTGATCAATTATGTACTCCACCAACTACCACTTAATTAATCAAGAGTTAAGTTTTTATTCAGTAAAATATTGGTTGTACTAACAAAGAGCAATCAATATAAAGAAAGATTAATCCCACTCCTAGCAGAGCTAAAAGAGAGTAAATTCAGAAATTCACGGATGCATCCTAAATGGCCATCTAATAAGCAACATATGTTGCCAAAAAATTAAGCTGCAACGTCCCAAATTGCCATTATATAGTACCAATAATGAGGGATGAGAAAATAAAGAATGAAGTCAAGGAAATACCTCAAGTAAATAATCCAAAATATTATTCTGTATTCCTTCTGGAGAAACTGGCTTCTTTCTTCATTTAAACATTCATATTCCTTGTTCAGTTGGAGCGTTTGCAATAGTAGAACTTTCTTCGGGATTATTGCCTTATTGGTAGAGATGTACGGACTTTTATATCTACAGATTAATAGGCTGAAACACTTACACCGTGATTTTCAGACCCTGCCAACTGATACTTCTATAAGATCCAAAACCTGCTAGAGTGTTCCACAACACCAATGTCCAAGTCAATACCATATATTATCCATTGAAATGTCCAATTTAATATCATCTGCAGAAACATTAGAGTAATGTGCTCTCCTTTACCCAAATTGTGTACCACAGAACATTAAGAACATTAGGGGAGGATTTGTTGAAACTATTTTAGATCATGCACCAAAAAATTGTAGTTCTCCTAAATCAGGAAGAAATAGGTCAAAATTCACAACAATCGTATAGAAATTTCTGCAATCAATATCATACCTGATCCATGTATGGCAGCCTCTAAATAAGCAACATAAGTCCACAGTCCATAAAAAGTAGGATACGCTCCAATTTGATGTATCATGCAATTTTGCAATACTCGAATAATTTTATAAAGCATACTGATACTGCATTGGAGGGCTATAAACTTCATTAATCTGAAAATATGTAGACTGCAGTTGATACTGTAACTTAGTGACACAACACATGGTATGATAGCTACAGGAGAGGCTATCAATTGTCATTTTTTGCACTGATGTGCTTGTAGAAAACCACCATTGATTCGATTTGATGTGTACCATAGATTCTGCGTCTGCTCCCTCTACTCCATGGCTTCCTGAAATAAAATTTCCCAGCGTCGGATCAGTTCAAATAAAAGGCAAATAGAGCAACTGAAGAAGAGCCCATCTGAATCTGATCACATACCTTGCCGAGAGCATTGAGCTTACCTCGCACCAGCACGCGGGCGACCGACAAGGAGGTTGGAGGAGGCAGCGGTGCTGCCGACGCCGGCGGTCGGAGACCGGCGAGTAGGGCTCCATTTCCCTGGGCGTCCTGCTCATTGTGCGTGAGGCCGTGCAGCTCATCGAGCTCTCTTCTCCTGCACATACAGTTTAAGCTTCAGAAGCAGGAAGACATAACATGTTCAATTCAGGTGTGCAGAGCACATACAGGTGGAACAGGCACTTTGGGATCTTGTTCGGAGGAGGAGGAGGGTCGTCGCTCCTTGACGGGCATCCTCTCCTCGAAGTTGAGCGCGATGGTCTGACGGTGCAGCTATGGTTCGTGCCCCCAGGAGCCCCTTCGCGGCATGGCGGACTTCTTGGCGGGCTCGGGCATCCCGGCAATGAGCGGGTGGTGCCCCGGGATGCAAATCACCCTGGGATCATGCCCCTCCCGGACCTCGACGGCGGCGATGGCGGACCTCAGCGGCGGTGTCCCGACGACGTCCTGGGGGTCCGCAATGAAGGCGGTGGCGGCTCTTCTAGGACCTCGACGCCAGCAAAAGGATCCGCGATGGAGGCTAGGGCATGGTTCCCGTCGACGTAGAGATAGCGAATAGATCGGCGGCGGCGAAGGGATCTGCGATGGCGGCAGCGGCGTGGTTTCCGTCGACATAGAGAATAGATCGAGGGCGGCCTCGTTCGTCTGATTTTTTCTCATGCGAGGGTGCCTCACTCCGTCCGATTGTTTTTCGTGCGAGGGGACTCGCTAGGTGGTCAGCCGATTTTTTTCGTTACGGGGAGAGGGGAGTAAGGAAAAAAAAGACGAAAAATCCAGCGAAAAAAATCAGACGAAGGTGGGAGGTGGGACGAAAAAAACCCCGAAATGGAGACTACCAACTGCTCTATTAGGAATAGAGACTAGTGTTATTCTGCTCACACTTCTGAACTCCTCCGTCCACCTGACCCGAACTGCACAACAACCGGAGAAAACTACGCTAGCCCACCCACCCCCACCCCACCTAGCGCTCGTTGCCCACCTTCTTCCCCACCACCACGACTACACGGTGCCCCACCGCCCCCACTCCCGTGGCCCCACCATCCCCATCCCTCCGGCGCCCCACCACCTCCTACTGCGCGGCTCCCCACCATCCCCACCCTTCCGCCGCCCCAACGCCCCCATCCCTCCCACCTTCTTACTCCCCCGCCGCCTCCTCCCGCCTCCACTTCCGACAGCCAGTGACCACGGGGACAGCCCCAGCCACCGCGGTGCCCCACCCCACCACCATCATCCTCCCGCCCCACCTTCCTATTTCGCCCACCGCCGCTACACAAGGTCGTGCCCCGACCAACAAACTACATCCGGCGGCCAAGCCCCGCCCAGCAGCCGCCGGATCCGGCAGATCTAGCTCCACCTCCCCTCGTCTTCCCCTCCTCAAGATCGCCACCGCCACATGGGTTCCTGTCGTCCTTCCTCTCCTCACGCTACCGCGCCGGACGGCCATAGCAGCACCGGAGGCGAGCCACCCTCCCCCCTCTCCTTTCCTTCTTCTTCCTCCCACTTCTCCGACAATCGCCGCCCGGCAACCATGGAGGAGAGGGCTCCCCACCAAGCCTGACCTCTCTCTCCGTCGCGGATCCGGTGAGCCCGACCCCAGCTACTCCTCTCTGCCATGGATCCGGCAGGAGAAGATCCCCGATGAGAAGAGGAGGCAGCCTACCTCACTCCTCTCCGGCGAGGCCGCCTACGTCCTTGATGCTCGTGTTGTTGTCCAAGCCGGCGACTGCGATTCTGCACACGGGCGTGCAGTCCTGCTCACGGGGAAGTGCAACTCAGCGAACGCTGGGCTCGTAAAACTACTGCCCCCACCCTGTGGGTTGTGCACCTCCTCCGTTGTCGGGCAGGCACGCTGTTCCCCTTGTCCTTGGGCCAACGTACAACTCCTCCAACCTCCGCCGATCTACTAAGAACCGGCGACCCCCGTCCTGCCCGGATTTCACCTGTGACTGCAGTCCATAGCACGGGCACTTGTAGCTCTGTCTTCCCCTATAGGAAGTACATCGATAGCAAAGGTTCCTGGAGGTGGGCGAGCCCCTTGCCGCCGAACTCCCTGTGTCTCGTTGGAGTAGCTTCAAAAAAGTGCAAAGAATATTTTTGTCCAGTGATGATGCAGTTTGTTGTGTATGTTGGAGTAGTTCGCTTCTTTCACAAGTTGACTCTTTTTTGTTTTTGTTTAAGTTTGGTCAAATGCAGTTCGATTGGTATGTTAGAGAGGTTCATTTTCATGAAAAAAGGGTTATTGCAGCTGATTGATGCAGCCCACTACACCCATGTTTTTCATTTGTTGGAAAAATAATTTGTTGTGCACTCAACAACGAAGGACAAGAGAGCATCACTTTTCCTTTAAAAGAAGTTCATTTTGTTGTTTGAGAAAATGCAGAGAGTAAAGAGATGTGGATGAATTCTTGTGTGTAGTGTGTAGCGTGCAAACAAACAATGCAGTCCACTTGCCTCGTCCCCGCAGTGCAAATTTCATTAACCAAAATAATGTATGCAGTGCACTATCGAAAAACCAAGCTCTATAGAGAACAATAATGTTTAGAGTGTTCTTCAAAGTCCTTTGGAGTGGACTTTTTTTAAGACTAGAGTGCACTGCAGTTTCCTCTTAGAGAGCGTGTTACGTTTCACTTTTAAAAAGTGAAGATGTTCACTTGTGCATTTGTGCGAAAATTTTCTAGGGAAAAAAAGCAATGCGGTTCATTTTCGATAGTGATGCGGTTCATTTTTGGTAGTGTCGCCGATCACTTATGCCAAATATGAAGTGCAAAAATTGTGTCGAAGAAAAAGCATTTTTCTAATGTGGTTCACTTTTGATATTCGTGCGATTCATTTACCCTCGTCTCTGAGGTCCACTCGTTCATAAAAAATGTTGAAAAAAGGCAACAAAAACTTGCCTGAGAAAGTTTACGTCCGACATAATAAATCATGAAGTTCACTTACCCGTCTGATGCGGTGCGGTTTTCCGTCTGATGCAGTGCGGTTATCTCTCTGATCTGGTTCACCCGTCGATTTTGGTGCCACGAAAAACAGAGTGCCCGCATTTCAGTAATCTTAAAACTGCTCTTAAACCGTAAGGAAACAGAGAGAGTGTTCTACATGAAAAAGTGCGCCTCATCGATATCTTTCCAATGGCGTATAATTTGAATCATTCCGACCAACGGTTGTAAAATTTCGCGAAAAACGGCCGCTGCCACTCGTCGTCAGCCGCACGATGTTCAAAATTAGCTTAAAACCGTAAGGAATCTCAAAAACATTTCAACATATAAAAGTTGTGCCTCGTCCGTAGCTTTCCAACAGCGTATCGCACGCCTCGTTTCGACAAATGGTTGTAAAACTGGAGCAAAAATAGTACCGAAAAATTCAAAAAAATCAAAATATGTTGAGCGTGCACTGCGGAAGTGTTATCAGAATAGTTATTCTGCTAATATTAGCAAAATAGACCGGCTGTATGTGTGTGTATGTATATATATATATGTGTGTGTGTGTTGCCCCCTCCCCTCTCCGACGCGTAATATATACTCCTGCGTACGTACCGTAACACAACCCAAAAGTAATCCTCCTTGTCCGTCACATTACCTTTCTCGTTGTGTCATATATTAGATGGAGGACGACCTCGCGGGCCCATGGAGGGAAGAGTCGCAGGCGGATGAGCGACTCCAGCAGGCCTAGACTTCATCAGCACCTCCCCGATAATATGTTGACAGTCATCATATCCCTCCTCCCAATCAAATATGGGGCGAGGAAAACCGCCCTTTCCCGGCGGTGGCGCCGGGAAAGCTTGGATGCATTCTCCTAGACGCACCCCTGTCGACCTCCTCGACGCCCACGAGCTCTTCCATGGCTATCGCAAAAGCTTGGATGCATTCTCCTAGATCCTCGGCAGTCACCATGGCCCGATCAGAGGCCTTATCACGGCAAGTTCCATTCCTATGGTAAGGACCGAGCCAAGCTTGACGAGTGGTTCCGATCCCCTGCCCTAGATCAGCTCGAGGAGCTCAGTTTCAATGATGGGCATATGCGCTTGCTGCCATCGTCCGCGCTCCGCTTCGTGCCCACGCTGCGCCTCGCCAAGTTCATGAACTGCTATCCCCCCTTAATGACGCGCCCGCTCTTTTTCTACCACGACTGAAGCACCTCGAGCTCGTCGCCGTCTGCATCCCAAAGGATGACATGGAGCGCCTGCTCACGACTGTACTGCACTCGAGTTCCTTCGTCTTCAGGTGATGAATTGGTCGAGTACCTTCCACATCACCTCCAGGCACTACAAAAAAAGACACATCCGTGACATTTTGGGCCGAACGGAATTTTTTCTGTCATGCTTATGACACTTCTATGACGATAATTGTGACAAAACCCGATATTATCATAGATGTGGTGGGATCCTACTTCTATGACAAAAAATCATGACAGAAAATGGGCTTTTCGTCCTGGGCGGGCCGGAGACGCAGCTGCATGACATTCTTTGGGCCGTCCATGACGGAGAAAACTGTGGTAGAAGCGAGGGCGAGGAAAATATCGAGGGAGTTTCCGGTTACGGTGGCTGGTCGGGGGTCGGGCGATGCGCGTTTCTCTCGTACGTCCGCGCGTGTGTGCGAGGCGTTGTGCTCTAACTGAACCCGAGCGAGGAGTTGGGCTCTAACTGAACCCGAGCGATTGCACTGTAGGCTACGTGTTACTAAACCCGAGCGATCGATCAATTGCTGTTAACTGAACCCGATCGAGCGATTCCTTCGCTACTACTGCTAATTGAAGCCGATCGATGCTGCCTCTGGATGAATAGTGAGTGTTGTTGGGGGCTTTGGATGAACAGTTCCCGGTGGGGGTTGGATGAACAGGACCCCGTGGTAGTAGAGGTCGTTGCCGCTGGATGAACAGTACCCCGATCGATCGAGCCGGTGGATGAACAGGACCCCGTGGAGGGCTGGATGAACAGGACCCCGTGGAGGGCTGGTTGAACAGTAGTCGGTGGAGGGCTGGTTGAACAGTAGCCGGTGGAGGTCTGGATGAACAGTAGCCCTTGGAGGGGTGGTTGTCGGTGTCAAAACCGGTGGATCTCGGGTAGGGGGTCCCGAACTGTGCGTCTAAGGCGGATGGTAACAGGAGGCGGGGGACACAATGTTTACCCAGGTTCAGGCCCTCTCGATGGAGGTAATACCCTACTTCCTGCTTGATTGATCTTGATGATATGAGTATTACAAGAGTTAATCTACCACGAGATCGTAGAGGCTAAACCCTAGAAGCTAGCCTATGATTATGATTGTTGTTGTCCTACGGACTAAACCCTCCGGTTTATATAGACACCGGAGGGGGCTAGGGTTACACAGAGTCGGTTACAAGGGAGGATATCTACATATCCGAATTGCCAAGCTTGCCTTCCATGCAAAGGAGAGTCCCACCCAGACACGGGACGAAGTGTTCAATCTTGTATCTTCATAGTCCAACAGTCCGGCCAAAGTATATAGTCCGGCAGTCCGAGGACCCCCTAATCCAGGACTCCCTCAGTAGCCCCTGAACCAGGCTTGAATGACGATGAGTCCGGCGCTCATATTGTCTTCGGCATTGCAAGGCGGGTTCCTCCTCCGAATACTCCATAGAAGATTTTGAACACAAGGATCGTGTCTGACTCTGCAAAACAAATTCCACATACCACCGTAGAGAGTACAATATCCCACAAATCTAATCTGCTGACAAATTTCATAGCGTGACATCACGCCATGGCCCGGTCGTTATTCGAACCGTTTTTTTCTCAACCAGCTACTGCACATATTGTGAGGCAGTTTCCCTGGCACGTCTTGTCGAAGCAGAGATCGTGTCCCCTTATCACGGGATTCTCATCAATACGGGTGTGGATATCCCAACCGCGCCATCAATCACGACGCTTGGGGAATAAGCGAGTTTACCAGGCAAGTGGGGAGGCGCAGAATCCCTGCTGCCTTTATAAGGGGATAAGGACTCCCTTTCGCACCCACGCCTTCTTCTTCCTGATCCATTCCCCTTCGCTCGAGCTCCAGCGCCCGAGCGTTCGTCTTCTCCGCCCACAAAGGCCTTCCGAAAATGTCCGGATCCGGAGTAGGAGGCAAGTGGATGGCCTCTACCGTCCGGGAGAAGGATATCAAAAAGCTTGGGGAGGCCAGGTACCTGGCCAAGAAAATCAACCACGGTCTCTCGACGGCGGGACAGATCGTCCCTACTCCGGAACCCCACGAGAGGGTTGTATTCCTCCCTCATTTTGTCCGCGGGCTAGGGTTTCCCCTCCACCCGTTCGTTCACGGCATCATGTATTATTAGGGGATCGATTTTCATGATCTATCCCCCAATTCCTTCCTCAATATCTCGACATTCATACTCGTGTGCGAGGCTTTTCTCCGCATCTTGCCACACTTCGGCTTATGGCTGAAGATCTTTAATGTGAAGCCCAAGGTAGTGAGCGGCGAGCACGCCGAGTGCGGAGGCGCTATGGTGAGCAAGATGCCCAACGTCACATGGCCAACAGGTACTTTTAATGATTCCATCAAAGAGTGGCAACAGCAGTGGTTTTACATCACTGAGCCACGCGGCACGGAATGGGCCGCTGCTCCGAGTTCGGATCCGGAGCCCCTCTGCGGCTTATGTCCTGGCCCAAGAAGGGCCTGAACTAGTCTTCGTCTGACGAACTGTCTGTGCTCCAGACGCGCGTTAAGGATATGGAAGACAAGAACATCGAACTTGTCAATGTAGTCCAGGTGATGTTAGTTTGCCGGATCCTGCCTTGTCAACACCGGACTTGCAATCTATGGGAATTCGATCCGGCCAAGCACCAGACCCTGTGAGAGCTCTTTGGCTCCTCGCACAAAGACATCTGGAAGGTGCTTTTTAAGTCCGGCAAATCATGGCCGGACTCAGCCGAGGACCGTGGGTACCAACGGTCCCGCCCTGCAAGCTCGGTAAGTCATTATACGTTTTATCCGCATAACCCAAGGGAAATGCTTGATGTGTTTTCCACAACTCTCCTAGGGCTGGACGAAGAAGGCGGAGCAGATCCACTGTCCGGCCCCGCTGCCCGAAGAACCGGCCGACCCACTTCTGACGAAGATGCTGGTCCCGGCGCCTTACAAGGCGCCGAAGAAGAAGACCGAGAAGGAGGCCAAAAAGACCCGGGGCGGCCTTCGTCGCCGTGGCACTTCGGACACAATATCCGAAGGCTCCAACGCCCGTTCTGACTCCGAAGAGGACGAGGAGGAGGAAGACGAATCCTCGGCGGGGGGAAGAAAGAAGAGGACGGCCTCCATACACTTGGAGGCCGAGTCGCCAAAAAGGGGGAAAACTCCTCTTCCGGAAGAGTCCACTGCCGCCGCCGACAGCAGCCCGGCGTGGGATCCCAGGGCCCAGCCCCTGGTGAACTCGTGAGTATATAAAATCCGAACACATTTGTTCGTCTAGACTCATCATGGCATAATATTTTAACCTGAGCCATATTTTTTGTAGTCCGGCGAGGTCCCGCACCGAACAATCCTCATCAGAGGATTTGCTGAGCTCGGATGCTATGGAGAGCGGGACGCCCCCGAAGGCCCCTTCCCCCAAATATGTGAATAACACCGAGGCTTCATTCCAGAAGGACCCCGACTAAGGAGGGGGGGATATCGTGAAGGCGGCGCCTGGAGGTCAAACTTCAGGGGCCGGAGACATGGGGGAGAAGATTCCCATGGGAGTCAACGGCGGGGGCCATCTTGAATTTGGCCCTCAGCCGAACGCGATTCCGGAGACCAATACGGCTCCAGAATCAAGTAGGCGTCCTCCCTCGGCTGGAGAGGGCGTGCCTGTTCCACCGGCAACCTCTGTCCAACCAGAGGTGCCGGATACTTTGTTGGCGGTGCTGAAGAGCGCCTCCATCGTCGATGAACACCGTGCCCTTATGGGTGCGGTGATTGAGAAGATTCAGTCTGCTGAGAGTGGACTGAATGAAGCCTATATCAGCCTTATAAGAGGCTTTGAGGTATGTTTTATGAGGTTTCGAAGAGTGTCATAGTATGAATAGTAGCCCCCGATACACTGTTCGGTGAAAGAAAGAACCGGACAGATGATCAAATTTATGTTCGCAGGAAGACTCACTTGATGACATCTATCTCTCTTCTTTGATAAGCAGGGTTCTGCAGCGGCTGCTGCCTCTCATACTGCGGAGGTCTCCGGACTGAATCAAAGTCTGGAGCGGGCCAAAGAAGAACTTGGCCAGTTGAAAAGGTAGTTGGAAGATAAACAAGGTATGCGCAAGCCTTGTTCGCGTTCAGTGCGAACGAATTTCCAGTATGATAAAATATGTTTCATGATTTGCGCCAGGGGCGATGACCGAAGTCGAGGCTCTGAGGAAGGCTGTTGCCGAGGCCGAGGAAAAGGCAGCCGCAGGGCAGGCTCTTCGTGAGAAGCACGAGGCCAGGGTTATTGAAGCTGAGCAGGAGCTTCAAGAGGCCATGAAGAAATGCGAGACCTTGCGGCAGAGTTTAACGGAGAAAGAATCCGAACTTGCCAAGGCTCATCAGGTCGCACGCGATTGCCGGGGGGAAACCCAAGGCGCCCTACAGGAGATCCAAGAGGCGAGGAAGATCGCGGCGGGTAAGGCTTTTTTCCATGTAAAGCAAGTATTTGAGGAGAAAATCATGTTTCTAATTTTGAGTTCGGATTTCTCCAGGGGTATTTGCGGAACTGCCCCGCAGCATATCGGATGCCGCCCAATTCTACCGAGCCGAAGAAAGGAACAATGCGGATAAGCTCTTCTGGTCGCAGTATCTAGCATCGAATTATCCGGTGCCTTTTGCCGATCAACTGAAACAGCTGATCGAACTGCATAGGGCGGCCGAACTAGCCATGAAGGATTTGATTATCCAGCTATGGCCCGCCGAGCCGATTCCAAGCAGCTACTTCGGGCTCGTGAAGCGGCTCGTGAGTGCCTGCCCTCGACTTGACGTCGTCAAGCGGTCGGTCTGCATAGAGGGTGCACGAATGGCCTTCGCCCGTGCAAAGGTGCACTGGGGGAAGATGGATGCCGAAAAGCTGATGACCGAGGGACCGCCAGAGGGAAAGGAGCACCGTAAGCCGAATTATATTATGAAAGTGTCCTGAAAGGATCTTGCCTTGCGGCGGAGCAATGCACCAAGGACATTATGTTTCCATGAATACAATCATGTTGTCCTTTTTAATGTTGAACAAGGTCATTTCTATTATTTATTGCCTGTTATAAAAGTTTATCCTCCTGTGCGGCCGTTTTATTATTAATCCTGAGAGTTGGCCAGTCGTCGGCTTCTGCCCCCACGTAAGAAGTACGGGGGTGTTCGGGATAAACCTAATCACCCTTTATCCCAGTTTTGGGTCCTTCGAAGGAGGTGTTCAGCACAATGAACCAGGCAATCGGACTATAGGGCTTTATCACTCTCACTTAGCCATAGGAGCTTTAGGAAAGGAAGGTAGGCGCAGCCCCTGGTGTTCGGAAGACCGCACGAGGGGCTCTATAAGCACCTGATCGAAAGAAAAACCGATCCATCGCATGCTGCATTGGTTATGGCATTATGCGGGAGAAATCCTTAAAGATTTTACAACCTCTCGAACAGCTGACCAGCTCTCGCCGTATCATGACAATCAGTTTTCGGCTTTCTCTACTGAGGTGCTCGTCCGAAAGAACCAGGACTCAATCGCAGTAGTTCTCCCTGTGCCGCCTTAGCCGATATAGCGGAACGTAAGGCAGCAAAACATGGGAGTCGGGCAAACCCAACATTTGACCCAAGACATGATTCGGAGCTGATGCATATAATGCTATAAGTTCAGGGTGCCGAACTTCCATGAAGGTGTCCGGACTTTATTGCCGTATTGTGGGTAAAACGAAGCCCCTGGCATATTTAAGGCATATCGTGGTGTACGGATGCCACTTGAAAAAAGAATTTCATTAAGAAATAACAGCAGATAAGCGTCATATAAATCCACACGTTGTATTTGAATGGTACGTCGATGCGTATGAGTACATGTAATGTGATAAAAAAGAGATATGACTGTGGAACCTGCTGAGACCAGGGGGAAGAAGCTGTGTGCGGATCCGGAGTATAGTCGGATGGTCATTGCGGGGAATATCTAAGGATTCCCTTGCGTGTTCGAGCTGCTTCCATAGCGCCAGTCCTGGTCGGCGCAAGGGTGAACCTGCAAAGGAAATGTAAGAAATGTTTTTGTGCCGGAGAGCGGTTGAGCCGCGGTATGCGGCCTGTCCTGGCCTCCGCCGAAGTGTTTAATTGAGCTCTGGACGAGCCGGGCTATCCTGCCGCGAAGTAGTTCGGAGTCCTTTGGTGGTGTCCGGGAGCCTAGCCGTCGACTCGAGGTTCGATTGGAAGGTGCCACTTGTTGCTTCTGATGTTAAAGCAGCGGTATACTCCTTGGTGACGAGGGAAAGTTCGGCCTTGCCATTAACCGTGATGACGCCGTGCGGACCGGGCATCTTGAGCTTATGGTAGGCGTAATGTGGCACCGCGTTTAATCGAGCGAACGCGGTTCGTCTGAGCAGTGCCTGATAGTCACTGCGGAAGGGGACGATGTCGAAGATTAACTCTTCGGCACAGTAATTGTCTGGTGATCCGAAGACTACCTCAAGGGTGATGGAGCCTGTACAGCTGGCCTCCACGCCTGGTATAATATCTCTGAAGGTGGCTTTAGTGGGCTTGATCACCGAATGATCGATGCCCATCTTGCGCACTGTGTCCTGGTAAAGCAGGTTTAGACTGCTGCCTCCGTCCATAAGGACTCGTGTGAGGTGGAACCCTTCAATTATTGGGTCGAGGACTAGTGCGGCTGGATTGCCCTGATTGGTGTTAACCGGACGATCCGTGTGGTTGAAGGTGATCGGCCCTAGTTTATATTGTGGGGCGACTGGTTCCGTTAAGTCGACATCCCCAAGGGTGCGCATCCGGTCCGGGTTGGGAGTGTGGGTGCCGTTTACCACGTTCACCGTTTGGATTTGCGGGGGAAATTTCTTTTCCCTCCTGTATTCGGTGATCTGGGCTCCTCGTCGCCATCATCGCTTTGAGATCCCTTATCTTTGTTTTTGGCGCCTGCCCTGCCGGCTTGTTTGAAGACCCAGCATTCTCTGTTGGTATGATTAGTGGTGTTCCTGGGGTGCCATGAATTTGGCATGGGCGGTCGAGTATGCGGTCCAGACTGGACGGACCCGAATTGTAATTTTTGAGTGGCCCATTCCGCTGATCGGACTTAGAGCCACTAAATCCAGCATTGACTGCCATATCTTCGGCGTTTTCATCATTTTTGCGGCGCTTGTGTTTGTTGCATCGGGGTTTGCCATTGCTATCTCTGGCCTTTGATGTGCCAGGGTTGCTTGCTGTGTTGTTGCTACGAGCCAACCAGCTATCTTCGCCCGCGCAAAAGTGGGTCATGAGTGTCGTGAGGGCTGCCATGGATTTTGGCTTCTCTTGGCCAAGATGTCGGGCGAGCCAGTCGTCACGGATGTTATGTTTAAAGGCCGCTAGGGCTTTCGGCATCCGGACAGTCGACAATTTGGTTCTTTTTAGTTAGGAACCGAGTCCAGAATTTCCTGGCTGACTCTCCGGGCTGTTGTGTTATGTGACTTAAATCATCAGCATCCGGTGGTCGCACATAAGTGCCCTGGAAGTTGTCCAGGAATGCGTCTGCCAGGTTTTCCCAACTTCTGATGGAGTTTGGCGGCAAGCTACTCAGCCAATGCCGAGCCGGCTCGTTGAGTTTTAGCGGGAGATACTTGATGGCATGTAGATCATCCCCGCGGGCCATGTGAATGTGGAGGAAGAAATCCTCTATCCATACCGCGTGGTCTGTAGTACCATCATATGATTCAATGCTCACGGGTTTAAACCCTTCTGGGAATTCATGATCCATTACTTCATCAGTGAAGCATAGGGGGTGTGCGGCGCCTCTGTGGCTGGCTATATCACGATGCAGTTCATACGAGTCTTGTCTGCTGTGTTCGGCCCGGCCGGATTTGCTTTTAGTATATCTGGCGTGACGGTCGTCGTCACGCGTTGGGGCGCGCCCCCGTGATTCGTAGATCGATCTTTTATGTCCTACTTTGTTTTCCAATACGTCTTGCAGGTTCCGCGTGTTGCCCCGGGCCTTGGTGTTTTTGTTTAATCAGCGACGGGGTGCGGGCTGGACTTCGGCCTGACATGCCGTTTTGTCTCGGCCACGAGGTGGCCGGTCAGCCGCATCATACGCTGGAAGCGTAGGCTTTAATGCTTCCTCCTCGAGTTGGGGTAGCAACCTGCGCTTTGGGTAACTTTTGGTTGGGCGCTCGAGTTCGTATTCCTCGGCCGCCAGGACCTCAGTCCATCTATCCGCTAGCAGATCCTGGTCAGCTTGAAGCTGTTGTTGCTTTTTCTTCAGGCTTTTTGCTGTGGCTATAAGCTGGCGCTTGAAGCGCTCCTGCTCGACGGGACCCTCAGGCATGATAAATTCTTCGTCGCCGAGGCTCACCTCATTTTCGGAGAGAGGCATGTAATTGTCATCCTCTGATTCTCCGTCTGCTGCCTGTTCCTTAGGGCTAGCTTGCCCATCCTCGCGCTCCAAGCCTGGCTGGAAGGGATTGTCGTCGTCTTCGGCACTATCTGCAGCGTTATTGTCTCTTGTGCCGGTATCGCCGCTGTTGCTATGGCGGGGCTTAGAGCGGCGCCGATGACGCCGGTGCTTAGATTGCTTCTCGAGGGGATTATCCTCCGTTGCCTTATTGCCATCGCTTTCTTTGGGGGTGTCCACCATGTATATATCATATGATGAGGTGGCAGTCCAGCGCCCTATGGGCGGTGGTTCCTGTTCTTCTCCTGCATCGTCGTCCATACTGTTGATGTCTTCGGAGCTGAAATCGAGCATGTCGGTTAAGTCATCGATAGTGGCTATTAAGTGGGTGGTGGGTGGGGAACGAATTTCTTCGTCGTCCGCCTCCCACTCGAGCCGGACATAGTTCGGCCAAGGGCCTCCTGAGAAGGAGAGAGACCTTAATGAATTCAGCACGTCGCCCAACGGCGAGTGCTGAAAGATATCCGTGAACGAAAACTCCATGATCGGCGCCCAATCAGATTCGATAGGCACGGACGCAGGCGGTTCGGAGCCCGTGGCCGGGGACGAATCCAAGGGTCCGGCAATACAGGTCTCGTAGAAGGTGAAGTCAGTATTCGGCTCTATCGCCGCTGAGTGTGCGGCCTCCGTGGCGGGGTCCATCCACCCGTCCTCGGACGGCGCAATCTGCTCCGGATTGAGGGCCGGAGTAGCCACAGGTGTGATCTCCCGAACACCGTCCGACGACAGAGCTAAGTCATGTTCGTCGTGACTGTGCGGCGCACCTGACATGGGATCGAATCCGTAGAAGATCAAGTCTCTGCGGATGTCGGCGGTATAGTTTAAGTTTCCAAACCTGACCTGACAGCCAGGGGCATAGCTCTCGATCTGCTCCAGATGGCCAAGCGAGTTGGCCCGTAGTACGAAGCCGCCGAATACGAAGATCTGTCTGGGGAGAAAAACCTCACCCTGGATCGCATCGTTGCCGATGATCGAAGGAGCCATCAAGCCTTTAACGTGACGGCACAGTGGAACTCTCAATGAAAGCACCAATGTCGGTGTCAAAACCGGCGGATCTCGGGTAGGGGGTCCCGAACTGTGCGTCTAAGGCGGATGGTAACAGGAGGCGGGGGACACAATGTTTACCCAGGTTCGGGCCCTCTCGATGGAGGTAATACCCTACTTCCTGCTTGATTGATCTTGATGATATGAGTACTACAAGAGTTCATCTACCACGAGATCGTAGAGGCTAAACCCTAGAAGCTAGCCTATGATTATGATTGTTGTTGTCCTACGGACTAAACCCTCCGGTTTATATAGACACCGGAGGGGGCTAGGGTTACACAGAGTCGGTTACAAGGGAGGAGATCTACATATTCGAATTGCCAAGCTTGCCTTCCACGCAAAGGAGAGTCCCACCCGGACACGGGACACAGTCTTCAATCTTGTATCTTCATAGTCCAACAGTCCGGCCAAAGTATATAGTCCGGCAGTCCGAGGACCCCATAATCCAGGACTCCCTCAGTGGTTGAACAGGACCCCCTGGAGAGGGCTGGTTGAACAGTAGCCGGTGGAGGAGCGCGCGGTGGAGGGTGGATGAACAGGAGCCCATGGATGAACAGTCGCAGATGGAGGCTGGAGGAGGTCGACGGTGGATGAACAGTAGCCCGTGGAGGCTGGAGGAGGTCGACGGTGGAGATGAACAGTATCCCGTGGAGTCCCGTTTTGCGATACGCCACACCCCTCCCGATGAACAAGACCCCCGTTTCGACCGTAGCGCTCCAACACAATTCCGTTTCCTCCGTTTTGCGGTACGCCACACCCCTCCCGATCAACAGGACCCCGTTTCGACCGTAGGAGGTCCGTTTCCTCCGTTTTGCGGTACGCCAGACCTCTCCCGATGAACAGGATCCCGTTTCCACCGTGGCCGGTCGAACACAAGGCCGTTTCCTCCGTTCTGCGGTACGCCAGGCCTCGTTTCCATCGGTTGTTCCGTCCAAGCCGGTTGGCTCCTGATGAACAACACGCATTTCGTTGCCTCCCGATGAACACGACGCATTCCGTTACCTCCCCATGAACACGACGACGGCGCAGTTTCTCCGTTCCGACCTAGCCACAGCCATGTACACGAGCCCTGGCCGTACGTATGCGCGATTAAGCGTTCTAGACCCCGCATGTATGTACGTACGTGGCCGTATTTACTTTCTTGCACCCTGGCCGCTGTACGTACGTGTACATGCTACGTGCGCGCCTCTACTACCACACGTGCGCATCTCTACATCGACCAGTATGTACGTACACGTTCGTGACCAAAATGACAACGCTACGTACGCTTCGACCGAGTGGGTCCTGACTGTCAGGCACTTCCTTGCGTGCGAAGATGTAGCTGGTGGGTCCCAGCAGTCAGGGGGCGAATCATTTTTTTGCCCGTAATATGGATGCACTTCCTTGCGTGCGAAGATGTAGCTGGTGGGTCCCAGCAGTCAGGGGGAAACATTTTTTTTCGCGAAATACGGTGGCCCGTCCGGTGGGTCCCTGCTGTCAGGTGGAGGAATAATTATTTTGCGCGTAATAAGGAGGCACTTCCTTGTTGCGGCCATGGACCCAGCTGTCAGCCTCTCCACGTACAGTATTCTTCCGACGGAAGTCATTCGTTGACCACATTGACCACGCCGCGCCGAGAGCACCAGGGCGGTGGACAACGGCGAGGCCTAGGAAGGGGACGACGCGGAGCCGGGGAAGACGCGGCAGTGGATGCCCACGCGGAGGGGAGTACGTGGGTTGACTGCTCGGACTGCGGTGTGAGGCTGCCATCGCGGAGAATAACAGGAGGTGTGGGTGAGTATAGAGGGATGGCATGGCCAGCGTTGGCAGCACAGCCGGACACGAGAGGTAGGAGCAGGCGGCACGGCCGATGCTTGTTTGGGCGGCTGGAGCAAGAAGACCAGAGGTTGAAGAAGCACTACGGCCGTTGGATGGACATCGTACGGTCACTGGAGCTAGAATCGTTCATATTGACTAAGTTGACAAAGCCCTCCGTCCCCGTCATCTTAGTAGGCCCACAAGTCAGCCTCCCACTATGGTGGGTCCCAGCTAGCAGGGGAGTATTCATTATTTTGTGCGCAGTAAGGAGGCACTTCCTTGCGTGCGAAGATATAGCTGGTGGGTCCGACCTGTCAGCGGGGTAACATTTTTTTCGCGAAATACAGAGGCCCTTCCGGTGGGTCCCAGCTGTCAGGTGCAGGAATCATTATTTTGCGCGTAATAAGGGGGCATTTCCTTGCGTGCGGCCATGGACCCAGCTGTCAGCCTCTCCACGTACAGTCCACTTCCGATGCATGTCGTTCGTTGACCATGTTGACCACGCCGCGCCGAGAGCACCAGGGCGGTGGACGACGGCGAGGCCTAGGAAGGGAACGACACGGAGCCAGGGAAGACTCGGCAGTTGTTTCCCACGCGGAGGGGAGTACGAGGGTTTACTGGTTCGTCTGCCGTCGCCGGAGAATAACAGCAGGTGTGGGTGAGTAGAGGGATGGCTAGGCCAGCGATGGGAGAACGATGGGGCGGTGAGGCCTGCGCGGCAGCATAGCCGGCCGCGGGAGGAGGCAGCAGGCAGTCCCGCCGGCGCTTGTTTGAGCGGCTGGAGCAGGAAGAGCAGAGATTGAAGAAGCACGACGGCCGTTGGATGGACATCCAACAGTCACTGCTCTCGTGTGTTGACTAAGTTGACACGGCGTTGCGTGTGCGTCAACCTTTTTTTAGGAAAGCATACGCGTCAACCTGTAGTAGGCGCACAAGTCAGCCTCAAATCTGTGGAAAACAGGATACAGCCCATCTGCCATTATTTCTAATAATTTACAGCCCATTTGCCAATTGTTAAGAATTTTTTTGGAGCCCATCTTCTTTTTGTTAGCATTACACCCCATATTGTGGCCACGGTTAAAAATTATACGAAATTTTGCATATTTCGGTGCGGTCAACTGTTTTTAATCCCGAAATATCGAGTCACATTCAAACTATTTTGAAAAATAATTTATATAAATATAAAATCCAAATAATTGTCCACGCATAAAATCAATGGAATTTAAAATCTTGTAATTAAAAAAATTGAAACTAATTCCCGGTTTGATGTGTTTTAAAAATGTACAGCCCATTTATGAAACTCTCCTCGTCTTGAAAGATTTGCAGCCCAGCAGGGCTGATAAAGCAAGTAGGCCTCGTTTGGGTATTTCTTTAAAAAATAGAACTGGGCTAGCCATTTTCAGCAAGAAAAAACACAACTGGGCTCATGATGTGGTAAACATAAATAAAACCCTGGCTAGACGGGCCACAGCCCCTGCACAACCCCGTTCTTACCCTGATCCGTCGCTAAAACTAGTATAAATAACAACGGCTTGTTCCTAAAAAAGTAAATAACAACTGCGCGACCTGCTGGGTTCCTCGTGTCAGCCGCTCGTTGTGTAACTCTCTCGTTTATTGACTACGTTGACAATGGCGTGAGCCCCAGATGTCTAACCATTAGGAGGAACCATTTTTTGGGCTTTTAATAACGAGGCACTTGCTTGCGTACTGCCATGACGCTGGTGGGTCCCTACTGTCATCCTCTCCACGTACATTCATCTCCTTATTCCTCTTGGTTGTTGACGACGTTGACAACGCAAGAGGGCGGCGCACAGCGCACGGCGAGCGAACCAAGGCCAAGGACGACGGTGAGGACTCGGACGGAACGAACAGGAGCCCTGGAAGATGCGCCGGTCCAGTCGCACGCGAAGGGGAGTACGAGGGTTGACTGGTTCAGGTGCAGGTGCGTGTTGGGGCTGACGTCGCCGGACAATAACAGGACGTGTGGGGGAATAGAGGGAGGGACTGGCCAACATTGGAGGGTACGGTAGGGCGGCGGAGGAGCAGCCAGCCATGGAAGGTGAGAGCAAGCGGAGCCGACGGGGTCGTTTGGTTTGGGCGGCTGGAGGAAGAAGACAAGAGATAGAAGATACACGATAGATGTTGGATCTCAATCCAATGGCTGGTAGGCAGAATCGTTTGTTGACTAGCTAGTAAGTCGACACCACCTTGGATAGGCTATTTCCTCGTGGGTCCCAAATGTCAGAATCCAAATCTGTCACGGTCATGCAGCCTTTCCTATGAAAATTTACAGCCCATTTGTTGTGCTAGTTCGAAATAAGTTTGTGGGTGCTGGTGGGGGCTAATCACTTGGCTTCTGTAATGCACAGTGAGCTCAAGCAGCTGGCGAGAGTGATGTTAATTCCCTTGGTTGGGATTTGTTACAATATTTCACTCTAAATTAAACGAATGGCAAGCCATTTGCCTTGTTTCAAAGAAAATATGACAGTCACAGCCGAGTTGAAAAGGGCAAGAACATCTAACTCCAGCTTACAAACTGTACAAAAGCACGAGGGTTAATTGTTCATCAGGTTTAGACAAAACCCAGGTTGAAAAGGGCAACAACATCTAACTCCAGCACTGTTTTCGGCAGTCACAGTCAAATGGATCGGTCAGGTCCATAGAATGAACATCCTGGGTCGTAAAATTTACTGGATTATGACCACAATATGTTGTAAATAGAAGCCCGCACGTTCAGAAGCTCTTTTGCCCACCTGAAACTCCTTTTTTTGCTCTTCGACATACCCATCCGTCAAAACCATGCTGCTGATAAACTTAAGCCTGATGGACAATAGTAACCTCGCATTCAGCAGGAAGAATGTGACAAATCTAGTGTTTGCATGGTTGGCTACATATCGTTCTAGCGTTATTGTCTTCAATCGAATGTCATGAGAAGTGAGAAAATCCCGGTGCTTACGAATCCACCGATTGGTTATAACTTTCTTACCCCGTCCTGTTGCCTAAATAGACATGAAGATTGAAAACAGTTAAGGTCTAAAAAAGAGTGTGGAAAGAGCAACAGCTGAACGGTTAATTCTAGTACACTATATGCGGGCTTCCAATGTGCGTGAAATTATCACCTTTATATACAACTTCTCCAGACATGGAAAGCATTGCAGCAAGCCAATAATCTTGTTCAGATCAAAACTATTCATTTGGATATATAAGATCTTGACAGAATCCAGCACCATTGATAGGCTATCCATGGAGAAACTCTTCATTGAGCATAGAACATAATATTAGTACAAAATGTGTACTCCGAGATGATATATAACTTATGCGCAGAAATTTAAAATGCAGCTTATGGTTACAAGTGTAGATGATAATATAAAGTACCTGAAGAACTGTGGAGCCAAACACCATCTTGAAATGAGCACAGAGATCATGTATTACACCCAAGGTCTCCAGTTTAGGCGCAGAGAGGACGGTTATTTGCGACGGTGAATAACTAGAATCAAGGATCAACCTTTGAAGTGAAGGGGCATCTTGGATGATGAGCTGCCTTCCGTCAAAAGAAATTCCAATTCTTACAAGGTTAGGCGACTTTATTTGGAGACAACCGATTCTAACTGTGAAAACAAGCACCAAGCACTCCAGGGCAGGGCAACTGGAGTGGATGATGCTGTGCAATGAGGCCTCCGATATACGAACCCGCACAAGTGAAAGTTTCTTGAGAAATGGGAGTCGAAGGTTTAGTACCAGATTGTCTGGTAGGTAGCACAGCGCAAAGGTGGCGGTGTGGAGAGAGGAGGAAAACCGCGAGATGGACATCGGTGCTGAGGGCACAGGTAGATGGCGTTCGGTATCTGGTAGGTGATTTCCAGGGGAATAGTAGAACTCAAGCAGCTGTAGTTCTGTGAATTCAGGGGATTTCAGCCAGGCGTCCACCGTGCAGGGCATGGTATGCTTGCTCAGGTAGCATGACGGGATGCAGAGGCTTTGAACGGAGCCCTGGTGGGAGGAGATGATGGCTCTGGGGATTTCAAAATCATTGAAGAGAGATAGCTGACGACAGTCGAGATTAAGGGGCACGGCGCGCCATAGAGGGCGCCACCGAATTGAGAGGACTTGGGTGCGGCAGCAATCCTTGGTGGGGAGAAGCGAGATGATCTCCCCAAGGACGGCGTCCGGGAGATCGCTGATGCGGTCCACCCGAGATTCTACGGGTTCCTGGGATCCGGTGGGGGCGGGGTCGCCGCTTCTCCCCGCGCTGCCGGGTGCGGGATCTACAACAGGCGTCGCCGCTGGCGGGAGCCTCATCTTCTTGGCGCTGGGGTCAGCCGACTCCATTTTCCTCGAGGGCGTCGCGTCGCGCTCACGGATTTGAGCAGAGTAACGAATGACGAGCCTAGTTGTAGTGCGAGTGAAGAAGAAGGGGAGCTGGGGTTTTTCTGTAGTAGTGAGGAAGAAGGGGAGCTGGGGTTTTCTGTAGGAGTGAGGTGAGGAATTTGGGGGTACGAGTGGAGCGAGCTGACGTGAGGTGGGTGGGAGTGAGGAGGAAGAAGAGCACCCAGGTTTTTTGGGGGGCGGTGTGCTGGGTGTGGGTAGCGCCTCTCATTAAGTAAATATATGGGCTTTTGAATTGATTTTATTATTTACTAGGGTGGATGGGCTGTTTTGTCTTGGGCCCAGAGAAACAATTACTACTAGTACAGTGGAGACACTCTACAGCTACCAGAAAAACAATTACTACTAGTACAGTGGATACACTACCGCTTCTGGCTCCTCCTAGGTCATCGAAACGTCTCCCTCTACTGAATGCCGTTTTACTTTTGTTCACCGACATGCGGGCCATGCCGCGCGCGGGCCCAAATGCCATCCACCAAATTAGAAGGCAGTATGCAGGCGGAGAGTCACCCCGGTCGTAGCGCGGCAGTAACGAGCCGTCGTATCACAAAACCCCACCTCCCCGCAGTCTAAGTTTGACGGACGAAGCAACCATCATTTCACTCTTCGCTGAATCCCCTTCTCCCTCACCGTCTTCAAGAAAGCCAACACTCGCATCTGCCACTGTTCTTCTCTCCCAACGAAGGGAAGGTAAGCGGATCCGTGATATTGGTATATTTTCGTTCAGAGAAAAAAAGAACTTTTGCAAAGCAGTAACCGATCCTCACTCTCTTTTTTGTTTCATTGTCATTGCGATTGTGTTTTCCTTTCAGTGGTCTCCTAGTATTCGTCAGTTTCATGATGGACCAAGGAGAACCAGGCAAAGATCTGCCGATATTGGAGCAGACGCGGGAGGCTGATCCCCACGAGACAGAGAGCTCCAAGAAGATGGAGGCAGCCACCGAGCCGACCCCAGATACGCTCACGGCCACTACTGAGATGGTCAACGCCCCGTTTGAGGTTACAGCCCCCGTGGCACTGCAGGAGCAGTTTTCCCCCTTCGAGGATGTGTCCCCCCCCCCCGCTGAGCTGCCCAAGGTGATTTTCTTCTTTGCCGATCTCGATTGTGGTTTTTCATCTAAGTATGTGGTGATGAATAATGCAAAATTTTATTAGCTTCGATGCCATGCTATACATAGTGGTTTAAATAACTTGTGTTTCTTATACTGGAAAGTAATTCAGAATTTGTTTCTGTTTCAATTAGAGCCCTGATGCAGACAAGGATTGTGTGGTTGTACATGTCACTCGCTATGAGGCGGATGACCTGAATATACGCACTGGGAAAACAGAGTTCTTAGGCTGTTGGATCCTGGAAGCCATTTGCGCTTATACCGATGTCGAGTTGTATTCCAGCCTCACTGTTGTCAGGCGTGTTGTCCAGGGTGTACTGAAGCACAAGAAGTTCAAAGCTACTCCTTCGTTTGTGAGGCATACTGTTCTTGTCAAGCTTACGCAGGAAGATGACGTGGCATGCCTCCACAAACAAGTTTATGAGTGGCAAGGCCACAAGGTTATCTTCATGAAGGTTCACAGGATTGAGCTGCTGCCGGACGTCCTCGATGATGTTCATGGCAAGGTCCGTCTTGTGTCCAGCCCAAATTAGATCGAGGCATGAAATAGTTGCCCCAGCTAGTGTTTAATAGTAGTTTGGATTGTGTCTAATTATCCGAACCTTGCCTATTATCGAGCCCTCTGGGGCTAGTACTTTGTTTGAATCCATATATGGGAACTGCTGCTACTTCTGTGTGCCCGTGAATCATGTGAGAACCATCGTAATTGTTGCCGAAACAGATGCGTCCTCACTAGTTTTTTCATGAATATGGCATGGTAAGACATAAGTTGTCACGGTTTATCATACGAGCAGTGTGTGTTTGATGAAATAGATTACTCGTTCGAGAACTGTGCGCTGATGATACATAAGTACTTGTAAAAACTATTGGTGCTACCCCACTTGTAAGCAGTTGTGCAAAACACGGCACAATGGCTCAGCTTGCTTCAACACTAGGCTATCGACCAGCTAACAATCAATAATCTGTTGTCTGACATATAAGCAACTACGTATCTTGTTACAGTGGTTCATGCAGTTAACTGAGGCCACAATGTAAATTCCAAACGTTAATACGCTAGTCCAGCGTTCATGTGGAACACTCACATTAAACTCGGCTTCATAAAAAACTTGAAAAGCATAAGTTAAGCAATTATATACATCTCAATGATTCATAGAACATAACAAACAGATACTAGTTCACAGCAAAAGACAAAGTTGTGAGAAGGTTTACAAATCAGGAAAAAATAAGCAAGGCTTCTCTGAGCAAAGAGCCTCCCTAGGCAGGCTTAAATTTCCTGGAGTTTGCCCTGGTTTTTCCTGGAGTTCACTCTGGAATGCTGAACTGAACCATGTAGTGTACTAACCAGCTGAAATTCTTGTGCATTCCACTAAATTTAAACACCGCTATTTGCAGAAATAAGCAGACCACAATGCCTCTTGTCCGTGCACCTGTCCCAAAAACCTCCGTGCAGCCGTGCTAGCTAGTCCTCGGCCCATGGATTAACTCGTAGAAAGTGCATTCCGGACTAGGATGCAGTTGTTTTCGCTCGTCCCTGCACTGCAATCAGGAAGTAAAACGTACGAATCAGCTTCTTTTAGATTGCGTTGGTCATTCTACCTAGTTACTACCAATGTAGGAATACCTAGAACACTGGAGGTTAGAGGACGGCAGCTAGGAATAGCCATCTCATTTTGTGACTGAGGTGTGTACTTTTGATTGCGCAGATAGAAACGATATGGAGACAGACATCTCTGTTTGCGCAAATACGAAATACGGTTATTTAAACAGTGACAAATATTTGCAGTGGCGCATGATTAACAGCAGCATCTATTGTGTTATAATTGGCACTAGATTGACAGTATGAAAGTGCCCTTAAGTAAGTAGCATCACATCACATCAACACTGCCACTAGATTAACATGCAGAACAATAGCATTAGTATTACTGTCATGAGAGTAGCACATGGTCAGTAAATGTGCAATCAAATTTGTGCAGTTCCATTGGGATGAAGCAATGTTAGCGGTGTGAGATTTAAGTGTAAATGCAAAAACACAATTCATGGGAAATAAAGCAAGACGGAAGCACTTCATAAAATGGTGGTGGTATTGCTTCAATTTATCGACGGCACTAGACCATTACTTATGGTGACATTAGGTGGCATTGCTTAATGCTTCATGTGATTTTACATTAACGGTAGCGATATGGGCGTAGGGACAGCAGGGGCATAAAGTGGTGAGGCAGATGTGGTTGCCGAGAGCGGCAAACACTCAGGCAGCATGTCTGCATTTGTCCCATTTTTTATCTCCTCGGCGACATTTTCCTATGTGAGCACAGGAAATCTAGACCTGCTCATTCTCATTTGCGTTGTCCCCCAACACCCCTCACTTTCTTTCCTTTTTCAACCAAGAGACAGGTCCACTTCCCCCCACCCTTCGCCATCCACCATGCTTTCTTCGCCTTTTCAACCAAGAGACCGGTTGGGTAGCCAGTATCTACTACTTTCCCCCGTTTCCTCTTAGAACCAAGTCCTAGATTCATGCTACAGCTTTCCCACTTTCTTCCCTGTTTGAACCAACTCTTAGATTCGACTGTATGAACTAGCTTTACCTCTAATAATAGTAAAAGTCTAGGTGGCTTTGGAACAGCCGACGGAAGTAGAAAAAGATCCACACGCAGCCACGTGGGGAGCTGGGGCAGTAGAGCAAGGCAGGTTTCGAAGGAATATATACCTGAGGGTCGTCGGCATGTGGCAAAGACGGCGTCGGGAGGCCGCATCTTGGCCACAATACCGCAGGGAGGAAGAAGGGGTCGGAGGCCCTCCCGAGCCGGCGCCTCTCGGAGAGAACGGCACGGCCGCCGATCGGGACGCGCGGGCAGCCGTTGGTCTCCTCCCTCGCCGCCGACGACAGCGTGAACGATGCACCTACACCCCTGCCCCGGTCGAGGTGGTCCGGCCGGATTTGTGACCAGCCGTGAGCAGAGAGAGAGTGTGGCCACCTATGTCTTGCTTAGATCTGGAGAGCATGAGAGAGTGAAAGAGAGGAACCCTAGTAAAGCAAGCGCTAAGGCTCCTGCTTATATATATAGTGGAGTGATTTTGTTGTACCAGCTTCAAAAAATGCGCTCCTACGTGTACCCGCGAGTGGGTGTGAGAGAACTAGTGCGTGCGTGCACCGCTTCTCTTCGTGAGAGTACAATATACTATGCCCAAAGAACGTTCGCCACAAGAGTAATAGTATAAGTGTGTGACGTGTGAGCTAAAATAAAAGGTGCGCGACGTCTTTTGTTTTTTAGAAGTTCTGAGGGTAGGGTGTGAAGAGCACATATGTGTGTGACGTCTACCTGCAGATAGACGGTGGGTGCGAGAGGACTCGGGAGAGTCGTGACTCGTGAGGGTGCGTGTGTGCGTGAGAGAGAGGGGGCACGTATCAATGCAATGCATGTGTCCGTAAATCATTATCCGACAAACGTTCGCCACAAGCCGTTTCCTGACGAACGCCGTAAGAACCGTTAGATCGGCATCCGACAGTGTCAGTTTTGCCATGTCATTTAACAGAACAGCCACTCCTCCTACACACAAATCTTCCACGTGAGTGTTAGCAACTGCCGTATGCTCCTCCCTCCGTTCCAAAATGCAGTGCATATAGCTTTATTGAAAATTCGAACCTCGCAAACTTTTACCGAGTTTTCGTGTACCAAAATGCACATATAGAATACCCAGTATATATCATTTCATTCATCTTCGAGAGGTAACTATAAAGATGGGGGAGGAGTCTACAAAGAAAGACCGTCGTATCACCTGCAGCAATTTCAACCATCCTTTGGTGTGGAGGAATATCATAGGAACTCTATATGATATGATTTTTATAGGATTTTTTCCTTTAGAGCCAATTGGTTCATAGGAATAGATTCATATACTCCACATTTCAAAGGAAATAAACATGATATCATTTTTATAGCTTTAGAGCCACTTGGTTCATATGAATGGATTCCTATACTCCCATAATTTCAAAGGAAAATAAACATTAGCGTATATTCAATAGAAAAGTTCCTATGATGTGAACCAAATGACATCTCTTTTCTAATCCCTCCTCATAGGAATTGAGATACATGTCATCTCTAGATTCAATAGAAAAGTTCCTATGATGTGAACCAAATGACATCTCTTTTCCAATCCCTACTCATAGGAATTGAGATACATGTCATCTCTTTCCCTACAACTTCCATGTATACATCTTCTATTCCTAAATAACTAGTACAACCCACTAGTAGCTTTTTCCCTAGACATGCAACTATGGCACAAGAACACGTCATGCATGCAAGTCATAAATCACATTGTTTTTCTACTCTATGCATGCAAGCACCACATCATCAATTCGTGCATGTAACTCATAAGTTATTTCTTGCATTAAATTTTGTATTGACAATGTATGTGTTGGTCACGTGCACACATATGTAGTTCACATTCACATTTTTGTTAGAAATGTCATTCTTTTAACTGCAATTCATTTTTTCTCATTGTACTCCCTCCGTCTAGGTGTGTAAGTCATTTTCCAAAAACCAAATAATCCCAAAACACTTTGGCACGGTACATTAACTCCCTCCTCGTTTCTTGTTTCATGACATATCAACCAATAAGAGATGTGGGCCATGCATGCTTTCCCAAAACACAAGCAGTTCTCCTTTGTTCTAAATGAATTGCCATTATTTGTTTTTTACTTTATGCTTTACAATGCACAATCCCATCAATCTTAACCTTTTTATAAAACTAATTGATTTTGAGTGAGATTAACTATAAGAACTAAACGAACATCTACATCATGCATATATGACTCAAAGCTTTACATGTTATACTATGTATTTATTCATAATTTGGTTTCCAAATCTCATGTGTTCAATGCATGTGTACCTTAATAGTTTTGAGTAGAGTAGCAAAATTCACGTGGTCGCGGGTATATCAAAATGCAGGGCCCATGCATCATTGCCTTTCGGTCGAACCTACGTCCACAATTTTTTGTACGTATATCTCCACTGGTCCCCGAACCCAAAATGTTGCCTCGTTCCCATAAAACCAAGCGGCCCACACATATTAAGACATCGACTCGAACTCAATCCCTCTCTCGTTTAGTACGACGTGGCCCCGCATGCCGTAGTACTCCTACAAACCCTACTGCCGCACGCATCATCGGTTTTCTTCAAGAGGACGAGGGAGAAGTGGATTTGTAGTGGAGGTGCTTTCAAAAAAATGGATTTGTAGTGGAGGCCTCTACCCTAGGGTGCCCTAGGTAGCTGCCGCACGCATCATTGGTTTTCTATTTTCTTTATGCTCTTGTTCCCTAGAGTGAAATGATGGTTGCTTCCTCCGTCCAGCTTAATGCGGGAAAGGTGGGGCTTTATGATTTGACCCCTCATCGCTCATTTACTACTACTGTGGTGCTATGACCGGGGTGCCTCCAAGTCCAACCGCTGCTCCGAACTGTAATTTGGTGCATCGCACGTGGAACAAGACGGTGGATGAGCCACATGTCGGCCAAAGGGGTTCTGTTAAGTGTGTCACCACTTCGTGTGTGGACTGACCTTGCTTGAGTTGCTACGCCAACACGACAGGAGCAGCCTACCACTTGGTTTTGCTCCTTGGTGAATCCCGACTATATTGATCTAAAAAGATACGTACTGTACTACCCTCTCCGTCTCGGTTTATAGGGCGCGCACGTAGTTCTCGGTCATCCATTTGACTAACTAATATGAGTTACTATGTCACAAAAAGTATATCATTCGATTCTTAAGCAAATGTAGTTTCTAAACATATACTGTTCATCACATATATAGCCAGTTAAATTCTCAACCTAGAACGACGTGCATGCCCTGTAAACCGATACGGAGGAAGTAGTAAAAATGAGGTGATTTTACCGAGCGATGGGCGGGGGAGCATGGCCTGTCATGCGGTCCCACGTGTCATGATGTACCAAGGCGATGCGCGTGTCCCTCTTGAGGCAGAACAATGGCAGAAGCAATACTACGTGGTTTTCTTGAAGGAGATGATGGCGAAGCGAAGTGTGAAATAATGGTTGCTTCGTCCGCCTGGCAAGGTGCGGCATTGTGATTTTACGTCTCATTGCTCGTTACTACTACTGGGGCAGCACGACTGGGGTGCGTCCCCCCTGCTGTTCTGCATTGTTATTTGGTGCATGACACGTCGACCCGGTTGCTATATGTCCCAGATGTCGGCGAGAGGAAGTACAGAATTCATGAAAGCGAGCGTCGACGGAGTAGTACAAGACACGACTTGGTTTTTGATGCTTCGCGTGATCCATCGATACAAACCCGGACTAAAAAAGGAGAGGGCGGGTCTTTTCCCGCGCGGCAGGCAGGGGAGTTTGGCATAGTATGTTCGAGGCAACGAGGTAGGAAGGGAAACAAGCAAATAAAGGTTGAGTGACTTAGTTTTGGGAAAAACTGATTTTACGGAGTACGTACCCACTATGGAGGTAGTATACTACTTACTACTCCCTCCTTTCCGGTTTATAGGGCTCGTCTAAAAAAATCGTTTTTCCATTTTATAAGTCTCAATTCTACTACTAGTAGTAGTAGTACCATCACATGTTGGATTTCGAGGTGCGTTAAATCACCCGACGCAAGCATTGTCAAGAGAAAACTCACCAATGCATGTAGAAGTTCATGGAAATTTGGTGGTCATGCATGCATTCATTCTAATTAATGCCTCGGTAAACATAGCTTCTGCGTACATTACTTGTGCAAACTACGAAATTAATTCCACCACTCACCGTCTACCTTGGTTGGAGAGATTTTGAAATTGAGCAATAAACTGGAAAGGGGGGAGTAGTAACATAGCCTAGGGTAGCTTGCTGCACCACGGACTCCAAGGAAATTGTTGTAGTAGTACTACTCCTATATACCACTATACTATTCCTACTACTACTAAAAGGCATATATTCCAAATAATATCGGTGATAATCTCTCTAACCAAGGTAGGGACGAGGAGTAAACGGAGGGAGTAGTAAAATTTTCTCCTCATCCTGCGAGCCACCGCGCTCGTGGGCGAGGGAATGGGCGTAAGGTGTAGTACTACTACCTCCGTCCTGGTTTATAGGTCACCTTTGTAGTTCGTGCCAAATTTTGACCAAATATTTAGCTAAGAAAATGTTAATGCATGTCAACAAAAATTATATCGTTGGATTCGTATTTCAACATAGTTTTCAATGATATAATTTTTGGTAACATGGACGAACGTTTTCTTAGTTCAATCTATAGTCAACATTTGACACAATATACAATGGGGACCAATAAACCAATATACAATGAGTAGTAGTAAGCAAGCTTCACATCGTCCTGCGAGCCACCGCGCCCGTGGGCGGGGGAGACGATGTAGTAAGCAAGCTTCTCCTCGTTCTGCGAGTTGACGGGACACATCAAAAGTAATACGTACATAGCATCTCGAGTGTATAGAACCTTGCCTCTAAGGTAGGCCCCACATGGTTTGCCTCTTTTTTAACATAACGCGTCAAGTCGCAATTTGTTTGTCCACCCGTGGTAGACGATCCTCCATCAAGTGGACAACCAGTACACGTGTCAAATTACCACGTGGGCTGCCTTTTCGTACAGAAATGAGCTCCACCGTGTACCCGCGCGGGTGTGGTTGGGAAAGAGACGGGAGTACGTGTGCCGTGCGTGCACCTCTTCTCTTCGTGCACGTTCCCCACCTACGTGGGTGTGTGTGAGAGAGATACAAACCTAGACATAATGCGCCGTCCATCCCCATGCCTCCACCCAGTCCGACCACCAGTCACCACCATGCCCCACTCCTCCTCACCTTATCTCTCATCTTTCTCGAGATATCATTTTTTCGATGAAATTCTCAAGATACCATTTTTTCGATAAAATTCTCTAGATATCATTAGTTTTTACACATGGGATTACTCCAGCATGGGTCAATAACAACAGGTGTTTTGTAAAAAAATGCATCTTGATGTTCCGTGCAATGCACGGGCATCTTGCTAGTCCATGAAAACAACACATGGCAAAATTTCACGGCGAACGAGGGATTTGAATCTGCTAGGAGGGGCTGTTTGGATTTTGCCCGGGGTAGCCAAAATATTGGCGACCCTTTTGTCCACCGGTGCCTTTGCCACCGATGAACGAGGAATGGCTCGGGTGCTCATGCATCCTCCAGCGCGCACGTTGGAGACGAGCTCGCACGAGCTGTGCTTTTTTTGTCCCACCACGCCACCCGAGCCTGCCGCAGACCGACCGATGACCCGCATATTACGCCATCCAACCGTAGCCGCACACATTCTGACAGCAACTCAACCAACCGGACAAATTCATGCAAACACGGCGATATTTCTCATAAACAATGACGGAATTCATATAAAATACCAGATTTTCATACAAACATGACGGATTTCATTACATTCAAATCAACTAAGCGGTGCTAGTTCTCGACAGCACAGGTATATAATACCTGGCCTAAATGGTCGCCCGCTGATCCATTTGTGTTCCTCATGTCCGGCAGCACGATCACCGGACTGCTGGGAGCCCCGGAGGTATATGCTTCAGCGCAAAGGACGCTCGCTTCCCCACTACCCAACTGATATGGTTGGCTGATGCCCAAGATGATGGTGGAAGGGGGCTTCTCCGCTTCCATGGAGCCCATGCGGGGTCGACGAAGGTCCTCGCAACAAAAGGATCCGGAAAGACACCTGCTGTGTATGCCGGCGTCGCCTCCGCGGTGGCCTTCATGGGACCCAAGCGGCGGCGGCCTCCCGTGTTGTACTTCTCCTCGATGATGGCGGCGGACGCGGAGGCGCTGGCCACCGACTCCTCGCTCTCCGCGCACCCGGCTTCTGTCTTTGCTTGCATGGCACGGCTGCCGGCATGGAAGTCTCGGCCACAGAAATGGGAGACGCGGACACAGACACGGGAGGCACAGTACGAGGCGGCGGCGTGGACGGCAGCGACGACGCCCGTGTGCCGCTCCTCGTCGAGCTGGCCTGGAGCGGCGAGTTGCTGAACTGCGCACCGTCTTGGGGCGGCAACTGGCTCCGTCGGGCGTGGGGAGGGAGGTGGATCAGCGAGCTGCATAGCTCGTATCCGGCAGGCTCGGCGGGCCACCTAGCCGGCTTGGATGCGAGATAACTACTCTTCGTAAGCCATTGTAAGATTGGACAAAATGGTGAAGGAGGAGATAGGGGAGCGCAGAGGTGTGCGATTCTTGGCCGGCGTTTGGCCTCGTTGAAATAGGAGATTAAATAGACGGCGAACGGGAGGATCTCGGCCGGCGTTGCGTTTAATGCCGGCCCGATCATGAATGGACGTGTTTCCAGAGTGGGTTTCTCAGTTTCCACACGGGTTTCATGGAGGCGTTTGAATGCGGCAAGGAGGCGTGTTCAGCCGGGCATGCATCGAGTGGCGCCCTCGACTCTGACGTACGACACCACGCCGTTTTTCCACTGACATGTGGGATCTTTGGGTACATGGCCTGCATGTCAGTGACCCAATGCAGGCAGCGCACGACAGAGGAACTTTTGGTGGGCCAGGGCGGTCAGAAGCGGGCATTTCATAAACCAATGATTGTTCATTGAGTGTGACGTCATCTATTTCATCTAGATAAGCCTACTAGTATATAATGTAAGAGAATTTTAAAATTTTCATATATACGTTGATAGCCCGTTCGATACGTTGTGATTCATAAAGACCGCTGCAAACATCAATGTTTTGCTTATCACAGATAAGATTGATTAATACCCGTAACAATCGATGTCCGTAACAAAGGGTGCATGCACGTATAGGTTGAGCGTGTGTCTTGCGTCGTGTGCTGTGTGCATGCAGGCATGCGAGTGTTGTGTGCGTGCATGTGTACGTTTCAGTGTTGCATGCATGTGTGCGTACGTGCGTATGTTCGTGAGTGAATGTGTACGTGTCAGTGTTGCACGCCTGCATGCGTGCGTGTGTTTGTTATGTGTGCGTGTCAGTGTTGCACGCATGCATGCGTGCGAGTGTTTGTGCGAGTGTTGCGTGCGTGCATGTGTATGTGTGGGGTGAGGCTACACGTCAGTCGACTGACTTCTTCATCTCTAGTCAGTAGATTTTCCAGCCGTTGGATACAAAATCAAGGGTCTGCAGTTTATCTTCAACATCCACCACCGGCCGAACCACCGGCCGCCGCCGCCAGCGGCCGGCCTGCGCGGCCACGCCGCCCTGCCCGCCCTGAAACCACTCCCCACCGCCGGTCCGCCGTCGCCCCGACCATCCCTTTAGGCCCCCCCCCCCCCCGCGCCGAGCTTTTTCTCCGGCGATCCCCACGCCACCGCCCAATCACCGCGCCCCCCACCGCCGGCGACTGCCAACCAGAGGTCTCATGACTTCGAATCCCCACCGACCACTAATTTATTACCATTTCGGTCCTTCATATACGCGCTGACAGGTGGGCCCTATGGTAATGTGCGCTGCTGAATGTGGACCGTTTGACTGGTCAATTGATCGTGTCATCAACAAATTACGGAGCTGTATGGTGAGCCAGTGACCATATGATCACCCTAAAATGTATTTTATTAACACAGTACAGACTCAAACTACCATTTCTTTCTTTCATATATGCGCTGACAGGTGGGCCCCACGGTTATGCGCCCCGATGGTGCAACACTAGTTGCGCCACGTGGAACGTTTGACTGGTCAATTGATTGTGTCATCAACAAAATACAGAGTTGTACGGGTGAGCCAGTGACCGTATAATCACGACATGTATTTTATTAACATGGTACAGACGCAAGCGCTCATATATACGTGCAAGCACTCACCACTATAAGCGCACACACGCAGACCCTACCCCTATGAGCACCTTCGAGAGAGTGAGCCAGCATATGATCTTGAGATTTTACGAAGTCACCATAGGTGCCTCGTAGTCGAGTGGAATGTCTCCTCCCACTGAACGCGCATCGCCGAAAAAATACTGAAATTAACACAGGATAAATGCGAGCACCAGGACTTTAACCCTGGTGGGCTCGAGAAACCACTGTCCTCCTAACCATCCAACCACAGGTTGGTTAGCACCACAAAATGTATGTGCTGACCGTGATGAGCTTATTCTGAAGTCCAGTGACCATATTGTGCTTTCGCTTCAAATACAATGACCGTAAGTGTCCTCAACAAAATACAGAGCACGCATCAAATACAATGTCCATTAGTGTCATCAACAAAATACGGAGACGTATTGTGAGCTAGATACCGTATGATCACCACGAGAATGTATACGGTGACCGTAATGAGCACATTGAAGTCCAGCGACCGTATAGTGCTTTCGCTTGAAATACAGTGACCGTCACGCGTGAATGTGTCATGGGCATGCATACTTTTAGAGGGCCGAGAGATAGTTTGTGTGCGTACGTGAAAGTGGTGTAGAAAGAGGGGGTGTCCGGTGGAGACAAGGAGAGATATGCCCTTCGTTTCTCTTTCCGGTGACTAATATTTTAGGAGAAAATATAAACATTCACAATGTAGAAAAAATATTTTTGGACGCACCATGCAATTAACTTTCATGTATAACATTGTACTATTGTATATGCTTATTTTCTTAGTGGCCGATTGCGTGTGTGGTGTGGTGGGCACATCATTTCTAGTTGGGGTGGGCACATCATTTCTAGTTGTGGTGGGTCAACATGAGGACTCATGGGTCGGTTCCATCCTGTGCCACATAGGTTGGACCGAGACGCATTATACGAAGACCCATGTGGAGGACTCGGCGTACAACACGAAGCTACCAGAGTCGTGGAGGACTCTATACCCACTGGTGATAAGCCGACTATATATGATTTGTAACCCTAGGCCCCAAGTATGTTATAGAAGCCTGGGGGCTAGTTCGTCGATAGTATGCACACACGCACAATGCCTGGTATTCACGTGTACTTTGTACACACCCCTATCACTAATATACAGTACCAGGAGTAGGCTTTTTCCTCAACTGCAAGGGTTCGAACTTGGGTAAAACTTTGCCTCATATTACCATCCAGCCTAACAGTCAGGGATATCCTACCGAATGATTCGATGGAATCATATCTGCCAACTACTAAGAGAGAGGTGTGTCTGGGGGGGGGGCAATGTGTGCGAGAGAGGCCTAAACATAATGTGCGTGCCGGAGACACGTAGGCACATATATGTGCGTATAGAGGGCTAGTAGAGACCGTGCGTGTGTATATATGCATGTGAGAGAAATAGTGTTTTCCAACTGAGATTAGTGAAAAGAGTGGTACACATGGTAGTCAGAAAGAGAGAGAGAGAGATACAGAGAGAGTGTGTGCGTGAGACACCCCGACACCCCTGGAGAGATTGTGAGCATGTGTGAAAGAGAAATGCTGATGTATATAAAGTGTGTGCACTTATGCGTTAGTAGAGAGAGATATAGCGCATTTGTGAGAACGGGCCGAGGCATAGTGCATCTACGTGTAAAAGGCGGTTCTACGTATTAAATTAAAATATAAATGACATTATTATTTTTGGATGAGATCATGAATTTTACAATTTGTGTATGAATGAAAATCGGTCTGTCAGACACCCATACTCTATTGAATTCTAGCATGTGCGTGTGTTTATTTCATATTATCGATCCATAGAGTGAGAGCGGCTTGAAATACAGGCAATGCATTGCTTTTGCAATTCATATATAAACATTAATTAGTGCACTCCATGTTGTTAGTGTGAAGCACTTTATACATTTCTCACTTACATGGATACATTCCAAATTGCTAGCTACGAAATAGAATACATGTTGAATTCAACATAAAGGGGGTTTTGAAGATTTGAATTCATAGGAAGTGCATTCATCTATATGAACCCGAGATAATGGCATTTGTAAATTAGATCTAAAAGGGGGCATCAATCTTTGTTGTGTGTTTGAACATGCTATATATTCATACGCATGTCTAACTATTTTTTTTCAACCAAGGAGATTATATCTGGAACCATGCATGAACTGAGGTAAGTTGCATATTTTTTAATATATACTCGTGTACAATGTATATTCAAATGTACCCCCTCCATTCCAAAATAATCATAGTTTTAGGATTTTCAAGAGTAAAGATTTGTGAAGTTTGACAAATCCTGAAAGTTCAATTCAAGAGAATCGAAAACGTTAATGCTTCTGCTCCCAAATATTCAACGAAGCGCCAAATAAGCCTCTGGTCACCCAAAATCGCGCGAGACTAATGTTTGGTGGTAGGAAATTACTGTCCTGACTCTGGCACGTGTAGCCTATCGGCCCGATGTCCAAAGGTCTAAACCGAGGTAGGTTTGTATCTTCACCAAGACGCCAGTCTCAACCGCCTCCGAGAAGCATTCATACGCCGTGGGCACCTAAACACCCATGCGCTCGGCCGAAATCTATCCCGCCCACCATTTGGCACACCTGAGATTATTGTCCTACCCCCAACCCGCAATATGTCCGAAATTTTAGACGGGGGCAAAGTTTGTAACTTTCCCCAAATTTCAAACAAGCGCGTCCCAAACCGAAACATTGTTCACCCTTAGTTCCCTCCTCCCTCTGTTTCCCCATTCATACTCCGTGGGCGCCAAAACGCCTCTCCACCATCCCCGAAACCAAAGCCTCCTCTGTCCTCCACCCCATCGCGCCCAATCCACCGCCGCCCTCCTCCATCATGCCGGAGCAGGTACCCCGACGTCGTCGTCCAACACAACCGCAACCGCAACGCCCTCAAGGACTTAGCAGCTGAAGCCGAGGCAGAGCTGCCTCCACGATGCCGACGCGGACGTGCGCCGTACCAGAACCACTTCGACCATGCTGTCCTGCGCCTCATCGCTGCCGCTCCACTGTCGCAACCGTCCGCACCGGAGCTGTTCCCGCTACGCCGTCGTTCGCCGCTTCGGATCTGGTTCCCCGCCGCCGCCACCGCACCACACTCAACAACTTGGCCATGGGTTTGTCCAAGGCTCCACCGTCCTCCACAATTCTCGTTTCCAGCGAACCACAAGAAGATCGTTGGAAAAATAGAAGGAGGACACCACACTGCCAGCAGAAAGAGGTACTCCTCTTCCCTTATTCGTGCAAATCTCACGTCTCTACTCTCACCATATTCATCCCACGAAAGAAACTAGTTGAGCGCTTCATACTGTATCTTCTTTGTGATACTAAATGCACAAGGTTTCCTCCCATTTACTATTTCACCTTTGCTAGAGGTCAGTAGCCCGCCTGGATTCCAATTCAGGGTCAGTCGAATCGCAATTAAAAGAAGCAGCACCCGCTTAGGCGCGCGGAGCACATAGTTCGCCTGTTCGCCGGGGAAGTGGCGCATCAGTGTCTATCATAGGGGTGTGGGGCGCAGGAGCTGCTTGCGCCCGATCTGGAGGTCGGCGGGGCTTGAAGGGATGGCCGGGGGCGGTGCCAAGCACGGCGGTGCGGTGAGGTCGAGAAGAGGGCGGAGGCAGGGGACAAGGCCGGTGGTCACTGGCGTTTCGAGGAAGATCGTAACACTGACTGGCTGGAGGTAGATGAAGGCGATCTGCCCGTTCTTTGTACATCGGACAGTGCAGAAAAAATGGACTGACCTATTTGTTTTCAGTCGACTATTATTTTCATAGGACCACACCTTGTGGTGTGCTGGAGGAGCATCTGCATTTCCCAGCCATCCGTGTGCTCATATTTCAAATCCTACTCCCTCCGTTCCCAAATATTTGTCTTTCTAGAGATTTCAACAAATGACTACATACAAAGCAAAATGAGTGAATCTACACTCTAAAATATGTCTACATACATCCGTATGTTGTAACCATTTGAAATGTCTAGAAAGACAAATATTCGGGAACAAAGGGAGTAGAATCTAGTAATTTCGTGTGCCATGCATTTTGTAGAGCTATCATATGTCTGCCGTCATTTATTTCTCACCGACCTGCTATCTGCTACCTTTACACTGTACTACTTGTGCACACACTTCACCCATACTCACACTATTGTTTTTTTATGCATGGGTATTTCAGACTCTGACGCAGTGTTGATGAATACAAAAAATAAAAGACAGAAGTCGCTCCAGTGTAATTCGAAGATAAGCACTAAGCGTCTCAGCGCTCTAAAGGGTGCAGTGCCAGCAGATGGAGACAGTAAACGTAGCTCTGCAGTTGATGATCTCAATTGCCATACACAACCATCCCAGGTGCTTGCTTTAACTTCGCGCTGTCAAATGTGGTTGCATGTTGCATATGGTGTCTAGCTTGTATTGCTTCCAATTTGGTTAAATTGCATCATCTTACTTTACACATTATACCTTTGATAATGACATGCCTTCCTGTTTTTGATACATACTACATATGTCTATTAACCATGTTCGTACATCAAACTAATGCTCTTTTGTATCCTCATCAATCACTTATGATGAGACAGTCACCCCAGTGGGTTATTGTGAGACCCGCTACTCGTTTAAAGAGTGCAGTGTCATCTTCCCCACATGATTCTCAAGAAACAGCAAGGCTAAATAAAGATAGTCAACGTAGCTCTCTAGTTGATGACCGCAATTCCCCCACACCACCATCGCAGGTGCTTGCTCTTACTTGGCAGTGTGATATGTTGTTGCTTGGTGCATATGGTGTCTACCTTGTAATGCTTCTAATTAGGGTAAATTGCATCTGCTTAGTTAACACATTATACCTGTGAATATGACATGCGTTCCTATTTTTGGTACAGATTACGTCTTTCTATTAACCATGTTCTTACATCAAACTACTTTTCTTGTGTATCCTCATCAATCACTTCTGACGAGACACCTTCAAGTTGACAGTGTAATATTGGTTGCATCTTGCATATCATTTCAAACATTTATTGCCTCTAATTTTTTGAAGTGCCACTTATAATGAGACACATATAACTTGGTAGAGTGATTTTGGTTGGATCTTTCATATGGTGTCGAGATTGCATTGCTTTCGATTTGTTGAAATGCCTTCTGCTTAGCGTTTTTCGTACATATTCCATCCTCCTACAATGTGGTTGCCATACATAAAAGTTGTGTTCGTCAGTATCATGCATCAACAAATTTGGAAGTGCGAATTTCATTCCTTTTTCTTGTGTGTTTACTTGACAAGGCAAAATCTAAAAGGACGAAGGCACAGAATGATGGTGGTCCTCTAGAGCAACCGAAACAGATGATATCTGCAGATTCTCCCGCTACTCCTACTGCAGTGCAAGTTCCAAATCTCATCTCCCCTACTCCACAACCCCAGGTGCTTGCTCTAACATGGCAGTGTGATATCTGGTTGCATGTTGCATATGGTGCCTAGCTTGTATTGCTCCTAATATGTTAAATTGCATCTCCTTGATTAGCTTACACATTATACATGTGAATATGACACGCCTTCCTGTTTTTGGTACATACTACATCCGCCTATCACACCATGTTCTTACATCAAACTACTGTTCTTGTGTATCCTGCATCTATCGCTTATGATGAGACAGTCACGCCCGTGGGTTAGTATGAGACGGGCTACTCTTATAAAGAGTGCAGTTTCATCCTCTCCACATGATTCTCAAGAAACAGCAAGCCTAAATGAAGATATTGAACGTAGCTCTGTACTTGAAGACTGCACTTCCCCTACACCACCACCGCATGTGCTTGCTCTAACTTCGCAGTGTGATATGTGGTTGCATGTTGCATACGGTGTCTAGCTTGTAATGCTTCTAATTAGGGTAAATTGCATCTGCTTAGTTTACACATTATACCTATGAATATGACATGCCTTCCTATTTTTGGTACACACTACATCTATGTGTTAACCATGTTCTTACATGAAACTGCCTCTCTACTGTATCCGGCATTAATCACTTACGATGAGACACCTTTATTCATTGCATATTGCATATTATTTCTTGCCAGTTGCAATGTATTGCTTCTAATTTGGTTAAATACATTTGTTAGGCCACCCTTTTAATTTGGCAGAGTGATATTGGTTTCATCTTTCATATGGTTTCTAGCTTGCATTGCTTCTAACTAGTTCAAACACCTTGTGCTTAGTTTACACTTTATACATCATACATGTCAATATGTCATGCCGTCCCGTTTTTCATAAATATTCCATCCTCCTATCATGCGGCTGTCTTACATGAAAGTAGTGTTCGTCAGTATCATGCATCAATGAGCTCTGAAGAGCAAATTTTATTCCTTTTTCTTGTTGGTTTGACTTGACAAGGCAAAATCAAAAAAGAGCAAGGAAAAGAGTAAGGAAGGCGATGATGGTGGTCCTCTGCAGCAACGTAAACGGAGCATCTGTACGGATTCTCCTTGTACTGCTACTGCATTACAAGTTCCAACTCTCCACTCCCATACTCCACCATCCAAGGTGCTTGCTCTAACTTGGTAGTGTTATATCTGGTTGCATGTTGCATATGGTGTCTAGCTTGTATTACTCCTAATTAGTTTAAACTGCATCTGCTTAGCTTACACATTGTAGCGATCCGACCTCAGACGGTCAAATCTCTGTGCATAAGTGTCATCCCTGGATCGGTAATGGTGACACACACAGTACTTGAAGGATTTATAATAGAGTGCAATCACACACTTATTACATTGAATGTCTCAAAGGAGAACTTATTACAATAATATGGCTTAAGGCCATCTAAATAGGATAACTGCGGAAGCATCGAAGGTAAATGAGTCCATCAACTCCAACGGCATAGCTGAGTGCACGACAACGACCTAGCGCACCTTACTCTTCGTCTGAAAAGTCTGCAACATAATACGTTGCAGCCCGGAACGGGTCAGCACATGGAATATGCTGGCAAAATAACACTGTAGAGCAATGAACAAGATAAATGCTAACACTACATGCATATATGGCTGGTGGAGGCTCTATGGTTATCATGTTTTTGCGAAAAGCCAATTTTTCCCTACTGCAAAGGAATATATTTTATTTAACTACAAAGTTGGTTGATAAACATTGAGAAGGTTCCTCCAACTCAATCCCAATTAAACAATATTAATAACCCAACAAATTAAATTAAGAGTGATGAGATCAAATCAATAATTCAAGAACCAGATACTCAAGATGTCCATAACCGGGGACACGGCTAACCATGATTAGTTTGTACACTCTGCAGAGGTTTGCGCACTTTTCCCCACAAGACTCGATCTCCTCCGTTGTATTTCTCGCACTGCATGATGTTTGAGAAACGGATGACCGAGACACAGTCTTTCCGAAGAGGTCCCCTTAACCGATAGATAGGCCGGTACACCTACAATCCCCTGCATCTGCTAGCCCATCATGGAAAGGTTTCCCGCAACTTACTCAACTATGCTAGAGCCCATAATGGCTTGTGGCTGCACACGGAAGTTTCTAGCATGAATAATCTTATGATCCCTTTGAGCCTGGGTGGCGAACCATAGGATGATCACACGGGTACTCCGGGATATCCCAGGACAGCGCTGGATTGCTCCAGGTGCCCAGACAACCACTGGGTGCTCCAGGGTGCCTCAACCAATCCACCCAGATGTGTATTAAAGTAGCCACCTTAAGTTAACCATTAATTAACGACTCTCACATATGTCATGAATACACTCAACCAATCCACGTCTACGAGCATAGCATAGCAGTATAAGCATAACGTAGAAGTAACTCCCAGGGTTTGATATAAAGGACAACAGGTTCTACCTCATCATCTACTTCCCAAACCCACATGTTAATCAGATCCTACTCATGCAATGTTTGAGGATTGGAACTAATGCATAAAAACTGGGTAATAAGGGATATGATCAAAGTGTTACTTGCCTTGCTGACGATCTGCAAACCCTAGAGACTCGTAATAGCACGCTTCGCACTCCGGAAATTCTATCGCAAACAAACAATAGCATACATAAGCACTCAAGCCTAGATGCAAGGGTAAAACTCAGATGAGAAAGTCCAAACTGAAAATTCCACTGAAGAACTTCTATTTGCAAAAAGAATCAATCAAATCGGAGCTACGAAACTCAAACTACGATCAAAAGAAGTTCGAACTCAAATCTGCTTGAAACCAAATTTTAAATTGTCAAAATTATGTTCAAGTTGGTTAACTGGAAAGAGGGGTTCGAGACGAAGATTTTGGTGTTGGTTTCACTGGATTTGGACAAACCGTTAAAAAGTTGCGAGGGTTTGAAGATCAGGGGCTAATCTGCGATAAAAATAATCGTGGATAGGTCCCTGGACGAAAATAAAAGAAAAAGGAAAAAGACTAACGAGCGAACGTTCGCTATCAGGGACGAACATACGAATGCGTTCGCAAATAGAGGCGTTCGGGCGAACGTTCACTAATTAGCGGAACCGAAAAATACCGATCTAACCAATCCAAACGAAAACCAAAAAAACCGGGCGACGGCGGCGGTTTTTACCGGTTCTTAGAAAAAAGACCGGCGGCGGCGAGGTGAGATCGGGCTAGGCGGGGCTCCGGCTTGGGCGGCGGGGCTACGGTGGCGGTGCGGCGTCGGCAGGGTGGGGCGACGGCGCGGCTCGGCGAGCAGGTAGCGGCTGCAGGCTGTGGGGTGGTGGTGGCTGCGGGGGCCTCGGCCTATTTAAAGGCTGGGGGCGGCGTGGCGGCTTGCGCAAGGGGGCGGCGGTGCGGAGTCTGGCTCGGACTCCTATTTGAGTCCGGCGGCGGCACGGCGCGGGGAGGCGGTGGCGCGGGCGGGCCGGCCTGCTCGGCTGGGCCTTCGGCCCAGCCGGGCGGGAAGGAGTTTTTTTAAAACAAATTCCGCTGAAAAACAAAATCCTAATAAAATATAAAAAAAATGCTAAAAATGCCAAAAACAATTTGCACCGTCTAAATAAAATATTTCGAACAAAGTGAACATTTTCTGGCCTAAAATGCAAATTTTAAAATAATGCATATTTTTCTAATTCGAATAAAATCTCAAATAAAATCCAAATAAAAAATATATATGATTCTAAAAAATTTCCTCCAATATTCCTCTCTTTTTGAAGAAGTCATATTATCTTCTCTCTTTTATTTTTAATATTAGAAATATTCAGAGAGAAAAATATTAAAACCAAATTGATCCTCTTTTCAAATTTGTGAAATTTCAAATATGAAAATTATGAAATCCCCAACTCTCTCCGTGAGTCCTTGAGTTGCTTAAGATTTCTAGGATCACAAACAAAATGCAAATAAAATATGATATGCATGTGATGACCTATGTATAACATCCAAATTGAAAATTTGGGATTTTACAAACCTACCCCCCTTAAGATGAATCTCACCCTCGAGATTCGGGTTGGCTAGAAAATAGGTGCGGGTGGTCTTTCCATAGGTCTTCCTCTCGTTCCCAGGTGGCTTCATCCTCGGTATGGTGGCTCCACTGAACTTTGCAAAACTTGATAACCTTGGTGCGTGTAACTCGGCTGGCAAACTCGAGAATCTTGACGGGTTTCTCCTCGTAGGTTAGGTCACTGTCCAACTGAATTGCTTCCAGGGGCACTGTATCGCTCAGAGGAATATCGGGCATCTCTGCATGGCACTTCTTCAACTGGGAAACATGGAACACATCATGAACTCCTGACAATCCTTCGGATAACTCCAACTTGTAGGCCACTTCTCCCATACGTTCCAAAACTCGATACGGTCCTACAAATCTCGGGGCTAACTTTCCCTTAACTCCAAATCGTTTAAATCCTCGCAGAGGTGACACACGAAGATATGCTCTGTCTCCGATCTCATAGACTACCTCCTTGCATTTGGAGTCTGCATAACTCTTCTGCCTGGACTGAGCTACCTTTAGTCTGTCGTGAATCAACTTAACCTTCACTTCAGATTCCTTGATCAGGTCTAGTCCAAACAACTGACAATCTCCAACTTCATCCCACATCAATGGTGTCCTGCACCTTCTCCCATACCAAGCTTCAAAAGGTGCCATCTTCAAACTGGCTTGATAACTGTTGTTGTATGAGAACTCCGCGTAAGGCAAATTATCATCCCAACTGGATCCATAATCTAGTGCACAAGCTCTCCATATGTCCTCCAGAATCTGATTGACTCTCTCGGTCTGTCCATCTGTCTGTGGATGAAAAGTTGTACTGAACTCTAGCCTGGTACCCAAAGTCTGGTGCAACTGATGCCAAAACTTCGAGGTAAACTGTGTTCCTCTATCTGATACGATGGTCCTCGGAACTCCATGCAGACATACGATCCTGGTCATATATATCTTGGCCAACTTCGCACTCGTATAGGTGGTTTTCACTAGGATAAAGTGAGCTACTTTGGTCAAATGATCCACTACTACCCAGATAGAATCATATCCCGATCGGGTCCTGGGTAATCCGGTGATAAAATCCATGCCAAGCTTGTCCCACTTCCATTCGGGTATCGACATAGGCTGCAGTAATCCTGCTGGCTTCTGATGTTCTGCCTTCACTCTCTGACATACATCACATACTGCTACATACCCGGCAATATCCTTCTTCATACCAGTTCACCAAAAACGCTCCTTCAAATCCAAATACATCTTGGTGTTTCCGAGGTGAATCGAGTATGGCGAGTCATGAGCTTCCAGAAGTATTAACTTCCTGATCTCTGCATTATTGGGTACATATACACGGTCCTCAAACCATAAGGTTTCGTGCTCATCCTCACGAAAACCCTTGGCTTTTCCTTTGCTCATCTTCTCCTTTATCTCAGCAATTTCTTTGTCATCCTTTAGAGCTTCTCGAATCTTTCCCGATAATGTTGACTGAACCTCCATTGCTGCAACAAAACCTCTAGGAACTACCTCCAAACGAAGCTCCCTGAGATCTTCGGCCAACTCCTTTGGTAATCCTCCGCTCACGAGGGTATTGACATAGCTCTTCCGGCTCAAAGCGTCTGCTACTACATTGGCCTTTCCTGGATGATAGTGCAGCTTCATATCATAATCCTTTATAAGCTCCAACCATCTCCTTTGCCTGAGATTCAGCTCCTTCTGCATGAAAATGTATTTCAAACTATTGTGATCCGTGTACACATCACAACGGTTTCCAATAAGAAAATGTCTCCAGGTCTTGAGCGCATGCACTACGGCTGCTAACTCCAAATCATGCGTGGCATAATTCAACTCATGCGGTCAAGCTGACGTGAGGCATATGAAACAACTCTTCTGTCCTGCATAAGTACACCTCCAAGTCCTTGGCGAGAAGCATCGCAATATACTTGGAAATCCTTGCGTATATCTAGAAGAATCGACACTGGGGTTGTAACCAAACGTTTCTTCAACTCCTGAAAACTGGCCTCACATTCTTCGGTCCACTTGAACTTGGTGTCCTTCTTCAATAACTCTATCATGGGCTTCGCAATCTTGGAAAAATTCTCAATGAATCTCCGGTAATATCCCGCGAGTCCTAGGAAACTACGGATCTCTCCAGCTGAGGTGGGTGCCAACCACTCAGTGACAGACTGAACCTTGGTAGGGTCTACTACTATACCTTCTCCTGATATAACATGTCCAAGGAAACCAACTTCCTTCAACAAAAACTCACATTTGCTGAACTTGGCATATAACTGATGTTCCCTAAGCTTCTCGAGAACTAAACGCAAATGCTCCTTGTGCTCCTCTTCATTCTTCAAGTATACCGAAATATCATCAGTGAACACCACAACAAACTTATCCAAGAACTCCATGAACACCTTATTCATCATGCTCATGAAATAGGTAGGGGCATTAGTCAATCTAAATGACATTACCGTGTACTCATACAGCCCGTACCTTGTGGTAAAAGCTGTCTTAGGCATATCCTATTCTCGGATCTTCAGCTGGTGGTATCCTGATCACAGATCAATCTTGGAGAATACTTTAGCTCCTTGCAGATGGTCAAATAAATCGTTGATCATCGGTAGTGGGTACTTGTTCTTGGTCGTCACTTCATTTAATGCACGGTAATCAACAACCATTCTCAAAGATCCATCCTTCTTCTCAACCAAGAGTACTGGGGCTCCCCACGGTGACGAACTTGGTCGAATGTAACCTTTCTCTAATAACTCTTTAATCTGCTTCTTAATTTCCTCCAGATCATTTGCGGGCATCCGGTATTGCCTCTTCGATATTGGTCCGGTGCCTGGCAATAGCTCTATCAAAAATTCTATGTCTCGATTCGGCGGCATGCCTGGTAGTTCCTCCGGAAATACATCCGGGTAATCCTTCACTACAGGCACTTCCTCCTGAACAACTCCTGAGAGGGAATTTACTTGGGTCCTCCTTGGCACATGCCTGGATACATACTTAATCCTTTTTCCCTCCGGGGTAGTGAGCAGAATTGACTTATTGGCGCAATCGATGTTTCCCCCATACATCGATAGCCAATCCATGCCTAGAATCACATACAATCCCTGTGACTCCAGAATTTTTAGGTCTGAAGGGAAAACATGCCTACCTACGGTCAATGGCATCTGAAAACATCCTCTACTTGCCATATACTCTACTCCTGGCGAGCTTACTAACATAGGTGTCTTAAGAACTTTGGTGGGCAACTTATACTTATCCACAAACCCCCTCGAAATGTATGAATGTGATGCACCAATATCAAAAAGAACGATTGCAGTAAATGACTTAACCAAAAACTTACCTATAACTGCATCTGGCTGCTCTTCAACCTCCTCCACGTTAACGTTGTTCACCTGTCCCCTGTTGAAAGGGTTGGGCTTCTTCCTAGATCTACCATTGCCATTTCCATTCTTTTCTTTAGAACACTCGATGGCGTAGTGTCCAGTCTTCCCGCACTTCAAACAAGTAATGTGACTTAGATCCTTCTTGGCGGGTGTAGTGGGGTTGGAACGGTTCTGGTTGCTGCTTCCTCCATTCCCATTCTTGGGGCCGCTATGGTTATGTGAACTTCCTCAATTGTGAGTGTGGCCTCCATGGTTGTGGTGGGTGTGTCCTCCCGAGTTCGGGGTAAAACGAGGTCTCTGCTGAGCTCCTGAATTATACTTCCCTTGTCCATATTTCCTTTTGCGGCTCTCTATCTGCTGCTGCTTCCCTTCAATCATAAGAGCCTTGTCTACCAACTCCTGGTAATTAGCAAATGTTGCCACCATCAACTGCATACTCAGCTCATCATTCAGCCCTTCCATAAACTTCTCCTGCTTCGCGGCGTCTGTGGCCACATCATCCAGGGCATAGCGAGCTAACTTACTGAACTCATCCACGTACTGCTCCACAGTACGATTTCCCTGGCGTAAGTTGCGATACTCACGCTTCTTCATGCTCATAGCTCCAGTTGAGACATGTGCGGTACGAAAAGCTTGCTAAAACTGATCCCAAGTGACATTTGCTATAGGGAAAGTGGCTATGTAATTCTCCCACCATGAGGCTGCGGGTCCATCCAGTTGGTGTGCGGAAAAACGCACCTTCTCAGCATCTGTGTAACCTGCGGTGGTCAACGCCCTTCCAATCCTGCGTAGCCAGTCATTAGCAACAATCGGCTCGGTGCTACTGGAAAACACCGACGGATTCAACCTCAGAAAACGGGCTAAGTTGTGAACTGGAGGTGGTGGCGGTGGGTTGTTGTTGTTGCCTTGGTTCTGGACTAGCAACTGCATCAAGGCATTCTGCTGTTGGATCAACTGAGTGAGCTCCGGTGGAAAGACAAATCCGGGGTCACGTCTCGGAGGCATTTGATGGGTTTAGAGGGGAGAGATTAGAATAGAATGAGGTCTAAAGAGAAAAGCACTACCCATATGCAGATGAGACAAACACAATCATACCACACCACTCAATTCAATCAAGGCATACAAACGATCTAACTACCGTTACATAATACTCGGACTACGACTATATACCTGGGGGAATACTACTGATAATATGGTGGTCATCTAGAAATTTTGATCGGTGGAAGACTCCATGATATCCGCTCCAGCTTCATCTTTGTAATCATCATCACTACTGTCGGGGTCGGAGTCGGTGTCGTTGATGATGATGTAGTCCTCGGGATGGTCGTCATCTCCTCCTGGCGCGAGGTCTCCCATGAATACTCCTAGCTTCTTCTTCAGATCTTCATTCTTCTCTAGTAGCACTGCGATTTCCTCCTCATATCCATCGCGTGTAGACTTGAGTTCCTCTTCAAGCTCCATGTTCCTGGTCATCACCTTCTTCAGATCTATCATGCTTGCGCACATTTGGTTCTCCTGGCGGCCAATGTGCTGGTTTAACTCCTGGATGAAAGCTGCAATGGACTTGTCCCTCCTGGTGCTGATCATCTCCCATTGCTCATCTCGGCGCCCACATATCTGGTAGATGGTGTCCTTAAGATCCTTGTGATAAACTTCACCGATGCGTCCCATGGCGATGTGAGCTGCCATGCTCTTTCCTAGACTTCAGGTTGGTGCATCAAAAGAAAACTCTATGGGCTCAGTAACTGGTGTGAATGTCCTTCCTGGAACATGAACTCGAATCATCCAACGCTCCTCTTCTGGTAAAGTGGCGGTGTAGGTCCCGGTGAAGCTTGGTATTTCGATGTTCAGGTACCTAGTGACTTCCTTCAAGTGTCGTCCAAAAGGGGTGTCTTCATCCGGTTGAGCAAACTTGTTCCTTGGGTCCGCCATCTATAGAGTGGAAAATGGAGAGGAGTCAGAAATGAGTAGAGAAGAGTGACCTATGGCTTATCTTAGTGGTCGTGTCCTACAGTCAACGTGTGCTGTGATACCATCTTGTAGCGATCCGACCTCAGACGGTCAAATCTCTGTGCATAAGTGTCATCCCTGGATCGATAATGCTGACACACACAATACTTGAAGGATTTATAACAGAGTGCAATCACACACTTATTACATCAAATGTCTCAAAGGAGAACTTATTACAATAATATGGCTTAAGGCCATCTAAATAGGATAACTACGGAAGCATCGAAGGTAAATGAGTCCATCAACTCCAACGGCATAGCTGAGTGCACGACAACGACCTAGCGCACCTTACTCTTCGTCTGAAAAGTCTGCAACATAATACGTTGCAGCCCGAAACGGGTCAGCACATGGAATATGCTGGCAAAATAACACTGTAGAGCAAAGAACAGGGTAAATGCTACACTACATGCATATATGGCTGGTGGAGGCTCTATGGTTATCATGTTTTTGCGAAAAGCCAATTTTTCCCTACTGCAAAGGAATATATTTTATTTAACTACAAAGTTGGTTGATAAACATTGAGAAGGTCCTCCAACTCAATCCCAATTAAACAATATTAATAACCCAACAAATTAATTAAAAGAGTGATGAGATCAAATCAATAATTCAAGAACCAGATACTCAAGATGTCCATAACCGGGGACACGACTTACCATGATTAGTTTGTACACTCTGCAGAGGTTTGCGCACTTTTCCCCATAAGACTTGATCTCCTTCGTTGTATTTCTCGCATTGCATGATGTTTGAGAAACGGATGGCCGAGACACAGTCTTTCCGAAGAGGTCCCCTTAACTGATTGATAGGCTGGTACACCTACAATCCCCTACATCTGCTAGCCCATCATGGAAAGGTTTCCCACAACTTACTCAACTATGCCAGAACCCATAATGGCTTGTGGCTGCACACGGAAGTTTCTAGCATGAATAATCTTATGATCCCTTTGAGCCTCGGTGGCGAACCATAGGATGATCACACGGGTACTCCGGGATATCCTAGGACAACACTGGATTCTCCAGGTGCCCAGACAACCACTGGGTGCTCCAGGGTGCCTCAACCAATCCACCCAGATGTGTATTAAAGTAGCCACCTTAAGTTAACCATTAATTAACAACCCTCACATCTGTCATGAATACACTCAACCAATCCACGTCTATGAGCATAGCATAGCAGTATAAGCATAACGTAGAAGTAACTCCCAGGGTTTGATATAAAGGACAAGAGGTTTTACCTCATCATCTACTTCCCAAACCCACATGTTAATCAGATCCTACTCATGCAATGTTTGAGGATTGGAACCAATGCATAAAAACTGGGTAATAAGGGATATGATCAAAGTGTTACTTGCCTTGGTGACGATCTGCAAACCCTAGAGACTCGTAGTAGCACGCTTCGCACTCCGGAAATTCTATCACAAACAAACAATAGCATACATAAGCACTCAAGCATAGATTCAAGGGTAAAACTCAGATGAGAAAGTCCAAACTGAAAATTCCACTGAAGAACTTCTATTTGCAAAAAGAATCAATCAAATCGGAGCTACGAAACTCAAACTACGATCAAAAGAAGATCGAATTCAAATCTGGTTGAAACCAAATTTTAAATTGTCAAAATCATGTTCAAGTTGGTTAACTGGAAAGAGGGGTTCGAGACGAAAATGTTGGCGTTGGTTTCATTGGATTTGGACGAACGGTTAAAAAGTTGCGAGGGTTTGAAGATCAGGGGCTAATCTACGATAAAAATAATCACGGATAGGTCCTTGGCCAAAAATAAAATAAAAAAGAAAAAGACTAACGAACGAACGTTCGCTATCAGGGGCGAACAGACGAACGCATTTGCGAGCAGAGGCGTTCGGGCGAACGTTCACTAATTAGCGGAACCGAAAAAACCCGATCTAACCGATCCAAACGAAAACCAAAAAAAGGGCGATGGCGGCGGTTTTTACCGCTTCTTTGAAAAAACACCGGCGGCGGCGAGGCGAGATCCAGCGAGGCGGGGCTCCGGCGGGGCTGTGGCTTGGGCGGCGGGGCTGCAGCGGCGGTGCGACGTCGGCGGGGTGGGGCGATGGCGCGGCAGCGGCGGAGCAGCGGTGTCGGCGACTTGCGGTGGTGGCGCGGCTCGACAAGGAGGCGGCGGCTGCAGGCGGCGGGGTGGTGGTGGCGGCGGGGGCCTCATCCTATTTAAAGGCCGGGGGCGCGGTGTGGCGGCTTGCGCAAGTGGGCGGCGGCGTGGAGTCCGGTTCGGACTCCTGTTGGAGTCCAGCGGCGGCACGGGGAGGCGGTGGCGCGGGCGGGCCGGCCTGCTCAATCGTGCGGGAAGGAGTTAAAAAAACAAATTCCACCGAAAAAAGTCCTAATAAAATATTAAAAAATCTAAAAATGCCAAAAACAATTTTCACCATCCAAATAAAATATTTAGAACAAAGCGAACATTTTTCTGGCCTAAAATGCATATTTTTCTAATTTGAATAAAATTTCAAATAAAATCCAACTAAAATATATATTTGATTCTAAAAAGTTTCCTCCAATATTCCTCTCTTTTTGAAGAAGTCATATTATCTTCTCTCTTTTATTTTTAATATTAGAAATATTCGGAGAGAAAAATATTAAAACCAAATTGATCCTCTTTTCAAATTTGAGAAAAATCAAATATGAAAATTGTAAAATCCCCAACTCTCTCCGTGGGTCCTTGAGTTGTTTAAGATTTCTAGGATCACAAACAAAATGCAAATAAAATATGATATGCATATGATGACCTATGTATAACATCCAAATTGAAAATTTGGGATGTTACACACATGATACGTGTGAATACGTCAGGCTATCCTATTTTTGGTACATACTATATCTGTCTATCACACCATGTTCTTACATGAAACTACTCTTCTTGTGTATCCTGCGTCAGTCACATATGATGACACCTTTAAGTTGGCAGTGTGATATTGGTTTGCGTCTTGAATATGATTTCTAGCATGTAGTGCTTCTAGTTTGATGAATGCCACCTATGACGAGACAATTTTAACTTGGCAGAGTGATATTGATTGCACCTTCCATATGGTCTCTAGCTTGTAGTGCTTCTAATTTGTTGAAGTGTCTTCTGCTTAGTTACCACATCATAGGTGTGAATATGTCAAGCCATCCAGTTTTTAGTACATATTCCATCCTCGTATCATGACTTTGCCTTTCAGCAGAGTAGTGTTCGTTAGTATCATGCATGAATGAGTTCTGAAGAGAGAATTTTATTCCTTTTTTTTTCGGTTTGACCTCACAATGCAAAATCAATAAAGCAGAAGGAAATTGGTAAGGTATTGGATGATGGTGGTCCTTCCGAGCAACTGAAATGGAGGGTCTCTACAGATTCTACTCCGCCATCCTCCCAACAAGATTCGCAAGACAACACAAGGTTAGACAGTCAACGTAGTTGTGTAGATGATGAGCACATCTCCCCTACTCCACCATCACAGGTGCTTGCTCTAACTTGGCACTATTATATGTGGTTGCATTTGCGTATGATGTCTAGCTTGTATTGCTTCTAACTTTGTTGAATTGCATCTGCTTACTTTACACATAATGCCTGTGAATATGACACATGTTCCTGTTTTTAGAATATACTATATCTGATCACACCATGTTCTTACATCAGACTACTGTTCTTGCATATCCCGCATCAGTCACTTATGATAAGGCACCTTTAAGTCGCCAGTGTGATATTGGTTGTGTCTTGCATATGATTTCTAGCATGTACTGCTTCTAATTTGTTGAAACGCCAGACAGTTTGAACTTGGCAGAGTTATATTGGTTGCACCTTTCATATGGTGTCTAGCTTGCAGTGCTTCTAATTTGTTTAAATGCCTTCTGCTTAGTTACCACATCATAGGTGTGAATATGTCACGCCGTCCTGTTTTTCATACATATTCCATCCTCGTATCATGTGTTTGCCTTTCATCCGAGTAGTGTTCGTCCGTATCAAGCATGAATGAGTTCTGAAGAGCGAATTTTATTCCTTTTTCTTATCGGTTTGCCTTCACAATGCAAAATCAATACAGCTGAAGGAAATTAGTCCAGCAGTGGATGATGGTGGTCCTTCGGAGCAACTCAAACAGAGGGTCTCTACAGATTCTACTCTGCCATCCTACCAACAAGATTCGCAAGACAACACAAGGTTGGACAGTCAACGTAGCTGTGTAGATGATGAGCACATCTCCCCTACTCCACCATCACAGGTGCTTGCTCTAACTTGGCACTATTACATGTGGTTGCATGTTGTGTATGATGTCTAGCTTGTATTGCTTCTAACTTTGTTGAATTGCATCTGCTTACTTTACACATAATGCCTGTGAATATGCCACATGTTCCTGTTTCTAGAACATACATGTAGATGATGAGCACATGTCCCCTACTCCACCATCACAGGTGCTTGTTCTAACTTGGAACTGTTATATGTGGTTGCGTGTTCCGTATGATGTCTAGCTTGTATTGCTTCTGATTTTGTTGAATTGCATCTGCGTAACTTGCAACTTATACCTGCAACGATCACTTACCCATAAGACATATTTAACTTGGGAGTGTGATGTAGGTTGCATCTTGCATTGTCTTCTAGCTTGTACTGTTTCTAATTTCTTGAAATGGCACTTACGATGAGACACTTTTTACCTGATAGAGTGATATTGGTTGCATGTTCATATGGTGCCTACTTTCATTTCTTCTAATTTTGTTGAAATGCCTTCTGCTTACTGTTTTTCATACATATTCCATCCTCCTATCATACGTATGAATATGCAATGTTGTCTTTTTTGTATATATTCCATCCTCCTATCCTGCGCTTGCCTTACATCAAAGTAGTGTTCGTCTGTATCATGCATCAACCAGTTATGCAGAGCTAATTTTATTCATCTTCTTTTGGTTTTGACTTCATAAGGCAATATTAGAAAATAGGAAGGAAAAGAGTAAGTTAGGGGATGTTGGTGGTCCTCGGGACCGACGCAAACAAAGACTCTCTAGATTTGCCACTTCTACTGCTAATGAAGTTGAAGTCCCAAGTCTACATGATGAGTTCATCTCCCGTACTCCACCATCGCAGGTGCTTGCTCTAAGTTGACAGTGTGATAATTGGTTTTATGTTGCATATGTTGTCTAGCCTGTATTTCTTCTATTTTGATTAAATTGCACCTGCTGAGTTTATACGTTATACATGTGCATATGACATGCCTTTCTGTGTCTAGAACACACTGCATCTATCAATCATACCATGTTCTTACATCAAAGTACTGCTGTTGTGTATCCCGCATCAGTCACTCATGATTGGATGCTGTTAACATGGCAGTTTGATAGTGCTTGCATCTTGCATTGATTTCTACATTGTACTGCTTCTAATTTTTCGAAATTCCACTTATGACAAGACACTTTTAACTAGGCAGAGTGATATTGGTTGCATCTTTCATATGGTGTCTAGCTTGCATTACTTCTATTTTCTTGAAAATCCTTCTGCTTAGTTTACACATCGTAGCTATGAATATGTCACGCCGTCATGTTTTTCTTACATATTCCATCCTCATACGGTTGTCTTACATCAAAGTATTGCTTGTCTATATCATGCATCAATGAGTTCTGAAGAGCGATTTTATTCTTTTGTGTTGTGGGTACGGCTTGACATGGCAAAGTCAAAAAAGAGCAAACAGAAAAGTATCTGCCCTCGAGATTCTGCTGGTACTTATAGTACAGTAGAAGGTCCAAGTCCACCGGCTAAATCTACAAACACAGTATCACCGGCTCCACCAGCTGCAGCATCTGCTTCAACTGTACCAGCATCTCAACGAGTTACTCGTTCATTTGCTCCGGAACTGGCCAGTTCCCAAGCTGCCTTCACACCTAACACTACTTCCGAAGCACTGCTGACACAACAGGACCTGGCAAGATCAGATGAACCTCATGAGCATCAACACCAAGACGGTACCTGACCGAGTCAAGTTGCAGTTGCATGCTCCTTTATATGTACTCTCACAGTTTGATGTGCACTAACACTTTCCATATTCGTTGTTGAACTAGCACCACGGCGCAAGCGGAAACAGACATCAGGGATAATGCTTGACAGATTAACAAAATCTAAAGGAGGAAGAATGGAGATCCATTTTGAGGCAGGTTTGAAAAGGCCACGTGATGCTACAGAGCCAGCCAAGTTAGTATCAGAGGCAGCCATTGCCGTTAGGTGTCATGCACGTATACTCCCAACGTGGATCCAGTACAGGAATGAGAAAGTGTTGGGGAACATAGTAATTTCAAAAAAATTCCTACGCACACGCAGGATCATGGTGATGCATAGCAACGAGAGGGGAGAGTGTTTGTCCACGTACCCTCGTAGACCGAAAGCGGAAGCGTTAGCACAACGCGGTTGATGTAGTCGTACGTCTTCACGATCCGACCGATCCAAGTACCGAACGTACGGCACCTCCGAGTTCAGCACACGTTCAGCTCGATGACGTCCCATGAACTCCGATCTAGCAGAGCTTTGCGGGAGAGTTCCATCAGCACGACGGCGTGATGACGGTGTTGATGATGCTACCGACGCACGGCTTCGCCTAAGCACCGCTACGATATTACCGAGGTGGAATATGGTGGAGGGGGGCACCGCACATGGCTAAGAGACCAATGATCAATTGTTGTGTCTCCAAGGGGTGCCCCTCTCCCCGTATATAAAGGAGTGGAGGAGGGGGAGGGCCGGCCCTCTCTCTATGGCGCGCCCTAGGGGAGTCTTACTCCCACCGGGAGTAGGATCCCCCCTTTTCCTAGTTGAAATAGGAGCCCTTCCAAGTAGTAGGAGTAGGAGAGAAGGAAAGGGAAAAGAGAAGAGAAGGAAGGAGGGGGCGGCGCCCCTGCCCCTAGTCCAATTCGGACTAAGCCTTGGGGGCGCGCAGCATCCCCTCTCTCTTTCCCCTAAAGCCCAATAAGGCCCATATACTCCCCAGCGAATTCCCGTAATTCTCCGGTACTCCGAAAAATACCCGAATCACTCGGAACCTTTCCGAAGTCCGAATATAGTCGTCCAATATATCGATCTTTACATCTCGACCATTTCGAGACTCCTCATCATGTCCCCGATCTCATCCGGGGGTCCGAACTACCTTCGGTACATCAAAACACATAAACTCATATTACCGATCGTCACCGAACGTTAAGCGTGCGGACCTTACGGGTTCGAGAACTATGTAGACATGACCGAGACACGTCTCCGATCAATAACCAATAGCGGAACCTCGATGCTCATATTGGTTCCTACATATTCTACGAAGATCTTTATCGGTCAAACTGCATAACAACATACGTTGTTCCCTTTGTCATCGGTATGTTACTTGCCCGAGATTCGATCGTCGGTATCTCAATACCTAGGTCAATCTCGTTACCGGCAAGTATCTTTACTCGTTCCGTAATGCATCATCCCGCAACTAACTCATTAGTCACATTACTTGCAAGGCTTATAGTGATGTGCATTACCGAGTGGGCCCAGAGATACCTCTCCGACAATCGGAGTGACAAATCCTAATCTCGAAATACGCCAACTCAACAAGTACCTTTGGAGACACCTGTAGAGCACCTTTATAATCACCCAGTTACGTTGTGACGTTTGGTAGCACACAAAGTGTTCCTCCGGTAAACGGGAGTTGCATAATCTCATAGTCATAGGAACATGTATAAGTCATGAACAAAGCAATAGCAACATACTAAATGATCAAGTGCTAAGCTAACGGATGGGTCATGTCCATCACATCATTCTCTAATGATGTGATCCCGTTAATCAAATGACAACTCATGTCTATGGCTAGGAAACTTAACCATCTTTGATTCAACGAGCTAGTCAAGTAGAGGCATACTAGTGACACTCTGTTTTGTCTATGTATTCACACATGTATCAAGTTTTCGGTTAGTACAACTCTAGCATGAATAATAAACATTTATCATGAAATAAGGAAATAAATAATAACTTTATTATTGCCTCTAGGGCATATTTCCTTCAGAAAGACAATACCCAGTTTAACACCTTCCTTGACCATTTATCCGTAAGTAATGTTATTCATCGCGATTTGTAATACTGTCTTGCTCTGTGCCATACTTTCTAGCTTCCTCCTAATAAGACTGACATTCTTTTTTCTACAGATGAGGTTCAAGCTGGATCCAAAAGATGATGCAACTAAACAAGCATGCACTCATGTTTTTCAGTCTGCTCTGCGACAGTATCGGTACCACCTTAGAAAATCTCACTTTGAAGGCAAGGCTAACAATGAAATCGCCCAAACATCTCCAGTGGAATATATTACAGATGAAGACTAGACAGCCCTTCTTAAACACTGGTCTGATCCAAAGTATCAGGTAGGGTATATGTATTTGATCAGACCACATATTGAACTTGTATTTATGTATGTGCCTTACAAGTGTAACTTCTTCTAGGCTAACTGTTTGAAGAACAAGACCAACCGTTCTAAACTGAAATTCCAACAGACAACAGGACCTCGTAGCTATATTGCACACTGCGAGGCTCTTGTAAATAGCTGCTAGTTCCTTCTTTTTTCTGTGCCATATTATCGTATCTATATTGACTTGTTCCAAATACAGAGGAAAACTCGTGCGGACCAAATAGAACCTGAACCGAATGCAGTGCAAATCTTCAAGGATTGCCACACCAGCAAGATGAAGGGCATGAGCACACCAGTTCAGGCCGCTGTTGTAAGTCCTTACTCCTCCTGACTTTGAACTGATTGGTACAGTGATGTGTTCATTTAACTACTTGGTTTGTAGCCAATGTCAGTTACTCTGTTCACTTTTATACACAGTTGTCTTAACGTATCATTTCACCTTACATGGTTTAAAAGGGATGAAGGATATTCTTTTGGTCTTGATCTATAATCTAGTTGTGATGTTCACGTGCGCACACAATGATACAATAGGCTATTTGTTTTATATCTGTTTGCCCATGATATGAATGATGTCATACTATGTTCATCCTACTTTAAACCATGTCTCTTTATCCTTAGATGTCAACGAATGTGAGGAAATAGACAATACAGTAGGCATGCTACATGGACATATGTTCCGAAAGTGATTTTTTGGCACTACAATACATGCTAATGTATTACAGTAGTTCACCAAAATAAGTTATGTATAAACGTGAAACCTACTTTGTTTGTTTTTGTCTCATTAGTAACTTATCTGGTACACTAATCTACAAGTTCAAACTTTCATCAAGCTATGGAACAAATGATTGAACAACCACAACAACCTAAAGGTGACGAGGCTACCACAGGCACAATGTCACCTCTTGCTGCAGTGCGTCAGTATCTCTCCGCTAACAGTGCAAAAAAGCACCTTCCTGCGTAATTCTGGGTTGATTGTCAAGGTAACCTCGTCCAAATCGCCTACTGAACAAAATCTTCTGGCTAGACAGAGTGATATATCTGTGCTCCAGACACAAGTCCAATCCCTAATGGACGTTGTGTCGGAAACAAAAATAGTGGTTGACAAATGTCGTGAAGATATGAATGGTTTTGAAACCAGACTATCAGACATTTGCTTCGTTGTTCAAGGGCAATGGCGGAAAAAGGGGAAGATCGTGCTGCTCCATCAGATTCTACAGCCTGAAACATTAGCACTCAGGTCAAATGATTTGTGCTTCTATACATCTGATGGTGCTTTTATCTGCAAGGACTGTAAACTTTATGCCAACATGCCTTTTGTTGTATGGTTGGAATTTATTTTGTTGTGATACAACATTTATGATGCTGCCAAAGGCTGCAGTAATTATGATGTTATTTTTGTATAGTGTAGGTTTATCTTAGTAATGTATTCGGCCGAAAGCTTCGTAGGAGCCCAACATGCCAACATTCGTCGGGCCCATTCCAATTAGGCTAAAAACGATTCCGGGCCGAAATTTGCATGTAGCCCACTAAAATATCTGGGCCTAAATCAACATAAGCTTTCATATTTTTCTGGTAGGCCTGTACCCATAGTGGGCCTTTAACAGGCCTAAACATAATTTGGGCCCTCAGTAATAATAGGCCATTTACATGTGTAAATATCTCGAGCCCATAAAAAACATGGGCCTTTAATAGGCCAAAAGTAAGATTGGGCCCTGATTGTGCCAAATAACCCACTGGTCTTAGCAAGCCGAAATGGTGGCCCATTTACAATGCGGATCGTCCACAGGCCGAAATTCAGACGGGCCGTAAATGCGCCGACCTACTATACGGGCCTTTAGCAGGCCGGAAGTTTGGTCGGGCTTGATTAGTGTCATTTTTATATGGGCCGTTAGTAGGCCCGATGTGGCGTTGGGCCACATATGGCCCATGGATTTTGTCCGACGTTAACAGGCCAAAAGTCACAACAGGCTGAAAGTAGCCCAAATCTATAGTGGGCCTCTAACAAGCCGAATGTCAAACATGGCCGAATATGACCCATATCCTTCACGGTCATTTATGGGCCGAAAGTTTCAATGGCCTATAAATGGGCCGTTTTCCCACAACACACACGGCTTATTCCGTCACAAACAACTCGGATGGATCAACTGTATGGCACGTATCGCACATGCAACTCTAATATGATTCGTGCTTGATGTCTCCGACATTGCTCGCACAATTCGTCTTATTTGCCACGTATCACTGTGTCGGCCTCTGCTTGCGTCCCTCGGCAAGCTCTGCTCGCCGTTAGGCGCCGCAGCGCATTGTGCTTACCGTTAGGCACTGCGGCACACTCTACTCGCGTCCGTCGGCATGCTCAGCTTGTGGACAGCTTTTCCTTGCTCACCGTTAGCCTGGGTTTTGCCTTCTCTCTTTTTCCGGACTTGCCTTCTCTCTATTTCCGGAATTGGTTTTTGCCTTGCCTTGATTTGGATTTTGGAATCATTTCAAATGGACTTGTCACTTGGGCATACCCTTGACTTTCACCCAAGTGACCTATCTTCTCCTCATTCAATATTATTTCTCTAATAAATCCCCAAAATAATCAAATGAATATTTTTCATAAAAGAAAAATATTCATTTTCCTCTCTGAAACTCTTTTCAAAAACTTGTGCTCAAAAGCAACATCCTTTTTTATTGCTCCCAAAAATCTGAAATAATTCCTGAATATTCTTTGCACCTTGGCACACCTTCCCAAGCAAAAATATTGCATGACTTTTTGTAATATTTTTGCTATAGAAAATCATTTCTATTCTGGACCAGAAATGCACTTTGTACAGCAAGTGCATTTTTCCTTGATCTTTTGGCCCTGATATTTCTTGAGTTTAATTACCCTCCTAAGAAAATCTAAACCCCAGGAGATCAGCCCAAATGGCCATCTAGAAGCCAGCTTAACTTGGCGACCAAGTTTCTGGTCAGAAACTTGCCAACTTGGTTGCGTCAAGTCTGGTCGGCCTGGCTATGTGTTCTCAACGTTCCTAGACTAAACACTGTGTGGACTAGAGCGTAGACAAGGTTTGGCAGCGCTTGGATGTCGTCTTGACCATGCCAGGGCGGTGACCGCGTGAGGACACGGTGCCTGGCACGCGTTCGACGCGCTCTGGGTAGCGCCAAAGGTTCTGTTCGGCGCGTTCTCGAGCCAGAGCTCGCCGACGACTGCCGCGCCGCGCCACCAGCCCCGACCCATCATCCATGATGCCTCCCTGGCGCTCGCCAACGCCGAAGACGCCGCAGCGAGCACGGGCACGTCGCGGCCAAAAGCCACAATGCGCGCGTGCCCTTGTCCTCTTCCCCCTGCGTCCTGTGCTCGTCCACGAGCGTGGACAGCTCCCGCATTGATGCTACACGCTTGCCCCCTCGCACTGGAGCATTTCGTCGCTGTTCGCCGGCTTCCAGAGAACTCCGGCGGCGACACGATACTCCCCTCGCTCCGGCTATAAATAGGGCCTCCCTCCTCGATTCCTAGCCACGGATCACTCCTCACCACTTCCATGAACACGTAGAAGGGCCACAGCCCAGTCGGGCAGGCCTCTGGCCGTCTGCCCCGACCAGAGAACTCCGCCGACCTCCGCAGCTCGGCCACCGAGCTCCGGTGCCTCTCGAGCTCGACTAACTTCTCGGGCGTGGCATTGGAGGTCCCCTGGTGCTGCCTGGATGCTGCTGAGCCCCCGGAGCCGCCTCTAGCCGTCGTCTTCTTCCACTCCGGCGAATCCCGTCCGCCACCGCAGCTTGCGAGCTTGACCGCGAGCAGCTCCGGCCATCCCACGGCAAGCCACGGGTACGGGCAGGTGCGTCGTGAACCCAACTTCATTTCTATCCCTCTCATCTAGCCCCAAACCCCCTCCTCGCCGGCGTGAGCTCCGACGAAGCGCCGTCACCCTATGATCTCGCTCCCCCTCTGTCTCTCCTGACGTCCGAGGCCCACCCGCCAGCCTCACCACTCGCGCCCGAAGCGGTACGAGTGGAGGCACACTTTCCTTTTACGCCTTCGACGTCACCCCCCAGGAATTTCTGTTTAATTCAAATTTAATCAAAAATTGACCCAAACTTTGACCAGCCACTATTTCTAAACCATAAGTCCAAATGATTTGATTCTTTTTGCATTGTCTTTGTTTCAGAAAGCTCTAGCAGCACACGAAAAGGTGGATACCTTGCTGCCTAGAATTTCTGGTGCTATTCAGAGAGGTTTTTGATATTTGTTTTTGTGGTTTTTAATTATTTTCAGAAGGAGAAGCTTGTCTTGAAGCAAACCAAGAGGGGTGTGATCCTCCTCTACACTAAGGCAAGCCACACCAGCATTTGGATGGTGTTATCTCAATGTCTATGATTTTCTACTTGAATATGAGTTTTTATTTGCATTTAAAATTGGATAAATAAATTTTTTTAATTGCTAGTTACTTTATCATGCTTGATATGCTTGTTTTAGTTATTAGTAAATTGCATGAACTTGTTTGGTCAAGTAGAATAAAATTTTGCATTAGTTATATTGCTACGGTAGATAATTATAGTTCTTTTATTAAGTGATATTTCATATAAATGATGAGCTAATAAAAATATTGCTTGATAATAAAAATGAATTAGGAAAAGTGATGTTTTTGATCCTGAGGATTGCAAGATAATTATGCTGATAAGTTTGATCCTTATCCATGTTTTGTTTGCTTTGCATGTCGATTAGTTGCTTGCTTATGTCAAAGTATCATTGTTTTTTTTTAGTTTTTGTCAAAGTTAAACTTGATTAAGTTCAACTTGAATATGATGTTGATCACATCATGGTGCCACTGAATCAGGTTTTTATTCAGTGCGACCACATTTACCATGTGGGTAGGTCTTAATTCGGTCCTTTGTTGTGCCTCTCACCAGTGCCTCCCGCGAGGGAAGGTTATGGGCGTGCATACCCTGGCCCGTAAGCACACATAACCTTGTGTTCTTGTTTTTGTTTTTATGGTACCTTGTCCCCGTTTGGGACCGTTTTGCAACGACGGTGGCCGTTGGTGCCTTTGGGAGGCACGGGGCCACCCAAGACCTAGCCCTGAGAGGGAGTTGGTCGGAGTGGCCGGGAGAGTGCTATGACAAAGGGAGGGTTTCGTCGGAACAATTTGGTCCACCCGAATGGGAGAGCGAGGCCAGGGGTTCCGTAGTGTGGGTAAAGTGCGCTACCTCTGCAGAGTGTATTTAATCTATCGATAGCCGCATCCTTAGTTATGGCCATAGCTCGGAAGTAAGTCACACCATGGATCAACTTTTATAATTAATCTTGCAAACTTAATGATTGTTGCGATGCATTTTGTTTCGTGGTGATTCATGAACTCTTGAGTTGTTCATGAGTGGTTGGTTTCAGTTGTGACCTAGGTATGGCCACCGTTTGGTTACGAGGTAACCGTCTGGTAAGTGAGTCTGTGAGACTCGGTGCGCGTATTGGTTTCATTGCATCTTTAGTATTTCTTGCTTTGCATTAATTTGATTAATTGTCATGATATTGTCTGTCATCGTGCTTATGTTTGTTGTGAGCTTGCAAGTACATTCAATGTACTGACCTGGCGTGTCATGCCAGCTTTCACGCAAGTCGGTTCGCATCGGAGCGCATCTCGCGTCTAGGCCGTGTCCACGTCAGTGTCCCTGTGCTATGGAGTTTCCACTTCGTCGTTCTTCTGCTGCCCCGTAGTTCGTGTGATCGAGGCCCTCGTCATGTTCATTAAATAATGTACATACTGTTCAGTCGCACCGAGTGTGCCGCTTGGCCTCGTACCTCGATGTAATATCCGACTTATGTAATCCGCTAGCATCAATAAAGCGGTTGTTTCTGTACCATGTTGTTGTGTATTGCCAGAAGACTTGATCTCTGGGCTCGCAATGCAAGGTAAACCGGTTGCTCTGAGCCGGGATGCCACAACGCTTGGTATCAGAGCCGCACTGATTGTAGGACATGCTAGACCGTTAGTGCGTTAGTGGAATGGTAGATAGCTTCGTCTGAGTGCCAGTAGTCATAGAAATTGGTTGCTGCATGGCATGCCTGATTATTTGTTGTTATTACTAACCGTATGGTTTGTGAGTGTAGATGGCTCCAGTACCGATCTTGTACCATCCTGAGCCAGCTCCGTACACATCGCCGCACCTGCTTCAGAACGTGTAGCGATGACTCTACCCAGAGGGTGCTGATCCAGAGTATCGGGTGTATCGGGAGCATCTGGCCAGTGCATTGTATGAGTATTATGCTGAGGTCACTCTACACCACAGTTCCCCTTCCGGCGTTTACACTCATTCTACTAAGGGTGGTCTTGCTTCTACGCCATCTCAGGTGGTTCAGTTTGCTGCTATCGAGGCTCTTGTAGACTTGCGCTACAACGAGGTTCGCATGCACACCCACCCAGGTCTCTTCTACTACCCATCTCTGCACGAGAATGGGCGTATCCAATTTCCTTTGATTAATCCGGCGTGCGGTCGTCCCACTAGCCACCTTTCCCGCTATATCACTGCCAGTTATCTCCTGAACTACGAGTTAGCTCGGGAGCTTTCACGTGCCCGGATAGCTCTCGGTGCTGCTCGTACTAGGAACCCTCTTCCCACTATCATCTACACTACTCCAGTTCCTTCCGCCTCCGTTCCCCCGGTGACTTCGCATGGTACCGTTAACCCTCTGACGGTGACCCCTCGCAGTGCTCCTGCTGCGTGGGCTTCCCTTGTCGCTACTCCTGCCGCTCCTATGCTTAGATCCCACCCCGCGCCTGCCCCTGAGGGAGAGCCCTCGAGGCAGCACCATCGCGTCTCTCTTAACCCGGAGGTCTCTACTATCAGTTCAGGATCTGGGTCCGGCTCGGGAGAGGAGCCCGCAGCAGCACAGTCCGAGCAGTAGACCGCTAGAGTATCGTTTTCGTCATGAGTATGATGTATGGGTGTAATCACACGTGTCATGATGCTTAGTTTCATGTATGAGGGTAGTAGACCCGTTGTGATGTTTACTTTCATGTTGGGTCTATGTATAATTATGTTGGAATCTTTTATTCGCTTTGGTTTTCATTCGCTGTTTTCTTCCGGGATTTGTCGATGGCTTTCCTCCCATTTTGGAATTTTCTCATCATGGTTGCTATGTATTGGGAAAACGAATAATAGGATGACGCGTGGAGGCAGCAGCAGCCAAGCTTGTGAGGATGTCCCTGTCCGTCGCTCCGTAAGGCAGGCAGGACATTCCCCCGAGCCATACCAGCCACCTCCGTCTCCACCGCCACATCCGCCTTCCACTGAGCAAATCCTGCGAATGTTTGAAGAAAGAAGGAGCAACGATCTGCTGGAAATATTGAAAAGTGTGCAAGTTATGGTTGGGCAGAATGGAAACCAGAACGGTCATCACTCCAAGCTATCAGATTTTCAGCGAACCAAGCCTCCCAGCTTCAGCCAAGTTATTCATCCATTGGACGCTGATGATTGGTTAAGGACTATTGAGAGGAAACTGGAGATTGCTCGCACTGAAGAGGGAGACAAGGTTCCCTTAGCAACGCATTATCTCGAAGGAGTTGCCGCTATATGGTGGGATAATGCTAAGGACATATGGCCCGCGGACGAGGAAATTACTTGGACTAAATTCAAGGATCATTTCCGCAAGTATCATATTCCCACCAGGATTATGAAAATCAAGCAGCGCAAATTCCTCGCCCTCACTCAAGGCAACATGACAGTCAGCGAGTACCTAAATAAATGCAACCATTTGGCCCACTATTCTCTCTACGATGTGGCCACAGAAGAACGGAAGATCGACAGATTTCTTGGAGGACTAAATCAACATCTCAGGTGCACCCTCAGCATGTTTGATTTTCCGGACTTCCTGACTCTGGTGAACAAGGCCCTCATCGCAGAAAGGGAACACCAGCTCCTACACGACAACAAGCCAGCTAATAATGACCACAAGTGCAAATCCGAGCCGAAGAAGGAGATGCAACCAGTGCAGAAGGCTCGTACTTGGCAACAGACTCAGGTGGAGTACAAACCCAACTGGCAGCAGAATGTCAACAAGACTACCACTCAAGTCAAGAATATCGTGACCAGCCCGGTGCGTGAAGATTGTGAGCGCAACAATTCCTGTTTCAGCTGTGGGCAAACCGGACATTATGCCAGGCAGTTCCCCAAGAACAACAAACCAACAGCTCCATTCCATCCGCAAGTCAACTACATCGAGCTGTATTCCGCCCCAGATATGATCCAAGGGCAAATCCATCATATCTCCGCAGACGAAGCCCAAGAGGACCCGGAAGTCGTCATTGGTATGTTCCTTGTTAATAACATACCCGCCGTAATTTTATTTGACTTTGGGGCTTCCCACTCTTTTATTTCGCGGAGTTTTGCTGCCCAAAACAAATTTCCTTGCTCGATTTTGGGAAAACACATGCTGGTACAATCCCCGGGATCCCTGCTCAGAAGCAATCTGGTCTGCCGCAATTTGGAAATTGACATCAAGGGCATCATGTTTCCAACATCTCTGATAATCATCGATTCTAACAAATTAGATATTATTTTGGGCATGAATTGGTTAACCCAATACCAAGCATGCATCAACTGTGTGACCAGAGAAGTTACCATGACAAATACGGAAGGTCGCACCACAAGTTTTTATGCCCGCAAAAGCATACCCAAGAAGGATATGATTTTCACAGCCGTGGCAGAAGAGGTGGAGCAAATTCCAGTAGTCAGTGAGTATCCAGATGTATTCCCTGAAGAATTACCAGGCATGCGGCCAGACCGAGAACTGGAGTTTGCAATTGACTTGGTGCCTAGAACCGCACCAATACACAAGAAATATAATCGGATGCCTTCCTCAGAATTGGTGGAATTAAAGAAACAGCTGGATGAGATGCTGCAGAAAGGATACATCCGCCCAAGCTCTTCACCATGGGGATCACCAGCGATATTCGTGGATAAAAAGGATGGCAGTCTACGAATGTGCGTAGACTACCGATAGCTGTATGACGTCACCATCAAAAACAAGTATCCGCTGCCAAGGATTGATGATCTGTTTGATCAACTCAGTGGGGCCAAAGTATTCTCCAAAATTGATTTGAGGACCGGATATCATCAGCTCAAGATAAAGAAGGAGGATATTCCCAAGACCGCGTTCACCACTCGGTACAGTCTTTATGAGTATACCGTTATGTCCTTCGGCCTCACAACGCCCCAGCCTTCTTCATGCATATGATGAACAAGGTGTTTATGGATTTCTTGGACAAATTTGTGGCGGTGTTCATTGATGACATCCTCATTTACTCCAAGAGCAAAGACGAACACAAGAAACATCTCCGAGCAGTTTTGCAAAGGCTTCGCAACCATCAGCTTTATGCCAAGTTCAGCAAATGTGAGTTTTGGCTCCAGCAAGTTGGATTTCTCGGGCATGTCCTCTCGGCAGAAGGAATCTCAGTGGATCCAAGCAAGGTGAAAGATGTACTTGATTGGTCCGCACCAACGACAGTCTCAGAAATCCGGAGTTTCCTTGGACTAGCCGGATATTATCGCCGCTTTATTGAAGGATTCTCCAAGATTGCCAAGTCAATGATCGAGCTCCTAAAGAAGGATAAGAAGTTTGAATGGACTGAGGACTGCAAACGGAGTTTCAATGAGCTAAAAATCAGGCTGACATCAGCACCAGTATTAACTCTTCTAGAAATCTACCCCAGTTTTGATGTCTACTATGACGCATCCAGAAAAGGGCTTGGATGTGTACTCATGCAAGATGGCAAAGTTGTGGCTTATGCATCCCGACAACTGCGGCAACATGAAGGAAACTATCCCACTCATGATTTGGAATTGACCGCGGTGGTGCACGCTTTGAAGATCCGGAGACACTATCTGATTGGAAAGAAGGTCCAGATATTTACCGACCACAAGAGTCTCAAGTATATATTCACTCAGCCCGATTTGAACCTTCGACAGCGAAGATGGCTCGAGTTGGTTAAGGACTATGACCTCGGAATAAATTATCACCCGGGCAAAGCTAATGTGGTGGCTGATACCCTCAGCCGCAAACCAGCCAACCTTAAAGCTCTCATGGATTCATTGCCTCCTAAGCTTTATGAAGAAATCACTCAGCTCAATTTGGTGATCACCGATGTCCGTCTTGCCAACATATTGGAAGTTGCCCCTACTCTCGAAGAAGAAATCCGCAGTGCTCAGGCATGACAAACTATTGAAAATATATGTCCAGAAGATGCACAAAGGGCATGCACCGGATTTCTCTAGGGATCAACAAGGTACGCTAAGGTTCTGAGGAAGGATTTGCGTACCCAACCTCGAAGGTCTGAAGAAGAAGATATTGGTAGAAGCACATGAAGCGCCATACTCAATTCACCCAGGTGGTACCAAAATGTATGAAGACCTTCGTCGGGTATTCTGGTGGGAGGGAATGAAGAAAGTCGCATACTTTGTGGCCTGTTGCGATATATGCAACAAGGTAAAGGCGGAACACCAAAAACCCGCCAGACTCCTCCAACCTCTGCCTGTATCCTAATGGAAATGGGATGATATCTGCATGGATTTCATCACCGGATTACCAAGGTCTCACCAAGGAAACGACGCAATATGGGTCATAGTGGACACCTTAACAAAGGTGGCACATTTCCTTCCCATCCGGACCACCTACCGTGTAAATCAACTTGCACAATTATATGTGTCACGAATTGTCAGTCTGCATGGATTACCCAAGACTATCACTTCCGACAGGGGACCTCTCTTCACCTCCGCATTTTGGTCCCGACTACATCAAGCCTTGGGGACTGCTCTGAAGTACAGCACGGCTTATCATCCCCAGACAGATGGACAGACTGAGCGAGTAAACACTACAAAAAAAAGACACATCCGTGCCATTTTGGGCCGAACGAATTTTTTTTCTGTCATACATATGACACTTCTATGACGATAATTGTGACAAAACCCGGTATCATCATAGATGTGGTGGGCTCCTACTTCTATGACAAAAAATCATGACAGAAAATGGGCTTTTCGTCCTGGGCGGGCCGGAGACGCAGCTGCATGACATTCTTTGGGCCGTCCATGACTGGAAAAACCGTGGTAGAAGCGAGGGCGAGGAAAATTTCGGGGAGTTCCCGGTTACGGTGGGAGGTCGGGGGCCAAGCGATGCGCGTTTCTCTCGTACACGTACGCACGTGTGTGCGAGGCGTTGGCTCTAACTGAACCCGAGCGATTGCACTGCAGGCTACGCGTTACTGAACCCGATCGAGCGATTCCTTCGCTACTGCTGCTAACTGAAGCCGATCGATGCTGCCTCTGGG